>NC_064426.1:31889583-32205000 GCF_023375975.1 Astyanax mexicanus | reverse complement strand
TTTGGTTCTTTAGTTCAGACCCTGTCCTGAGGCACCTTTCACACCTGCTACTTTGGTTTGGACCAAACTGGAAAAAAAAATAACAGATTAAACGAGGTCGGTGTAAAAAAACACCCTTGGAAAGTGAAGGAAAAAAGCCAGGAAGTGGTACCGGAACCAGGACCAGGAACAATACTCAACACTATTTCAAGCACTGTCATATAAACAGCATTTATACAAAGGCACTGTGTATATAATGGGTGTTTTCTCACAGCTGGGTTCTGAGTGTTGACTCCCAGGCGGCACAGCACGTCCCCCTTCTCACTGATGGCCCACACAGGCACCTGCTCCAGACTGCTCTGCGCCAGACACGGCAGGATGGTGACGTCAATCAGCGGGATGGGCGGGACTTTCTGCCAAGGCCCCGCTAACGTGATCTTACATTTCCTGTGGAAGAAACACACTCACATAAATTAGTGGCCTAAATCAGGTGCGCTTGAGCTTAGACTCGGCTTTACTGCTACAATACAAACAAACAATACTTTATTTACCATCAATTTTTCCTAATGACCAGATAAGAGAAAAGCTTATTTTACCTGACCCATCGTCTTCGTCTCACAAAGTCTTTCATGGTCTTATAGCCGTGAAATGTTCTGAAAAATCACACAAAAATAACAGCACAGATAAGTGGGGCATTTATGGTCGATTGTAATATACTGCATTCACATAGTGATGAAGACCTACACTGGGAAATCTGCCGCATACTGCCAGCCTTCTTTATCTGCTCCTCCAGGAGTGCTATAGTCAACAGCCCAGTCTGATACCTGTAATCAAGAGACACTGGTGTGAGTGGCGATGGTCTGTAAGTCTGTGGGCCACCATAGAACCATAGATCACTTGTATGTTTAATAGACATTTAAAAGCTTGGAATGTAGTTCTGTCTCAGACAGATATGTAAATGATTACAGCTGGGGTCTGATTAAACACTGGCCTTGCTACAAGGGGGTGTAAAAAGTGCTTTATAAAAAGCTCTCAGATGCTACTTTTGGGCAGTTTACCTCTTGGTGAGAGATTGTCGAATATTACACATCCCAGCTAACAGAGAACATTATAAGAACATTCAGCAACAATTTGAAAAGGTTCCAGGAGGGTTAGCATTTAACATTACAGAAATAAAGTTCCAGAAATAAAGTTCCAGGAATGTTTTTCAGCTAGGCAACTACAAACATTATTAAAATGTCAAAAGTAACAGGTAGCAACTAGGGGTGTCACGATTTCGATATTTTAAAATATCGAAATCGATCAAAATTATGTAATGATCTCGAGCCTTGAAATCAAAAAGAGGATCGACGATCCCTCCCGCAAATGGCGCAGCGCGCACATTGTTACTGCTCAAACAGCAGCCCTTTCTCCAGAGAATGTGGACATTTTCATCTTCTTAAAGAAAAACTTGAAAATATAAATATAACAGTTGTTTTGTCTAGCCTCAAATATGTTGATAGTTTTGGTACCTTAAGGAGCATCTTTCTCTCAGATAAAGTTAATAATATATCTTTGTTAAAGAAAAAAACTTGTCATTCTCAGGGACCGAGTCTTATTTTTCATGTTTAACTGTTATAGTAGGATAGAGTTCAGTTTGTTAAGGCTCTAATTGTTCTATTATTTTGTACATGACTGTTCCTTTATTTTTTTATAATTTATTTATGTTGTGCACTGCTGTTGTAATAGTGCACACTGCTGCTACCAAAAAAAGCCACTAGATGGCATTACATATATATCTTAATTAAATTATTTAAATTTGACCATTAGTGCCGAATGTGGTGTATTACAGATCACTTGTATCACTTTGCATCACTTATATCAAGCCCACCTTTTAAAATAAGATATTGTAAAGTTGATTAATCAAACCAATGACTGACCATAGACTAATCTAAAACTGACATAGGCCTCTCTGCTGTAAAAAAAAAAAAGAAAAAAGAAAATCGAGAATCGAATCGAATCTTGACCCTAAAATCGGAAATAAAATCGAATCGAGGATAAGAGAATCGTGACACCCCTAGTAGCAAGGTTACCAATATGTTATGTTTTCTAGATGTTCTTAAAACATTTTTATTAGACAGATTAACTTTCTAAGAATGTTAACTGTAACATTCAGAAAATGTTCTACTAACCAAAAATTGTTAGCTGGAATGCCTCTCTATGATGCACTTGACATTGAGAATGATTGTTTTTAACAGAATTTCAACCCTAAGCATGTCTGTCAAGGCTGCTGTCTGTTGCACCATTTAAGGTGGAACGGAAAGGTTAGCTAGTTAGCTACTAAGACGAACTACTAGTAAGTTGTTTATGCTAGTTATGAAGAAAATGACCATAAAACATTGAAACTACACATCAAACTATGGTCATATAGTGGACATCAACATGGACATTTTTAACAAGGAAAATACTTTTTATTATTTTATTACTATTCATGGGTTTTCTTGGTTGCTTTACTAGGTGTGTGAGCCCCATACAATATACAACAGCACTAAACTGTAGCATCCAGTGCTGCACGACCACCGTTCTACAGCTAAATCCAGTACTCTTACCCATGTCCACAGTGGTGAGGGTGGTGTGGTGTTCTCTTTGGTGCATTCCTTCAGTCCCAGAGCATCGCTCCACATGTAGCGGTCTGTGGGAAGGCCCCTGTCAGAGTCAGAGATAACAGAACAGAGTTCCTCAGTGCTCTAGAGACTACAGACACATCAAGAGGTGCTGGAATCAGACTTACTTATCTGTGTATCCTGTTACAGGATTCCAGCGCTGGTTCTCGTAGATGCAGACGTTTCTAACATCAGTCTGTGCGTGTGGACTTACTTCAGTACCTGATATAAAGTGACATGTGATTAATGGATCAGGAGTGACCACCACATTTCTGCTTTAAAAGAGCCACAGTTAAAACAGGCAGAATGTAATAGGCAAGCATAAGCAAGACATCTGCTGGTTAGCAGCTTTATTTTGTAACTCTATACTACCTATTACTAATAATGTTGGTTAGTTTAAGGAACATTTAAAACATTTTTCAGTCACTCTATCAGCTCTTTAGAGCATCTCTTTATCTGCCACATCTGCACCATCAATTACACTGCCATGCCAAAAGTCATGTGACAGGAAGCAGTATCCCAGGGAGAGAGAATCAGCCAAAAGTGGGTAAAGGTGGGATCAAAGCAAAAGGTGCTACACTGGAGAATCTAAAGTATAAAACACATTTTCGTTGGTTTAACGAAACCTTTTTTGTTTACAGTATTTTTCGCACTATATTTTTCGTCTAAATAACATCTATTTTCTAGTCTATTTTGTACATAAGGTGCAATAGATTATAAGGTGGATTTTATGCGACACTAGTAAGGCACAGGGGTGTCACAATGTTTTTTGTTTCCTTAAGAAAAACATTTCAGACGAGTCAGTCAAGTCAAACAAGTGCTGAATATTAATCTACACAGATTTCTGTCCTGAAAACTCTCCTTATTTCTGTGAGTAAAGCACTTCTGTTTATTTACAGTAAGCTTAGAATTCCAGATTTCCACTAAAAGCTGGAACATTAGCATTAGCAGTTAACCACGAACGGTAATGCTAGTGCTGTTCCAGCAGTGCTAGCTGGGATTAGCAGCAGACTACAGGCTAATAATACTCACCTCTGGTTGGCCAAAAAGCTAGCGCAGAGCATAGTTAGCGGCTAATGCTAATACTTTAGGAGAAACTCCTGTAAAACACTGTACTTCAGTGGAGTGGCCTTTGCTGTTCCTTAATACCTGACTGGTAAAATTCATACATAAAGCATTATAAGGATTATAAGGCGCATTGATGATTTTTGGAAAAAAAATTTAATGAACTAAAACTACTGATGTAACACTGCAGATGCAGCAGACAGAGATTTACGTAAAAAATGCTGAAATATTCCTTCAAACTAGCTCATCTTCTTCAGTTTTACCCTGAGTTTGGTTTCCCCTGCAGCCCCCCGTGTAGACCCAGGCTGTGTGGTCATAGCCGATGCCCCACACCACACCCAGACTGTTAGACTCCACACAAAGCAGGTGACCAGGAACCTGCCGCCAGAACCTGAGCTCACACACACACACACCCACATAAACACACACCCAGCCACAAGCATGCATGCCAAGCCATTTCATGGAAGACAGGTAATGCAATGAATTAAATACATGATCAAGCAGAAGTGACAGACGGTCATTGATGCTCAGGTGATGCCAGGTAGCTAGCAGATGTACAGGCGTAACAAGATGCAAAGAACAGCACAGCAGGAGGTCTTACATCTGGTCACAGGGTAAGTACTGGGCGGGGGCTTCCAGGCTGGGCAGCGGGTCATGCACCATGATGTCTCCTTTGGAGGTGAGGGCCCACAGGGCTTGTTTGGACGGAGGAGACCGGAGAGCTCTGGACTCACAGCATGACTCACTTAACAGAGACAGCTGCAGGAAACACACACACACAGACACTCACATCTAAATAATGTCATTACTCATCCTCTGGGATCAAAGCCACTCTGACAAGAATCAGATGATTAAAATTTTATAACTGTCTATTCAGTCCAGCCATGACCACAAGCTATGCTATGAGGTTTCCCACAGGCAAACAGAGAACTGATATGCCAAACGTAGTAAATTGGTCAATAGGTCTTACCTCCTATACCTGTATAGGTTGTTAGGTGTTATCTTGTGAGTGCGGCAAAGTAAATTATCAAATTTTATAATTTCTCGGCTGAATGACCGAAAAGCTTGGCAGTTCCATCTGGCTGCTTGAGGAGGATGCATGGGCAGGTAGAGCTCAGATGGTCCTGAACGTGGTGGACTATGCGGTGCTGCTTGTGACACGTGTGCTCGACTCTGCAGGGTGGGTGTGATGCGGTCTCCTTTCAGAGCGGATGAGAGGGCGCAGTCATGGAGCTCTCTCTCCACTGTTCAAACGCCAATCCGCTATTATTTCTAGTTTTGGCACAAACTCTATTGCAGGGGTCGGCAATTAAGTTTGGCCGCGGGCCAGATTTTTTCCAAGCCATTACATGGCGGGCCACAAGCACTTGGCGGGCGCGGTGGCGGGAGGGCGCTCTTAAAATGACAAGCAGACATTCAAGTGGGCTGATGTGGGTGAAATCTGTGGACTGACCATTGGGGGCACTATTAATGATATACCTGTTTGTTAAATAAAAAAAAAACAAACGAATAAAAAAAAAAATAACAGAATAAAGAAGCTAGCAGTTATCTAACAGCCCGTGGCTCTATCAAAAAATCTTTAATACATTTTTCTGTTTTGGAAAATTAAGTTTCTAAATAAAGAGCATTTTTGAGACGGACAGTCCGATTTTTTTTTTTCATTATAGTTCCACCTCACGGGCCAGATGTTTCTTGCTTGCGGGCCGCATCTGGCCCGCGGGCCGCCTATTGCCGACCTATGCTCTATTGCGTTCCTTTTTGGCTTTAGAGCTTGCTTCACTTCTTCGTTTCTTTGTTTTTATACTATGGATGAATAAGCTACTGAAGGCTGAGTTTCCTCTTCTGAAGCCTGCATTGCTCCACCAGCGGCTCGCGTTCAGTAAAACTGAGCCGGATCCTCTTTCAGAGGCTGTACGTGTGAAATAAAGTGTAAGTGCATAAAGACGTGCGACCCCAGTTTTTAGAATGAATACTATATATTATGCTTAGCAGGGATGGTCATTCCAGCACACTGGTACAATTAAACACAATATTTTATCCCTTCTCCACTCAAAAATGCTTCTGCTTTTAGTTTAGAAACAAAATAATACAGACTGCCACTTTGATTTACGTTTGATCTGCTTGAGAGAGTTAAAGTCAATCATTACAGCTGGGGTCTGATAAACACTGGCCTTGCCACACAGGGGCGTAAAAAAGTGTTCTATACAAAAACTCTTACATGCTACTTTTTTGGGCAGATTACCTCTTGGTGAGAGACTGTTGACTATTAGATGCCCCAGGCAACAGAGAACATTAGAACAACGTTCAGCAACAGTTTAAAAAGGTTCCAGGAAGGTTAGCATGTAATGTTAACATACAAGTATATACTAGTATTTTAATTGACACCACTACTTACATTCATTCATTTATTTACATTTAAATATCTACTATAAAAAAAAAGTTGCGTCTTAGGAAGAACAAGTGTGATTAATTGCAGTTAATCAAAGAATATAGTTGTGATTAACTGGGTTAAATTTTTCAATCAATTGACACCACTAGTTTTTACTGGAAATACATCACAGAAGGCATTACCACCCACGGTGAACAGTGCAGTGGTTATTAATGACTGTGACTGTGGGAGAGATCATATACACAGTCAGTGCAGGAAACCCCACACACATATCCTGCATATACTTGAGTGCAGCGTTCTTTATCTTTAAAGTGACACAGCAAAAGTTATGGGACATAATACTAATCGTATGTGTGTTTTGTGTAATAATTACTGTATAGATGGTATTTAAGTATTTTTAGTATCTTTTACTTGAATGGCAGTGGGAAATATTACCCAGTTTTCCAAATCATGGTGGGACTCTGTAGCCAGTAGAATAGGCCACCTCTGCCTGGTCCTCTCAGCTGTATAAACAGCCAGAGCGAATAAAGACTCCCACAGTACCGGAACGAGAGCAGTCACCTCCCTGATCACAGCATACAGATACTGGAATAGAAGAGGAAGTTACAGAAAATTAGATTAGTAGATCGCAAATGCTTTAAATCGCAAATAAAATAACTTCCACAAGGTTTACATGTTTGTTTTTGTTTTTTTTGTTTTACACTTTCAGTAATTGTTCTGTATCACTTAGCTTGTCCAGAAATGTGTGTGTGTGTGTGTGTGTGTGTAAAGCATGAAGTAAACTTCCTTTCTGATAATGTCCACATACTCTTTTAGCTCATGTAGCTATTAGATTAATTCAGTTTGCATTATTTAATTTATTGAATTTAGCCCAAGTTAAAATCTATAAATATTTACAATTGTATGTGAATTTGTATTAAGTGAATTTGTACTTTTATATGACACTATTTTTTGTGTTTAGTTATATTCTGTTCCTTGAATCAGAACATTGACTGCCTTTGGAATTCAGCTAATCAGTGTTTTAATATTGACAGATGATAAAAGTTGGGCTTAAGCTAGTCTTAACACCACTGTTAACATATGCAGGGAAATTACCAAGTTATTATTAGTATTATGGTGTGTGAGAAACGAGCACGCTCACCCTCCTCTCCTCGATGTGAGTATAGGAGATGTAGAGGATGTCGTCCCGAGGAGCTCCACCCCCTCTGACCCGCTCTAGAGTCACGCCCACCTCCTCCCACTGCTGTGGCGGCCAGTCCCTCCACCAGCGCATCACACCTTTTCTCACACTCACAGACTAACACACACACACACACACACAAACACAGTAACATGTAATGTAAAATGTAAGAAATAGAAAGTTCAGATTGTTGTGTAAAATGTAAAAAGTCGTATGAAAATAATTACTCTAGTAATTATTAATATATATATATATATATATACAGCTCTGGAACAAAATCAAGAGACCACTTCAGTTTCTGAATCAGTTTCTCTGATTTTGCTATTTATAGGTTTATGTTTGAGTAAAATGAACATTGTTAGGAGTTCAGAAATCAATAATTGGTTAAATAACCCTGGTTTTAATTACAGTTTTCATGCATCTTAATATGTTCTCCTCCTCCAGTCTTACACCCTGCTTTTGGATAACTTTATGCCACTTCTGCTGCAAAAGTTCAAGCAGTTCAGCTTGGTTTGATGTCTTGTGATCATCCATCTTCCTCTTGATTATATTTTAAACATTTTTAAATGGTATCTTATTTTTTCCAGGGCTATATATACATATATATATATATATATATATATATATATATATATATATATATATATATATATATATATATATATATATATATATAAGCATTACTGTAAGCAAAATCTTGTGCACCTTCTCTAAAGTTTTCTCTTTTTCTTGCAGTGCTTTCTCTGCCAGAGGGCCCTGAGCAGCTGCTGCACCAAGAGCAGGAGTGATGGAGGGCGATAGCAGGCCTGTATCTGTTATAGAGAAAAGACAGAAAGACAAAAATGGGTAAGAAGAAAACAGAAAAAAGAGAAGCAGTCATTTATAATAAACATATATTGTGGATAGCATAGAGTAAAGACCAAAGTATGAGTAACCACAATTTGCATACAGTACATGTAAAAATCGCATATTTATTTCTATTTTCTTCAGACTGGGTGGATTTTAAACATGGATTTGTATGTTTGATATATATATATATATATATATATATATATATATATATATATATATATATATATATATATATATATATGATATATTATTTTAAATCTGTTCACTTTATAAAAGTACTCTCCTTTTATACAAAACCTCAGCCTCTTGGATTTATCGTGTTTATCGTGTCCATAAGAAACAAGTACCTGCAGATTCCAGCCAGCTGATGGTAGAATTAGAGTCTATCGTACATCCTCCTCCTGTGATCCAGGCCCACGGTGGCGCCTCCTCCTGCTCTACAATGGCTCCCAGATCCATGTGGTATGTGGCCACAGAGCTTTGCACAGCACTGGCTGGAGGACTTTTCAGCTCCTCCAGATCCACATTACTCCAGGGCAGCTCACCTCCATTCAGCTGGCTGGATTGGAGTAATGGGGGCTGGGCAGGAGCATCGCCCTCTACTGGAGCCTCCTGTGGGTCTGTGTGTTAATGACAAAATATTAGGACAACTGAAAGAATTCTGCATGGAGGAGTAGTACTAAGGGGGAAATCCCATCTATTTTGTCCTATCTTGGAGAACATTGGCATCTTCTACCTGAAGCATGGCATTTAAAAGACTACACAGCACTTACAAAAGCTTTTCGTGACAACTATTTTCACACATAAAGCTCACCAGATTATAAGGAGCATTATGCAACAATAGAAAGGATAAGAGGTGTCGCCATGTTTTCCTTCTAATTCAGCAGTTCTTTCTTTTTAAATCAAACGAGTGCTGGATGTTAATCTACACAGATTTCTCTCCTGAAAACTGTTAATTTGGGTGAGTAAATTGCTTCCATTTATTTACAGTAAGCTTAGATTTCCAGATTTCCACTAAGGCTGGGTGCAGCAGGATTAGCATTAGTGGCTAATCGCTGGTAGCGGATAGAGCTAGTAAATGCCACCAGACAGCGCTACACTGAGGAACCCCAAGTGTTCCAGTAAGCTAGGGCGATATCAGCTAGCAGTTCGCCCTACATAGCTTGTTTTATCACTGTAAACGTGCAGGCTACAGTCTGATATACTTGTCTCTGAATGGTGAAAAAGCTAGCACTTAGCATGGTTAACAGCGAATGCTAATGCTGCTCCTGCAGTGCTAGCCAGGTTTATCAGCAGGCTACAGTCCAATATACTCATTTCTGAAAGGCAAAAAAGCTAGCACTTAGCATGGCTAGCTTATAATTAAAGGTTCCAAAAAATATCTGCTGTTGTTACACTTTCAGATGTGAAATGATGTACAAAAGGACAAAACAAGAGTTTTTGTCAGTTGTCATGCAAAGCTTACACAGATGTAATATATCCTTACGATTGTTGAAACTGTAAGATGAGTCAACATTGTCATATAATTCTGTATATGTACAAAATGTCTCTTTGCACTACCATCCTGGTCCTGCACATCAGGTGTAGCAGGGCTAGGTGCTTCAGCAGAAGCCTCCGGAGGAGCACTGCGGTCAGCCACCAGGGCTGAGATGAAGCTATCGCTGGTGATCTTGGGGATGTGCGGCCTGGGGACATCAGAGTCTTCGCAGGAGAGCACGGAGCCCTGAGAAGGGCCGGTGAGCTGACCGCTGAAGAAGCTGCCATCACTGTTCGGGGACCACAGAGAGGGAGGTGGTGAGTGGTGAAAATATGAGCCATCTAAAACACATTACAGCTACATTATTAATTTAAATTATTATTTTTATTTCTAATTATTTCTAAATATTCCCTAATTTAGGACTCCCCCTATCACTAGTAATGCCCTAACACCAGGAGGGTGAAGACTAGCACATGCCTCCTCCGTTACATGTGAGGTCAGCCACCGCCTCTTTTTAAACTGCTGCTGATGTAGCATTTCCGAGTAGCATTACAGCGCATTCGGAGGAAAGCACAGCGACTCAGTTCTGATACTTCAGCTCACAGACGCCTTGTGCTGATCGACATCACCCTTTTAAGTTATGTGAGAAGAGCGCACCATCTTCCCATTCAGAGAGAGCAAGGCCAATTGTGCTTCCTCAGAGCTTTGGTAGTGGATGACAAGCTACATAAACAGGATTCCCCCTGAAAATTACTTTTTTTTTAAAACACATGCATTGTGGTTCACTCTTTTTTTATTCATTATTGTCAGCTCTCCTCAGTCAGTTCAAATAGTAAAAAAAAAGACCTACCAGACCATTCTGTTTTTAGAATTAATATATTTGGCTTTGAAAGGATGGCTGCAGAAGCACACTGATGATGTTGAATATTACTGCTTTCAGTTTGAAAGAACGATTTTAAGCAATGCTGCTTTAAATACAAATATTTATGGTCAAATTTAATACAGTATAGACTTAGATTGATTTAGATATAGATATAGATATAATTAGATATAATTGCAGCCAATTGTTTTTGATATACTATAATTTACAGTCTCTGTCATCATGTTTTAAGCATACTTTACATAAAGTAAAACAACCTCAGATAACATGCCCATGTGAGGTCATGCATGTACAGGCAGTCCAACTGGGACTGGGAATAGAATGTTTTGTCCTTGGGTTGTTCCACTTTGGAGGTGAAGGCTAACGATGGGCCTCATCAGAATCAGGGATGGGACCAGAAGGTGTTAAAACATCGCCTAATCTCCGCTCAGCCGAGTTTATTTGTAGTTCTCATCATATATATATATATATATAGCCCCAGATGAGCATATTGGTTAAAGCAGACCATCCAAAAATTTGACATTGGACATCTGAATGGCTCCACTTGCTGGTCAGGAAGCTGTATTGCAAGACAGAACAGAGAGAAGGTTTATGACTGCTAAGGTCCAAGTCACTGACCTGGGCCTGTTTGTGGAATGACTGCTGTCCAGTTGGGCACACACAGGGGCCCATGTCTTCCCGGTAACCTCGGTGGGGGTCACCCCGTGTCGGAAATAAATAGTCCTGTCCTCGCTGCCGACCCCCCACACCTGCAGTAAAACAGTAAAACAATATTTTCAGACTGCTGCCTTTATCCATAATACATATCTCATAATTTACTGTATATGATTCATTATTCATTAATAAGCAGCAGTGTTTGACCAGCTATATATGTCTATACTGTATATTACATGCCATTGATATTATCAGCTGTTCAAAATCATTTAGCCACTAAAGCTTGTTTGATTATGAGTATATTATGTCTTGAATCAGATATGTTTTAACCAGGACAGTGTGACAGCCCAATGTCATGTTACGCTATCCGCTAGCTCTTTTTTTGCTATTCAGAGGTGAGTAATATTGGCCTGTAACTTGCTACTAACCCTGTCTAGCACAGCTGAAGCAGCATTAGCATTAGCCGCTAACCAGGCTAAGTGCTAGCTCTTTCACCGTTCAGAGTATATGAGTATATCAGACTGCAGCCTGGGTGTTTACCATGTTAAAACAAGCTACATCAGATGAACCGCTCGCTAATATCTCCCCAACTTACTGAAACACTCAGGGTTCCTCAGTGTAGCACTGTCAGGTGGAATTAGCCACTAAAAGTAGCTAGTGCTAGCGGTTAGCTTTTAATGCTAATGCTGCTACACCCAGCCTTAGTGGAAATCTGGAAATCTTTAAAGTTTTCTATAAATAAACAGAAGCACTTTACTCACCTAAATAAACTGTTTCAGGAGAAAAATCTGTGCAGATTAACATCCAGTGCTCGTTTGACTTAAAACGTATTTTTTTTTTTTTTTAAGAATAACAGTTTTGCTTACTAAGCTTAACTTTACTTAACTTAGTTAGCCTACCCTCACAACCACCACCCAGTGGAGAGACCTGCTGAATTAGAAGGAAAACAACCCTGTTCCTTACCAGTGTCGCATAATGCATCTTATAATCTGGTGTGTTTTATGTATGAAAATAGACCAGAAAATAGAAGTTCATTGATAATGTGCTTTATAATTCGGTGCACCTTATAGTGCGCAAAATACAGTAAATAATACGCCATATAATACGACCCATGAATGAGAATGTGTGGGATGACACTTAACCACCCTAATGCAAAATCTGCAAGAATATTCAAGCTATTGCAGAACACCATTAGGAACCTCTACAACTCCATGTACTTGATATGATTCCTTATTAAATAATAAGTAGCTGTATTTGACCAGCTATATATGTGTCTACTGTACAGTACATTTTATGCAATTGACATTACCAGCTGCTCACAATCATTTAGCCACTCCACTTTGTTTGATTATGAATATAATGAATATAATAACTTGAATCAGGTGTGTTCGGACCAGGACAGTAGTCTGTAGACTGTAGTCTGGCCTAAGGCTTTGAGTGTCACATGCAGCGTGTCTCAGCAGTGGCAGAGGTCCAAAAAACCCTAAACTTAATGGTCATACACCACCCCACACTGTCCTGGGCACCAGCAGACATTTAGGTCAGGACAGTGTCGGATCAAATACAGTCTCGAGGCCTGCAGAATGCTGCAGACCTAGCAGTCCTGAAATACGTCATGAGCCAAGAACATTCTCGTTTCTGGTCCAATTATTTATGATCGTTATTCATACTGCAAATATATTTCCGATTCGGGGGGATAAGGTTTTTGTGTGAATGTGATGATTAAATATATTTATTAAACAGGTCATTGTTTAAAGTACTCAATACACAAATACTGTGCTACAAATGCCATAGCCAGCCACTTCAGTGGCTTCCAGACCTGTCCCTGAATGACAATGTGTGGGATGATAGATGATAAACATGCTACCTACTGGAATGGGTGGATTATTACAGAACACCATTAGGAACCTTTACAATGTTTTTTTTTTTTTTTTTTTGCAGGAATATTCAAGCTGCCTGGGATGGATTATCACAGAACACCATTAGGAACCTCTACAATGTTTTTTTTTTTTTTTTTTCAAGGAATATTCAAGCTGCCTGTGATGGATTATCACAGAACACCATAAGGAACCTCTACAACCTCTACAGCTCTATTTTTTTTTTTTACGTTATCGTTCAACAAATGAGCACATGTACAAGACACTTTCAAATGGCAAGATATCATTTTCTGTGACGTATAATTATAGAAGTGTAACAGGATCCCATGCCACACACTACAGTAGCTATATTATAGTAAGGTTATGATGTGTTATGACAACAAGTCATTATCATCCCCCTCCTCAAGCCTCCTTCCAAGCCTCCTCCAGGAGAATAAAACAAGCCCGCTGTCCTCCGGGAGCCAATCAGGAAAAGCGGGGCAT
The DNA here is from genome assembly GCF_023375975.1 of Astyanax mexicanus. Classification (NCBI taxonomy): domain Eukaryota; kingdom Metazoa; phylum Chordata; class Actinopteri; order Characiformes; family Acestrorhamphidae; genus Astyanax; species Astyanax mexicanus. The sequence continues at coordinate 32,191,522 of NC_064426.1, read as the reverse complement.
ATTGGTCATTCAGCGTGTCCTAAGCTGATCCTCCAGCACGTTCTTTTTTGGTGCTGACACAGGCGGGATATTGTTTCTGATTAGTCCAAATTAAAGGAGGAGGGCAAATATTAGCGCCGCATCCGAGCCCCGCTCGCAGCCAGGGCTGCTGGGAATGAAATGTGAAATATGGGCATGAGGTGCAAGGGGCCAAACTCAAATTAGATATGCTCCCATATGGCCGTCCTGGGCCCAGAGTATAGGAGGAGTATATATAAGGCTGGGGTACGCAGGCAGAGCGAGCGAGCCTGTTGCTTAAGTTACAGAGAGGGAGAGAGAGAGAGAGAAAGAGAGAGAGAGTAGTAGGGGTCTTGCATCGCTAGCAAACTCCAAACTGACACTCAGCAGCTCCAGACCTTCCAAAAAGCTACACCCAGGGAAATGTGAGAAGAGGGTGTGTGCTGGAGTCTTGACTGTATGTGTCCCTATGCGTGTGTGTGTGTGTTTGTGTACAGAAACAGGACGGTTCTGCCCCTCAGGATTAACATACTGGTCGTCAGAGGAGAGGATCTAATGGTGCTTAATCCCTAAGGTTGCATGTGAGAATGATGGTGTAATTTCAACTGAACTGCACCCGCTCCCCCCCGCTTCTCCACTCACACACCCAGCAGATGGGTTTCCCCAAGGACATGCTGTTTACATGTGTACTAGACTGTCACCCAGGAGAACCACACCATGAAATATCATTAAAATATCACTACACAATCATAATGCAGCAATATTAGTGAACAGGGAGGTCGCACACAAATGTTGCAGACATTTACATGCTTGTTAAAAGTGCCCTAGAATGATCGCTGGTTTGAATCCTGGTCATGCAGCTTGCCGGAGCCCGAGAGAGCACAATCGGCCAATCATACACAAACACACATAGCAAAACAAACACTACTAACACACCACCACCATGCCAGTCCAGTCATCGAAGCAGGACTGGGAATGATTCACCACTTAAATAATAATAGCTGCTCTGTGGTGGTCTCTCCTGTGGGTTTTTGACCATTGAAGAACATCCAGGGTGTACAGTCTGTAAATATAAAAAACTACAAAGTATTCTGTATCATCAGTGGAGCTGAAAAATGGAGAACATGTTTAGAAACAAGGAGGTGGACAGGGTGTTTGATCAAACACATTAAGGCGCACTGCAATGTAAGGTGCACTATTAATGAAAATCTATTTTCTGGATTATAAGGCGCATTTTATGCAACAATAAAAAGGAACAGGGGTGTCGCCATGTCTAATTCAGCAGGTCTCAGTAAACAAAACTTTAATTATTTTAAAGTCAAATGAGTTTTCTCCTGAAAACTGTTTATTTGGGTGAGTAAATCACTTCCATTTATTTACAGTAAGCTTAGATTTACAATATTTTCAAAAGCGTGGTCATTAGCAGCACTAGTCGCGGTTAGCATTTACATTTGCATTTAAGGTATTTAGCAGACGCCCTTATCCAGAGTGACTTACAACAGTGCTTCGTTGTTACTTCAAAATATCCAGAGCCAGTTTGTAGACTGGGATCAAGAGATACACAAAGCTTGATCATGTTTAGAACCCTACGAGTTTTTTTTTTAGTTTAGAAACTCTTTGAAAAGATGAGTCTTCAGTTGGTGTTTGATGATCGCAAGGGACTCGCTGTTCTGACACCTTGGTGCTAGCACAGAGAAGAGTCGGAATGTTTGTTTCCTGTGGGTTTTGAGGGATAGTGGCTCGAGCCGAGCCATACTGGAAGCTCTAAGAGCTCTTGGTACAGATCTGGCTTTGATCCTCATTGCCATCAAGTTTGAAGGAGCTGGTCCATTTTTGGCTTTGTAGGCCAGCGTCATAATTTTGAATTTGATGCGGGCAGCAACAGGAAGCCAGTGGAGGGAACAAAGTGCTTAGCGATAGTAAATGTCGCCCGACAGCCCTACACTGAGGAACCCTGAGTAGGTTCTGGTAATCCAAGGCGCAATCAGCTAGCGGTTTGTCCCACGTAGCTTGTTTTAACATGGTAAACATGCAGTCTACAGTTCGATATACTCACCTCAGAACATGAAAGAGCTAGCGATGCGGTTAGCAGCTAATGCTAATACTGCTCCAGCCTTGGTGCTGGAGGAACTTTACGAAAACTCCTTTATAATGCTGTATTTCAGCAGAGCGGATTTACTGCTCCTTACAAGTCAACTGGTAGAATTCATACATAAGGCGCACTGTTAATTTTTGAAAAAAAAAAAAAAAATAGGATTTTAAGTGCACCTTATAGTATGTATAGCAACATTTTACTGTTAACCCCCGAACTGCTTAAAAAACACAACATTGTGTATTAATATTTAGGAGAAAATCATTGTAAGGTTCATCTACACGTTCAAGCAATGTAAGCAGTTCCTGGAACTGAACTGAGCAGCGTATGAACTGCATGTTTATGAGAACACACCTTACACAGTCCGCCGGATATCTATAAAATGTTGGAAATAAAAGATGTGAGTAAATCTAGAGACTAGACACTCATAATATCAGGATATCAGTGCAGCACACGTTCTATCTTTACTGTTTTACAATGTGAAGAACTGTGTACAGTCTAGGAGTCACATAAGCTGCGGCCGGGTGACCTTGAGTGTATCCTCGCACGTCTTTAAAGGCACTGATATATGGTAAAAGAAATGTAACAGCTGGGCCGTAAAATCTTCTCATCTCCTCTATTTCCAGCTCGCGCCGGCTCTCACCTGGTCATTGGGCCCCACGCTGATCATCACCATCTCTCCACCAATACTGATCCAGCCTAAGCCGCAGGAGTTATGGGAGTTCACTCCTCTTCTGAACCACACCTGTCACACACACACACATGCGCGCACACACACACACATATAAGCAGAAACGCATGCATGCTTACATACATACATATGTACACTGGGTCACATTCTGTTCTAATGTAGAACACACAAGTGTAAATAGACACACTACCAGTTGTCCATTGTCCATGAAGTGCACGTGTGCGTTTGACCTTTCTCACGTCAGGTGGCGTAAGATTCACAGAAGTGCCTCCCATGTGTAAATGTCTATTACTGCCTAAAGAGACCTAGTACAGACCCCAGGTATATAAATCACTGTGGAAACATGCTGTGGTGAACACACACTTACTTTGTTATCCTTGGTGACTGCCCAAACAACGTTAACCCCCACTGCTGTGTGAATCGCTCCGGCCTTGCTCGGAGGATCCACTGTCACCCATGATACACCTGTGGAAGGAAAAACGAGTGAAGAGTATTTACATTTATTTTCTTTGCACCTATTAGAACTACATAGAAAAGCTGAAAAAAAGACAAAATAACATAGTTTTACACAAAAGTCCTTTTCAAAAAGGTTTCTTTTCATGCATGTGATGCTCGTTTATTATAAAACATTATAAAATTCACGGCTGCAACCAGATAGAGAGAGAGAAAGGAGAGAAGTTGACTCAATCCACACAGACACAAGATGGAGAACAGCACTGAAGAACAGAAAATAGAGGAGAAGAGAACTGTCTGAGGACTCGAGAACCAAAATTGTGAATAAACATCAACAATCTCAAAAGTCCATCGCCAGAGATCTTCATGTTCCTTTGTCTTCAGTGTGCAACATACTCAAAAAGTTCATTTTGGGTCGCAATGCAGGGCCCAGTGTCAGAAAAGCTGTGTTTGTGTTCTAGGTCATGGGTCTCTCTCAGCAGGACAATGACCCAAAGCTTATACTTTAAAAAGCACCCAGAAATGGATACAAACAAAGCGTTGAAGAATTCTGAAGTTCTGAATCCCACTGAACACCTGTGGAAAAGGCTTAAAATTGCTGCTGGGAGAGAGTACCCTTCAAATATGAGAGACTTGGACCAGTTTGCAACAGAAAAGTGGTCCAAATTTCCAGTTGAAAGGTGTAGGAAGCTTGCTGATGGTTATAGGAAGCAACTGATTTTAGTTATTTGTTCCAAATGGTGTAAAACGTATACATGAAATGATATGAAATTTGCCTTTTTCTTTGTTTTTTTGTGTTTTCCAATACACACAACGGGAGAAATATTTAATTTTCTTTAACAATTTCAGGGGTGCCAATACTTTCATCCATGGCTGTAAATGTAAAATGCATTTATTTATTTATTTATTTTATTTCTATTTTTTCTCCCATTTTCTCCTCAATTTACACTGCCAATTACCAAACCCACTCATTAGGACTCCCTCTATCACTTGTGAGGCCCAACACACCAGGAGGGTAAAGGCTAGTACATGCCTCCTCCGACACATGTGAAGTCAGACTCTGCCTCTTTTTGAACTGCTGCTGATGCAGCATTGCTGAATAGCATCACAGTTCGCTTGGAGGAAAGTGCAGCTACTTGGTTCTGATACATCAGCTCACAGACGCCTTGTGCTGATCAACATCACCCTTTTGGAGTGATTTGGGGAGAGAGCGCCATCTACCCACCCAGAGAGAACAAGGTCAATTGTGCTCTCTTGGGTCTCCGGTAGCTGATGGCAAGCTACATGAACAGGATTCGAACCAGTGATCTCTTGACTATAGTGGACAACTCGGAGCCCCGTAAAATGCATTTATAAATGAGCACATTTTTTTATGTAGGTAGACCAAGTCAGTGTAACATCATTTTACTCCAAATCGTTTTTACTTTTTGTTTTTAGTTTGTATCTAAGGTTTCTCCTTAATACAACAGACCCATTTAATCTACCTATCCACTTAGACCATCACTTGCAATTCTCTTAACACTGGGAGGTTAAGGACAAGCTCATGCCTCCTCAGATACATGCAAAATCAGACTTCACCTCTTTTTGAACTGCTGCCAATGCAGAATCTCTAGGCAGCCAAATAACTGAGAGGAAAATTGTGAAATGAGTGATCAGTGAGAGAGACAGACCTTTGGGACAGTCCTTGCTAATGCCGGTTCTGACCAACAGCTGTCCGTCCCACAGCACAGCCCACAGCAGATCCCCTGGACCTGCACTGATTTGGGACACCTCTTTGGGTACAGGGATGTTCTCCCAGGCTGTCCCTTCTGGGTTCTGCTGCTTGACGCCTGTACGGAACCATACCTGTGTGTGTGTGTGTGTGTGTGTGTGTGAGAGTGTTTGTGTGTGAGTGAGAGAGAGAGAGAGACAAATGGGAATTTAGTCACTGGTCATGTGATTAATTAATGGTTACCAGCAGACTAATCTCATTCACACTTATACTACCTACAGTTGGCCTTGTATGTGTAAAATAATTACAATAGACAATAGAAACATGCATTCACAAAGCAATTTATTGGGAACAAACAGCTCTGGAAAAAAATAAGAGACCACTTAAAAAGTATGTATTTCTTTGATTTTACCAAATAAAAAAACCTTTGGAATATAATCAAGAGGAAGATGGATGATCCCAACCATCAAACCAAGCTGAACTGCTTGAATTTTTGCACAAGGAGTGGCATAAAGGTATCCAAAAGCAGTGTGTAAGACTGGTGGAGGACTGAACTTTTAAAACTCAAAACTATGAATATGAACTTGTTTTCCTTGTATTATTTGAGGTCTGAAAGCTCTGCATCTTTGGTGTTTTTTTCAGCCATTTCTCATTTTCTGGTCTAAATGACAATATTTCTATTTGGAACTTAGGAGAAATGTTGTCTGTAGTTTATAGAATTAAACAACAATGTACATTTTACTCAAATATATACCTATTAATAGCAAAATCAGATAAACTGATTCAGAAACTGTAGTGGTTTCTTATTTTTTTTTTCAGAGCTGTATAAATAGGTATACTAATAATCAGTAGGGTACTATCCTGTTGCTCTCAAAACAGCCAGTGTGACAAGCCTGCTGCTGCCAGAGCTAGAGACCCTCATGCCTAGAGCTGCACCGACCTCTAGTGGCCAAAATGCTTACATATATATACATTTTGTTCATCCTAGTAGAAGAAACATAACTTTAAATACAATGCTATATAAACACAATTCCATCTCACTGCTGTTTAACATCTGCAGTGGAGAGGATTTAAATAGATGGAATGCTTCAGTATTTTTATAATTAATCTCTCTGTTAGAAAGGGGTTGGTCTTACCTTCCCTTGTTGAGACACGGCCCACAGACAGATGTGCTTCTCTGGACTATCACTGATCTCCCAGCCTCCACAGGTAATATCAGTGAAGGGCTCTGGGGGAGGCTGGCCCCTGTCTAAAGGCACCTGAATCAGTACAGCACACAATTAACACAGAATCATAAAAAAATCATTAGAAAACATGAGTACAAGTAAAATAAAAACATTTAAAATACTTTTTAAATATTGAACATTGAAAAAAAAAAAAGTCACCACCTGGATTTAACTAAGCAGATAATGTGGGTTTGCTGCAGTTGGTCTGCAGGTTTAGGTTCAGCAACAGTATGTGCTGAAAGAATGAGGTCAGCTGACTACCTGAATATACTGAATATAGACCAGGTTATTCCATCAATATTTTTTTTCTTCCCTGATGGTACGGGCATATTCCAAGATGAGAATGTCAGGATTTATAGGGCTGGAAAAGAGTGTGAAAGAGTGATTCAGGGAGCATGAGATCATCATTTTCACACATGGATTGAGAGTTTACCACAGAGTCCAGATCTTAACCTCATTGAAAATCTTTGGGATGTGCTGGAGAAGACTTTGTGCAGTGATCAGACTCATCAATGCTGCAAGATCTTTGTGAAAAATGAATGCAACACAGGACTGAAATAAATCTTGAGACATTGCAGAAGCTTATAGAAACAATGCCGCAGCAAATGTGTCCCGCAATCAAAGCTAAAGGTGGTCCAAACAAATATTAGTGTGTGAGAACTTTTTTTTGTCCAGGCGGTGTAAGTTAATGATGTAATTACTGTGACAGACCTACATGGGTGCAACATTATTAAAGTAAGAACTGGGATTCCCATATAAAAATTAATATGCATACACAAGGAAAATACAAAATTAGTTATCAGAGCAAAAACCTTGCAGACACTGGAGTCGTACTGACTTTAAATAGCATAGTATCGTTACAAATTAATATAACTATCAGTTCCTGGCATCATTTATTTGCATAATGGGTGTGCCACTAACTCACCATCAGTTTGTATTTTTGCAAACAAGGGCTTCCATTTTATTAGACCATAAATATGACAACTACTGTTTATTGAGGCAAATTAAGCTATTTTTTTATATTTAATTATTACTCCATATTTTTTATATGGCGCACTTAAAATTCTTAACTCAAAATTGCGTCTGATAACCCGGTGCTCCTTTTGTATGAACACGCCCATTATGCAAATAAATGATACCAGGTACTAATAGGAAAGATGAATGTATTAAGAAACGAGTGCTGGATGTAAATCTATGCAGATTTCTCTCCTGAAAACTGTTTATTTGAGAGAGTAAAGCGCTTTTGTTTATTTACAGTAAGCTTAGATTTCCAATATTTCAGCGTGGTTAGTTAGCGCTGGTAAATAACACCTGACAGTGCAACTTATAGTGCAAAACATATGGTAGTAGTTGATAACTTGATGATTAAAAAATAAAATAAACCTGCAACTGAACTAAACTGCAATGTGGTGAGATTAATACACTGTTTATAATAAAATAGTAAGTGTTAAACCTGTATAGATAACTTGAACCTGGCAGAAAATAACTATATAAAGCCATAAATGTTTCCTAGTTTAGTTGTTTACCTTGGCCCAGGACCCACGTGCTTTATATCTCCTGTAGCGAAGCCATCGCCTGCGACGAACACACGAGTTCCATTTCTTCTCTTTGGTGAAGGTGGCAGGGAAGTCTACAGCATACTCCCAGCCCTGTATTAATAACCATAGTTTCTTTATTATTTCTTTATAACAAATACGATCAAGGGACATATAAATGTATAATGAGTGTACAATACCAGTCAAAAGTCTGGACACACCTTAAATTCAATGGTTTTTCATTATTTAAACTTTTTCCACATTGTAAATTAATACTAAAGTTTACTAAACAGCTATATAGAATATCATCACAGTCCAATGAAAAACTCTTATCTCCAAAACAGCAACTTTGCAGGAGAGAGAAAAAAAAACTTGTAAACTTTCAGTGGAAGTCCATGTAAAAAGAGTTTATTTCAGGTAATTTTGAAGAGTTTCTATTGGTCTGTTCATCAAGAAATTTTGGCACAGTGTAAGGGACAGTTTGTGAGTTCAAATTATGCAGTAAACTAAAAATCGACAAAAATGGAGATAAGTGTTTTTCATTGGACAGCGACGATATGTTGTCTATTTTAGAACCTTTTGCTTAGATGACAACTTTGCTGGATTTTCTCAGTCAGCTTTATGAGGTAGAGTCACCTGGAATTCAGGCTTTCAGTTAACAGCTGTGCTGAACTCGTCAAAAGGTTAATTACTTGAATTTCTTGCCTCTTAATGTGTTTAAAAGCATCAGCTGTAGGTAGAGTTGGTATACAGCGAATAGCCCTTTTTGAGTCATGCTTTTGAGTCAATCCATATTATGGTTTTGAAAGTATCCTCAAGCGCATTTGCAAAAATTATTAAACACATTATGATGAAACTGGCCCTAATCAGGACCGCTTCAAGAAAGGAAGAGCAAGAGTTACCTCTGTTGCACAGGATAAGATCACCAGCTTCAGAAGTCGCAAGATAACAGCACCCCTAAAGGCTTCACAGAGTATTCTGGTTTGTTTTCTGTTTTAAATTACTACATGATTTCTAATGTGTTCCTTCATAGTCAGGATGACTTCAGTATAAATTTACAAAAATAAAAAATAAAAACTTTGATTGAGAAGGTGTGTTCAAACTTTCAACAGGTATTTTTTTTTTATATATACACAATAAATCTGTATTGATGAACTGGAGTTGGAGTGGAGAGATTATTGGACAGTCACTCACCCCAGTTGCAGTGGACTCTCTCCCACAGCTCTCATCATCCACATACCAGTCCCCCTCCCACTCCCAGTTATCAGACGGCAGGTGGAAGCTGTGGAGAGGTTGTGGTTTCTGTCCGGACTCATCCGTCCACTGCCAGCGGTCTGTGGGCAGCAGCGTGTCTGTGTATCCCTCAACTGGGTTCCATCTCTGAAACACATTCACACGTATGAACACACCACACTACACTACACTATGCTACACTACACCAATACAAGCCTGTGGACACCGGTCATTCATCAATACACTAACATCCATACACTAACATGCCATAAATCATGGGATAGAACTACATAAACTAATCATTGAAATATAATCTCAGGGGATGATTTAATCCACAGTGTCAGTTGTGGGAATAGCTTGTGAAGTCCTTGTTGAGAACTACTACCAATATAATTGGACTCTCTGGATCAGATAATAAACATGAACCTATTGGCACCAAAACACCTAATGACAGATATAGTCTAAAGGGGTATAAACCCGCCAACATTTAGCTGTTTAGCAGTGGAACTGGGTTCCCTTGAATGATGTTGCTTTATCTAGTACTTATGACATGAAAGGGGGTGTTGAAGAGATAGTGGTTAATTAGAGTGGTGACCATCCAATTAAATTCTCAGAAGAATTCTCCAACATTTAGTGTACAGTCTTCCCTGAACAGTAGAGAGGGAGTTACTCCAACAAAAGCAGAATAAACACTTTATAAAACCCCTGCTAAAAAAGTGAATAAGCAGTTGTTCCAGTACTTTGTCCATATTGTACACTTTTTATTTACCGGCACATGATTAAACTCAATCACTTCTAAGAATGCAGCTCAACAGCTCCTTAGGCCAACATCTATACTTTATTACAGATATTATAAAAGCTATACATGTGTGCATAATGACATTATGGGTACAGTACACAGCAAAAACTGGAAAGCTGAAATTTGAGAATTTGAAATTTCAGATTTAAATGGTGTTCAGTGTTGGAGTTGTTTGACAGAGTTGAATATTTCAGTGTTAACCCACATGAACCCGATACATACCGCCCAACTCCACATGGATTTAAGTAAACTCGACCCAATTAAACTCATTATTTGCAAAATGGGTGTGCCCCCCAATCCTTACTTACCATCAGTGTGTAGTCTTGCCCACCAGGGCTACCTTCCATAGGGTAGTTCATTATATTATATATAATGGTTTCTTGCCTAGCCAATATTTTGTAGGCTATGAGAGCTAGTTCAATATTATGTACTGTAAAGTACTATAAGTTTCAATGCAATGAAAAAAAAAAAAATTAAAGGACGTAAGCAGGGATGTTTTATTCTGTCTTTGGAACCAAAACACAAGCTAACCTCACCTGAATAATAATTCAATGATAAATTGTAATATCAATTGTTTTTTAAACTATGTTCAGTGCTGGTGTAACGATTTAGGGAGTTAAACAAATACAAATGTGAATTTTAAAAGAAACTCTGGCAAGGGGTTTAAAGTTTAACTCTTTGGAAAATGTGATTTACCGTAACTCTAAAGAGTGTGGAGCTATATAAACCCTGAGAAAAAATCCGCTCTATGGGAGTTAATTCAACACTTTACTGTTTGATGTGTACAACATAAAGATGACTATTATTAAGAGTGTCTATAAATGTCTCCATATTGAGTATACTGTACCTGGTTCTCATAAGTCTCCTCTTGATGGCGTATGGCCACATCACTTGGGAGCACATTCAGGTACACCTGATGATCACAGCCAATGCCCCAGCAGCCCTGCTCTGCAGCGGTGACCCGTTTCAGCTCAAGCAGCACATCTTTACTGCGTTCCCAGCGCCCGCCAGTGGAGCAGAGCCTGAATACCCTCCCATACACATCTACTGCCCACAGGAGGGATCCTGGCATGACAGGCCACCTGGAAATCTAGAGACACAGGATAAACACAGCCAGATACATATTTTATAATAGCTCAATCTTACGCACTTAGTGCCCTCCTTCTGACTGGACAGGGCTGCTAGCTAACTTACTTGGTGTACAGTTACAAATCATGTCAGTTCGCTAAAGCACAGTGAAATGCAGCTACTTTTACATTTACTTATATACATTAATTTATTTATTTATTTTACCACACACATAAAAAACAGAAGAAATGTAAAGTGTCTCTAAAATAACAGGTTGGAAATACATTTTAGATTAGATTTAGGAGGATAGTTTGACAATTCTGGTTAGTGGTTAAGTAAATTAAGGTTTATCTAATATTTTTAATGCAGTTATGAATCAATATAATATGGATCATTAGCTGTGGTCCAGCTCATCCCAAATCACCCATCTTACTTGTTTTTTTACTATGTAATTCCATATGAGTCCCTTAATTGTTTTCAAGTCTTTATCACTGAGTAGAACTGTGAAATATTTTTCAGAGACATTTCCCCTGAGAAACTAATCCTGTCCAGATAGGGCTTATTACTGTAAAATAAGAATAGTATTTGACTGTAAACAAATTTACAGAGCATTAGAGTTTTTAGAGTATATTTTGGCATGAATTAATACATGTAATACTGGTAATACTGAAATTATTCTTTTCAAGAATTTTATTGACTTTAAATATTTGGAGGTTTTAGTTGCCAGTGATGTACTGTCAAATTATAGGCAGCCCTATTCTGCAAATAATTTCACTGTTAGGTAAACACAGGCAGCAGAAACACTGCAATGTTACTGTATTGCAGTTCTGAGGCATCATAAATTCTTGCTTGCACTTACAGCCTACAACACTGCAGACAACGATTTCCACAATTCAGTTGGTAATTATGAGATGTTTACTATAATAATACATTTATTTCTTATTAAGAAAGGCTGTAGGCTTTTAAAATAGTGGTGTTTTAGTCTTATTGTTGAGTGGAATATTACTCAGTGTATGATAAACTATTTTCTTAAACCACTGCTATTTTTTAAATAGCCATTTGTTTTTTTTTTCTTCTGAAAAACACAAAAAACAATGCCTTAGCATTTTAAAATAACAACTTAGTCTCTCAAAATAAACATTTTAAATATAACCACTTTCAAATCGTTACTGTTAGCTTTATACAGCTCTTAAAATGATGAGTTTCTTTGATTTTACCAAACTGAATAAACTTTGGAATTTAATAAAAGGAAGATGATCACAAGCCATCAAACCAAGCTGAACTGCTTGAATTTTTGCAGCAGGAGTGGCATAAAGTTATCCAAAAGCAGTGTGTAAGACTGGTGGAGGGGAACATGCCAAGATGCATAAAAACTGTGATTAAAAAAACAGGGTTATTCCACCAAATATTGATTTCTGAACTCTTAAAATTATTTGAGGTCTGAAAGCTCTGCATCTTTTTTGGTATTTCAGCCATTTCCCATTTTCTGCAAATAAATGCTCTAAATGACAATATTTTTATTTTGAATTTGGGAGAAATGTTGTCCGTAGTTTAAAGAATAAAACAACAATGTTAATTTAATCAAACATAAACCTTTAAATAGCAAAATCAGTGAAACTGATTCAGAAACTGAAGTGTTTTTGAGATTTTTTTTTTCAGAGCTGTAGTTAACTATACAGGTGGCAGCTGTTTTCATAAGGCATCCCTACAGCTTTACAACAGAACATCATTAAACAGTTATTTACTGTAGTAATTGAATGTATAAAAACACAGGAATTTGTTATAGTGTATACAAATGTATATATATATATATATATATATATATATATATATATATATATATATATATATATATATATATATATATAACCAATGAGTGCTGCCATGTTTTAGTAACTGATAATATAGCTAGCGTTAGCTTAGCCGGCCAGCAGTGCTGTCTGAGCCAATGGGAGCTAAGCTAAGCTAACTGTCACTGATAGCCAGATAGCAACAAACTAACTCCTGAAAGAGTGAGACAGGCGTTCAGCAGTTTAACGTTAAAACTAGACAGTCCACAGCTTCCTGAGCCAGCAGCTCAGATAAACCCGGCCAGTACGAGTTTAAAAACATTACCAGGCTGCTGTAACTCTACAATCCGCGAGTTTTATCTCATCAGCTAATGTTTAAAAAGGACACGGCGGATCTGAATTCCATCACTGACCCACCTGATCCCGGGTTAACGCTCCAGCTACACACCAGCAAAACTAATCACCGTTTAAAAACATTCACACGACTTTTACTCACTTACGCTTTAACTTGTATTCACTACTGGGTCTGCAGCAGCAGCAGGGCAGTATCCATCCCGTCCTTCATAAATAATATCATCAGTTTATTCCCATTCCAGCACAGGCTTTAGCTTTATAACGGGCTGCGAAACCCAAACAGGAAACCGAGCTGCTCTCATTCGCATTGGTCGCTAAGCAGAAGCGCTCAGAAACCCAGCTCTGTGATTGGTCAGCCAGCCTGAGCTCCTTGTCTAGTGGGCGTGCTATTGTTATGCGCGCACATTTGCATTTTCAATTATTTATTCTTCACCCAATCAATAATTAACATTCATCAGGGGCACATGATCGCTAACTAACACTCCATCTGCTTCACACACACCTTCACCTTCTCCCAGTCCGGTTCATTTCAGAAACTCTACAAACACTACAAAGGCTCGTCTGATCCTGCTGCCATCTTTTTATTATCATATATCATATCATTTTCTTGGTTTTATTCCAACAAAAAAGAAATTAAATTTAAACAGTGTTAAACAGTCCTTCATCTGAGAATAAACAAAAATAAAAGCTATTTATTTGAGGCTGGAACTCATTTATTTGAGGCTGGAATTGCACCTTATTTCTTAAACTAGGTGCACTAGGTAGGTTGTGAAATTCTAGGGTTCTCTCTCTCTCGCTCTCTCATGATTTATACTGTATATAGAACATTTATGATGTTCTATATATTGTTATTTATATATAAAACATATATAAATAATAATCCTGCTACAGTATTTTATGGAAACTCGTTTCTTCTAAAAAGGAGAACATATGAGTTTAAAGCTCTGACTTTCTATTTAAAAATATTAATTCTTATTCTAAATTGTACTTATTATATTAAAATAATAAATAATGTACGATTTAAATTTTACAAGAGCATGGAAGCATATCCCGCCACCTTAAAAAAAACAGGCTGTAGGTTTTTTTTCTCATTATAAAGTAAATTGCCATCTCATTATTTTGGTACTAAGTCATTATTTTGAGATGCTTGAGAATAACGATTTAGTTTCTCAGAATAACAACTTAGCATCTCAAAATAATGACTTGGCATCTAAAAACAATGACTTATTATCTCAAAATACTGACTTAGTATTTCAAAATAATGACTTTGCATCTTAAAATTACGACATTGTATTTCAAAATAAACACTAAATATCTCAAAATAAAAACTTGGTATCTTAAAATACCGATTAAGTTTCTTAGAATAAAACATTAGCATTAACATTAAAATAATGACATAGTATCTCAAAATACTGACTTAGTATCTCAAAATAACAACTTAATATTTAAAAATAACGACTTTGCATCTCAGAATAACGACTTGGTTTCTTAAAATAACGATCTGGTTTCTCAAAATAATGACTTATCATCTAAAAATAATGTCGTATTATCTCAAAATTCTGACGTAGTATCTCAAAATAACATTGTCTTCGCAAAACGTGCACTATTAATAATAATATATAGTTGCTTCATATGCAATTGGGACACAGTTATTGTCACTACATAGGCAGTGTCCACTAGTTATCTAGCTGTCTAGGTTATCTGTCCGTCTGCGTGTGTGTATTTGGGACGTGGCCTCGGCGCGCGCTCCTCTGTCGCGGCGGCACTGCTGCGGCTGCAACTACTGTACCTTTAAGAAGCGCTGTTCCGTGCGGGCGCGCGCGTCCCACTTCATCACATGACCGCTGTGTCTTGTGACACTCTAGCTCGAGAGTAGCGATTTATTAGAGTTAGTTTAGGGAGTTTCGGGGTTTCTCCTGCGGCTGAGAGGAGCGGGAGAGCGGGTCGCTATGTCGGTTCTTTAGGGCTCGGTTTGCTCCTCCAGTACGGGTGATCTGAGGCGCTGCTGCTTCTACAGTCGGGGAGAAAGTTGGCGCATGGCGGGCGGTGGAGTTACGGGTTCCTGCGTCGTGTTTTGTTCACGGGGAGCGAGGGAAGAGTCCGGTATTTAATAAAACTAATATTCCGCTGAGCTCGCTGGTTAACTCTCCGCGGAGTTAATTCAGACATGGATAACAAACCCCTGCTGCAGGACAGACCCCCCGCCTACAACAGCGTCCCCGGGGCGTACGAGTACGGGGCCATCCCGCCGCACGCGCCCGCGCCCGGGCTCGCACCTCCGCCCTACCCCTACCCTTCTCCACCCCCAGCCCAAGGTAAGCCTGGCTATTAATAAACCCGCCTTTACATACAGAACCGGTAACCTGCCCGCCCGGCCGTATCACTATCAGCACCGCGTTTAATCTCACTGTGTACAGCCAACAGACTGGCGATACGATATATCTTCCTATCACCGCCTATCACGATACCAGGGTTACGATTCTACATATCGCGGTATATCGATATATCAAACATCAAGTGTAGAAAAACTATCACAGTATGTAAAAATGTTGTATAATTACAAGTCGAGTAGAATAAAAGATTACTTCTTATTAAATTTGCACATGAGCTCTAAATATTGTCTGATATCAATTGGAAAAATAAAATATCGTCTTTTTTTGGCACACACTGCAAGAAGCACCTAATCTGCCCTACCTGTGATTAGCCAATTGGACCATCTGCTCTATATAATACAATAATATTGAAAAAATAAAGAGACCACCTCATTTTCTTTATTTTCTATAGTTTTTCTGATGTTACCATTTATAGGTATATGTTTGAGTAAAATTAACATTGTTTTATTTTATAAACTATGGACAAAATTTCTCCTAAATTCCAAATAAAATATTATCATTAACAGCATTTATTTGCAGAAAATGAGAAATGGCTGAAATAGCAAAAAAGATACAGAGCTTTCAGACCTCAAGTAATGTTCATATTCATAAAGTTTTAAGAGTTCAGAAATCAATATTTGGTGGAATAACCCGGTTTTTAATCACAGTTTTCATGCATCTTGGCATGTTCTCCTCCACCAGTGTTACACACTGCTTTTGGATAACTTTATGCCACTCCTGGTGCAAACATTCAGGCAGTTCAGCTTGGTTTGATGACATAATTATATTGGTAAAAAAAATATGGTAAAATCAGAGAAACTAAATTTTAAGGTGGTCTCTTACTTTTTTTTTTTACAGAGCTGTATATGACAAAACATTTACATTTTTAAAATTAATTAAACAAATAACACATTTAAACATTTTATTTAGTATAAATATGAGTTTTGTACATAGACTGGAAGAAACATGTGACCTGACTTCATCTAACTATGAGCAAACTTTTGAGGATTGTGTCCAAATTGATGATCAAAACAATAATTATTAATATACATTTTTTGACGATAAACTATTGGGGATACATGATGATACCAGAATATATTGCTATCGGATGATAATAGAAAACAGTGTCATCCGACATTTTACTTGTCCATTTTAATTTTGCTTTGGTGACAAAACTCTAATTTTACACAAAAAAGTGTAACTTTTCCAATAGATAAGCCCGCTCCTCAGTGTTTCAGTTACAGAAGCATCCCTTAACATTCGTTGTCATGTGTTTGTTTTTTTTTTTTTTGCTGAGAGGGGCTTTGATTTGATTCAACCACAGCTCTGTTTTTTTAATCTGATGTGACCAGTTGTTATGAAACACTGTTAGGCCACACAGCCAGTGTTCTGGCTGCTTCTGTCTGAGTTGGGTGTGCTTTCACTTTCCACTGGTGTCATGGGGCAGCCGTGACTAAGACACATTTCCTGCTTTTTATGAGCAGTGTAAATCCATTCAGATTTAGCCTAGTTTCATCTTAAAGCTTATCTAAAAGGCCTTTTACTTAATTTGAATGATCAAATATCACGCTTATATTCGGACTAATAATAATATGTAACAATAACAATGACAATAATGAATAAAACCATGTGAGCAGAGGTTCTTACTTGGGTATGAATACAAATTAGAAGTGGGTTATCTTAAGAATGAGTACCTTTAATTAACTGCAGTATAAATTAAAGCATAAAGTACCGTTTGCTGGGTGCTGCATATTCTCATTTCAGAAGTCAAAGGCATAACACAACATTCTTTACTGTCCAGTTTAGAAAAAAAGTTTGCTTTTTATGTGTGCTCTCTCTGTCTAGTATGCATTAACTCTGTTAAAGCTCTCCATCTCAGTAACTCAACACATTAAAATGTAAAGCATCAAAACTACTCAGAGATATTATTATAGTAAAAAAAATGAAAAGGGCTCCAGTCTTCCAGGCCTAAAGCAAACTACACTGTTATTACTGTCTCAAATAAAATTCATAATTTTAACAGTGATTATTTTATTTAGGCCTACATTTAAATATCCAAAATTAGAACCTTAGAAAAAAGTGATTTAACTGCATTTAGTCACAGAACACAGTTGTGATTAATCAGATTATTTTTTGTATCGATTGACAGCAGTACTATTGTTACTTTTCTTTGGAAGATATATTCTCTAAAATATATATATACATACATACATACATACATACATACATGCCAGAGATAGACCGTAAATATGCAGAAGTTAAAGAAGGAAGGGTTAAATCATTTAAAAAAAAAAAAAAACACTGTTCCTCTTTTTTAAGGCTTTGCAGCAGCAGCTGCTGCTCCCCCGGCCGCTGCTATCGGCCAGCAGCCCAACTATACCAGCACCTACACAATCATCCAGCCCTCTGTAGTGGTGGTGGGAGGATGTCCAGCCTGCAGGTGAGAACACTTATTCTGTAACACTGTAACTCCTAAAAAAACAAGTCAGTATTTCAGATTTAGGGCATGAGAGTTCATTACTCATGCTCACTGTTACACAAAGAGCATCATGTTGTTCTTTAAACAGAACCTTGATAATATAAGATTAGCTTTACTTAATCCCACAGCAGGGGAATTTGTGTCTGATTAATTATAAAATGATGTGACACTAGTAAGGAACAGGGATGTCGCCATGTTTCCCTTTTTATTCAGCAGTAAAGCTGAAAAGCTAAGCTTAGTTTAATAAACAAAACTGTAATTCTTTAAAAAAATGTAGTGAGCGCTGTATGTATAGTATATAATCTACACAGATTTCCCTGATGAAAGCTGTTTATTTGAGGAAAAAAATCTAATTAAGATTAGATTTCCAGCCACAGTTAGCGCTACACTGAGAAACCCTGAGTGCTCCAGTAAGCCAGGGTGATATTAGCTAGCGATTCATCCAACGTAGCTTGTTTTAACATGGTAAACACTCAGACTACAGTCCGATAAACTCAACTCTGAAAGAGCTAGCACTTTTATTTACTTTACTTTTACTAATATTGCCCCAGCAGTGCTATCTGGCGTTAGCAGCAGGCTAGTGGCTGATAATATTCATCAATGAACGGTGAAAGAGCTAGCACTTATCACGGATAGCAGCTAATGCTAATATTACTCCAGCCTTGCACTGTACTTCACTGCAGTGGCTTTACTGCTCTGTAATACCTGACTGGTGAAATACATATATAAAATGCACCGGATTATAAGGCGCACTGATGATTTTTGGGAAAATTAAAAGTTTTTAAGTGCGCCTTATAGTGCGTAAAATATGGTAATTCAAGTTAATGTACATATATTGTGGACTGTGTTTTGGTCAGTTCTGCATTATTACTCAGCATGAATTGAAAGCTGTTATTATTTTTAATCTATGGGAAAAAACACACCTGGTCTTTCTGCAGATCCGGTTCCACTTCATACTTTCATAACTCATTTTAAAACAGGTGCGCTGGCTTCTAGATTATGCAGTGAGACAAGATTACCAGATTATAAATGTTTTACTATGTATGTACACTTGCTGTAGAGCTGAGCAATATATAGACTAAATTTTTCAAGTTTTTCTAGAAACGTTTTCTACAAAAAAATGACAGCTGTTCTTGCCATTTAAAATTAATAATGGTGTATGAAGTTTATCAAACAGCCCAGGTTGGGTGATGTTTTGGTTGGGTGATGTTTTGGTTGGGTGATGTTTTGGTTGGGTGATGTTTTGGTTGGGTGATGTTTTGGTTGGGTGATGATTGAGTGATGTTTGTGCGATTGGGTGATTGAGTGATTTTTGGGGATGTTTTGGCAATGTTTTGGCGATGATTGGATGATGATTGCGTGGTGTTTGGGTCATGTTTGGGCGATGTTTGTGTAAATCTGCAGGTAGGTAAATAAGCGTGTTGATCATACCTGTCAAGTCTCCCGTTTTGGCCGGGAAACTACCGTATTTTACTCCTCTTTCCCGCCGTCCTCCCGTATTAGTATTTTCCCGTAAATTTCCCGTATTATACTAAATAAAAAAATATATAGGCCACAGGCGACAATGCACTGACCGCTGTGTGTCTCTTAACCAATCGTGGAGCCGGTTCAAGGAGAAAGTCCAGCCAATCAGATAGCTGGTTTTGCGGAGCGCAGTTTAGTGTGCGGGAAGCCCCGCCCCTCCCCTCGCTGTGAGTTCAGGCAGCTAGTCGGAGCAGCTGTCGTTAAAACTAATCTGGATATACGGAGATTTTTCTAAAAGAAAGGTAATTAACCATGTAAACTGTGATGAGATTGTTTCTGATAGCTGGTTAAAAAGACTCTTCTCTGAATCAAAACACAAATTAAACCCACTGTGTGTTTAATAAAATACAGCTTGTGACTCAGTTAGCTTAACTTTAGCTAGATAGATATTCAGGGTTTGAGAAAAATCTACATATATATATAATGCCCTGCCCTGATGTGCCTGATCAGCCAATAACTATCATTTCCAAACTCTATTAGTTCAGGGCTAGTTTTAGGGTTTGTTAGAATTTGTTTAAATCTCAAGTATTGTGGTAATGTATTATAATGTAATGTAATGTATTATTTAGAAGGGGTAGAAGAGATGGTTGAGCTGGAGAGAGAGAGAAAATTTCAGAGAGGGCTGAAATTAACTGAACTGATCAGGAGTGGACTGAACGATAGAAAGAAGTATTAATGAAAGATTATTAATTGTGTAGGCCCCTTAGGACTATTATTTACTTATGGAATATATTTGTAAATTTGTGCACCCTTCAATTTCAATTTTAAATCTATTAAATAAAAAAAAAAAAAAAAATATATATATATATATATATATATATATATATATATATATATATATATATATATATATATAAAAAAAAAAAAATATATATATATATATATATATATATATATATATATATATATATATATATATTTTATTTTTTTTTTTTTTCTTGTTTGGGCTGTTGGGGCGGCGGAAAAAATCCCTTATTTTTAAGTCCAAAACTTGACAGGTATGGTGTTGATTCTTGATGACCTTTGGTTTCTGGTTGAATATTTATTGCGAGATCTGCTGGTAAACTTTAAAGAGCTTCATTTCCTCATATTGAGAAAGAGAATAGAAGGGAAGAGGTTTCAGGTGGGAAGTTGCTGACTGTCGCTGTGGATTATGACCACAGGCTCCTCTTCCTGTCAGCCCTGTCGAGCACATGACAGACATTTGAATGAGGCCAGCAGTCAGGCAGCCCACGCTGAGTTTCTGGAGCTTTCTCACACATTTATCTCTATAGAAATAAGGCCTTTTTTAAGACCTTGATGTGTTGGTTTGATTTGGTTTTTCATTGCTGTGCTTTTAAATGAATTATTATTATATTAGTATTGGAACTAGGGGTGGGCAAAACTGTCCGTAGATTTATTTTACAGTATTCCAGAGTTTGATTAACTCAAGCTCCAACTCATCTCAAATCACCTCAAATCACCATCTCAGTTCAGGTTTAGTTCAGGGGTTTGTGGAGGACAAATACTTTTTTTTTATTTTACATTTTACTACATAATTACATATATGTCTGTTAATTGTTTATCTTTAATATTAATCTATAATGGAAAAAACAATATACAAATGTATATGCAAAAATATACAAATAAATAAGGAAAAATATTGAACAAAAAGGTGTTCAAACTTTTCACTGGTACTTTAGGTAGGAAATATTTATAAATTGTATTCTCCAGATTCCATATCTTGAAAAGCTGTAGGGCAGGAGTTCATGGAAAGTTCACTTATCTTGTTTACCAAGCAGAACACCAGACTTCAGACAGAAATACAGACGTCTGAATGATTGTGTACACGTGTTCGTTTCATAATCCTCATATTACTACATATACATACTAACATGTCAGGAGTTATGGGAAAAGAATCATTAAGAACATAGCACTGACCTGTGGGATATGTGTGACCTGTAGTTGGTTTGTATGGTCCAGATCAGTTGATTAGTTTGTTTACTCGCACTGTTTGGTTTAGTTTCACACAGGCACAAAACGGAGCCGTCTGGTGCCTAAAATTTCCTGACCTAAACCTGATTAACTGAGATGGTGATTTGAGATGAGCTGGAGCTTCACAGTGTAAAGGATACCAAGAGTGTGCAGATCTGTCTTTAAAACTAAATGTGCTACTTAGAAGAATCTAAAGTAAAAAAAAAAACATATTCTGGATTGTTAAACACTTTTTGTACATAATAATTCTACATGTGTTCCTGTATAGCTTTAACATAGCTTTTAATATTAAATTTATAAAGTAAAAAAATAAATTAAAAGAAAGAAATGAGAAGAGGTGTGTCCAGTCTTATGACTGGTAGTGTACATTTGTTATTTGTAACTGTGTTAAAATGAGTCATATGAAAAAGTTTAGATTATTTACTAAGATTTTCTCTCTGACAGCTTCTATATGTAAACATGTACAATCCCAATTGTCCTATTTTAAAAAATCACAACTAAAACACTAAAACAGACTTTAAAATATATATAAAAATCACATTAATTCAGTTAACCTCCCAGCAGTATGTTAATCTGTATAAATGACTAAATTGTGTTCAGTTCCCCTCTGATACACAGTCTAAGAGTCGTGGTGAATCAGCGGTGATCTCAGCAGTGTTACGCTTGTGTGCAATTGTGACATTCTCAGTGTTGTTCATGTGATTGAGTGAAAGCCGGGTCACGCTCAGAGTCACACTGCGGATCAGTGATAAATCAGCCCAGTCATGATGCAGGAAGCTCATGACATTCCTGATGTCACTCTCAGTTCAGTCCAGAGCAAATAGAATCAGTGTGTTTAAACTGGTTACAGTAGCTTTAACTTTTGGACTCTGATCACCGTTTCTGTTAGAGATCATAGATCTGGCCTTTTTTACATTTACTCCAGATTCTTCCAATTTACTACTAGCACTTATACCAGAGTGGATCAACACCAGCAGATGACATGACCCTCAAAACCATCACTGATTGGTGGAAACTTCACACAAGACCTTAAGCAGTTTGGACTGTGTTTCTCTCCACTCTTCCTCCAGACTCTGCTCCCTTGATTTACAAATGAAATGTAAAATATACTGATGATCAGTGATGGTGTGTTTGGAGAGTCATGTCATCTGCTGGTGATGATCCACTGTGTTTTATTATCAAGTCTAAGTCAGAACAGTTTTGTTTTCCCACAAAATCTTACAGTACTTCATGCTTCCCTCTGCTGACAACTTTTATGGAGATGTGGATTTCATTGTCCAGCAGGACTTGACACACTGCCCACACTGCAAAAAGTACCAAATGGTTTTATATAATTTTTTTAGTTTTAGTTTTTACTAGCTGGAAGCCACAATCATTAACAATAAAATAAATAAACGTTTTAAATAGATCACTCTGTGTGAAACACATCTATATAATAGATTAATTTCACACTTTGAACTGAATTACTAAAATAGATTAATTTATTTTAACATAATTTGAAATCTAGCAGTAGTTGCTTACATTTTTGCAATAATTTCTTAACTAGAAATGGTCTGAATTTACTGTGGTAAATTTGCAAGATGTTTGTGTGACAAACAGCAATGCAACCTTCTGTTTTTTTACAGCTTTTATATCTTAAATAAAGAAAATCCATTAAAAATGTTACTACCAAATTTTCTTCCCAGTTTGGAAGGCCAATTTCCACAGGTGTAGGAGTAATAATCCGGGTTCTACAGATTAATAACAGCGCTGTGCTTTCCTCTCTCTTCTGTTTGCAGGGTTGGGGTACTGGAGGACGACTTCACCTGTCTGGGCATCATGTGCGCCATCCTGTTCTTCCCCCTGGGCATCCTCTTCTGCCTGGCCCTGCGGCAGCGGAGGTGCCCCAACTGCGGAGCTACTTTTGGCTAGAGGGACCAAACTGCAAGCGCCACTTTGATTGGGCCCAACGACCATCGCTTGATTTAAAAAAATATATATTTTTTCCTTTTTTTTTTCTTCAAATTTTCTTTTAATCCATGCTTTATTTTTTTTAGCATCTATTTTATGCCATACAAAAATTATATAATAATTGCACAGGTTATGTACTATGATAATCTACAGTAATCGTGAGGAAGGAACAGCCAACCAACTGCATGGTTCTGTTGTTTTTTTGTATTTTTATTCTTTTTAATTTCTCTTTGTCTATGAGAGAATAGTAAACGTGAAAAGACTCACACAGCTTATTCACGCACTTTTAAAACTGTTGATTTCCATTTTTGATGTTTTATTATTTTTTTTTAAGTACCATGCCAGCCAGACCTCCGTCATCCAATCACTGGTGCCTTTACGATGACCATGACTTTTATATGAACTGTTGGCTGCAGAAGCATGGAGACCATAAAGGGACTTGGCTTGAGAAGATATCCAAAAATCTCACGCTCAATTTTTTTAAACTGCTACTGATGACTCGTGACTCTGAATTTCTGAGAGAAATCATCAATATAAATGATGCAAAGACTTTGTTGAAGCTTTGTTTTAATTACGCCATCATTTTTTGATCAGCTTCCTTCTTCCTTCTTCTTTTTCTTCTTCTTCTTCTTCTTTACCTCCGTCGTCTGGACGTAAGCGATGAGGATGTACGTACGTACCTGCGCTGCCTGGTGCTTTCGCTTGTATGGGACGGAAATCGGTGCCACATTATTAGTTTTATAATCGAGTCAGCCTTGTCTTGTATTTCTCACCCATGTTTTAATCACATTATCTGTCTTTTAGAAGACCAAACCACCTTCTCTTCATTCATTTAATTATTCATTCATTCATTCTTCTCAACAGGATCTTCTTCTCAAAAGGAACCCTGTTTTTATAGAACATTGTTTTAGTGCCATTTACCTTCAGACTGAGCTAAAAGCTCACTGGATGTACACACTGTGGAGTTTATAAGGCATAGGGCTGTGTATTGGCAAAAAGCAGGTGATACAATATGATATTATACAATGTGTATCACAATACAGGGGTTACAAATCAGTATATTGCGATATATTGCAAATTATACCACAGTTAGTTCCGAACCTGCAGTGTGATTGGCTGAGCGGCGTTCTATGAGTGCCGCTATCAGCTGGTAATGCACTGTAACTGAAGCTCTCCGTGTATTACTACATACAGGTAGCCTAGCAACGATGCAGCGCTTAGCAGCCAAACAGCGCAGCTTCTGAACTAATTTTAACTCACGGAGTGTTTATAACGAAACAATCATATTTTCTCCTCCTCTTTAACTCAAAATCTTTTAGTAAACAGCAATAATGGAACTGTGGTATAATCACAATAACACACTCGAGGTTCGTGCTATAAAGTGTAATATTGGCCCTGCTGTGCTGTGGTCGTAGGCACGAGACGCAGACCAATATTACACATTATAGCACAAACCGCAAGTGTATTATTGCTTATATATATATATATATATATATATATATATATATATATATATATATATATATATATATATATATATATATATATATATATATATATATATATATAAGCAATAATACACTTGCTTATATATATATATACAATAATATATATACACATACGTATATATATATATTTATATATATATATATACGTATATATATATATATATATATATATATATATTTATATATATATATATATATATATATATATATATATATATATATATTATATATATATATATATATATATATATATATATACGTATATATATATATTTATATATATATATACGTATATATATATATTTATATATATATATACGTATATATATATATACGTATATATATATATATATATATACGTATATATATATATATATATATATATATATAAATATATATATATACGTATATATATATATAAATATATATATATACGTATATATATATATAAATATATATATATACGTATATATATATATATATATATATATATATAAATATATAATATATATATATATATATATATATATATATATAAATATATATATATATATATATATATATACGTATATATATATATATATATATATATATATAAATATATATATATATATATATATATACGTATATATATATATATATATATATATATATATATATATATATATATATATATATATATATACGTATATATATATATATATATATATATATATATATATATATATATACGTATATATATATATATATATATATATATATATATATATACGTATATATATATATATATATATATATATACATATAGAACTTGTTGAAAATGTTATTTGATTTATTTAGTATATTTTTTGAAAGTTCTCTCTAAATATTCTTAATAATTTACAGAGTTAATTATTTAGTTTATACAGAGTTAAACTACTGCTTTATCTCTGATTCTGGACTTGTGGTTGGCAAAGCTCTTCCAACTTTCCAAATAGAAAATCCATCTTTTTTGGATTTGTTCCAATTCCATTCTGAAATTCCGAGTTTAAATGGACTGCAGCATTGAACCTTCATTAAAACAGCTGTTGGATGGGTTGGGCAGGTTTTGGCCAAAAAAAAAACATTAAGTTACTTAAATATAATTCTCATTTAGTCATTTAAGCAGTCTTAAAGGTTTTTTTTTTTTTGGATTTGTGTAAAGGTCGGCAAGTAAAATGTATATTTCAGTTCATTTTAACATAATAGCAAATGTATTGCCGTTTCTGGCATGTTTTTAAAAACATCTAAAATTTTTAAGAGTATTAAACCAACAACTTGCTTTTATCTAGTTATATATTATAGAACTTATCAGATTTGCCTGCATTTTCTCTTATTTTCTGATAAAATATAATTTCTGTGTTCTGTAAAACCTGTCAACCCTTCCAACAGCTGATCTGAAACATAAAAAAAAAGGTGGTACAATTACACAGTCACATAGAACTGTCTAGAAGTTGTTCTGTTTTTTTATGCACAGTTTTGCTGAACTCTGCGGCAGAACAGGTTCAGTTCCTCTTCCAATCAACGACAATCAGTCTGGAATGAATGTGTACCAGTGTTTTTTTTTTTTGTTTTTTATTCAAGTCATAATGTCTTTGCCATTGTTCTTCATGATGTAATTAAGCATAGTCGGGGAAATTGATCTGCTTTAGAACACTACGCACGCTGTTATGATCGGTTCTGACTTTTTATATGAGAGGTAATGTAAATAAAAATTCTATGAATGCTGCGTTGTGTGTTATATCACTGCTACAATATTAAATTTGCGAGTGTGTTTAGATGCACAGTGCACAGATGCACAAATAAAAAGAAGTCTTGACAGATGTGTCTTTCCACACAGTTGTTTAACAAGTGAGAAGCTACTCCCTGCATCAGCTATTGTTAAATAACTTGTTGCCAGGTGAAATATAATCACCCATGCAGTAATTATTCAATGGGAGACTCACATACTTGCTTTGTTAAATCCATGTGCTGACCTTTATTTGGCCAGGCAGTGTACTAGTTCATCTCCAAAAATGTGAATATCCTTGAAAAGTTACTTTATTTCAGTAATTTCTTTTCAAAATGTGAAATGTGTATATTATATAGATGTATGACACACACAGTAATCTATTTTAAGTGTTTATTTATTTTGTTGTTGATGATTATAAACCGAAAATCAGTGTCTCATAAAAATGTGAATATTATATAAGACCAATTGGTACTTTTGGCAGTGTGGTCAGTGTGCCAAGTCCTGCTGGAAAATGAAATCCGCATCTCCATAAAAGTTAAAAGTCAGCAGAAGGAAGCATGAAGTGCTGTAAGATTTTCTGGGAAAACACTGCACTGACTTTGGACTTGATATAACACAGTGGATCAACACCAGCAGATGACATGTCTCTCCAAACCATCACTGACCATCAGTAAATTTTACATTTCATTTGTAAATCAAGGGAGCAGAGTCTGGAGGAGGAGTGGAGAGACACACAGTCCAAACTGCTTGAGGTCTACAATCTTCTACAATCAGTGATGGTTTGGAGAGACATGTCTGTCATCTGCTGGTGTTGATCCACTGTGTTTTATTATCAAGTCTAAAGTCAGTGCAGTGTTTTCCCAGAAAATCTTACAGCCCTTCACGTTTCCCTCTGCTGACGACTTTTATGGAGATGTGGATTTCATTTTCAAGCAGGACTTGGCACATTGCCCACACTGCCAAAAGTACCAATTGGTCTAATATAATGTTAGAATTTTCTGAGACATTGATTGTTGGGTTTTCATTGGCTGTAATAGTTCACTCTGTGTGTAATACATCTATATAATATATGAGTTTCCCATTTTGAACTGAATTACTGAAATAAAGTGACTTTTCAATGATATTTCATTTTTTTAAGATGCACTAGTATAAATTGTTGAGCTTAAACTTCAGAGATTCACTTCCACATTTTGTCTCTAACACAAACACTACTTACTGTTACTATTCTGCTTTACAGGCGCTGCTGTGTGTGTAAAAAGGGAAGTATAAATAGCACAGAGGTCCAGAAATAAAACCTTTTTTATTTTTATACAGCAGTGATCCAAAGGCCAAGGGAAGAGGGGCTGCAGCAGGATAAAGAAGTGCGTTTCTATAACGGTAAATGAACAGCTTCCCTGAAGTGCAATTACTGCCTATTGTACATAATTATAAGGTCAGTTTCATCAAAGTGGCTCCCGGAGACAGTGTGTATACACTGCTGCACCGCAGACACCGAGAGAGATAAATCACGTCCAGTGATGCTGAGAGGAGATCAAAATGTGTTAAATTAAGGCAAATATAAGTCGTCTCTGACAACAAAAAAAAAACAGTAGAAAAATACTATTCGGGAATGCTTCCATAGTGTATAGTCTCTCTATACAGTATAAGGAGAGCTTCATATTCTATAAACACTCATATCACAAGCATTCAGAACACATCATCTGTAATCCTACTGTCCCATCAGCCACGGTGCTGGAAATTATAAATAAGATAATACCATCGCTGTCATATCAACATCTCGTCAATTCATTTCAAAAAGCAAATGCTTATACATACACACTCCTACAGCCACAAATAAAGAAAAAAAATGGTACAGTAAGAAAAATGCTGAAGATTTATGACTTTTATTTCATTGCAGACATTATGAACCCAAGATATTTCATGGTTTGTCTAGTCAACCTCTTTTAGTTGGTAAGTAAAAGTCTATGTTTCATTGCAGACCCTGTTTTTTGGCTGGATGGTACTTTTCATCTTTGGTCCAAAGCACATGCCAATCATTTTTATAAAAAAAAAAAAAAAAATACCCAGAACACTGACTCATTTGACAAAAAAAAAAAATGTGATGGTTCTTCCCAGAAGCCTCTGAGCCCAAAAATCATCAGTGCGTTTTATAATCTGGTCTACATTATGTACGAATACTACCACACAGGTAGTAAGGAGCAGTAAATTCACTCTGCTGAAGTGGAGCATTATAACAGCAAGTTTTCAGTAAAGCTTTTTCCAGCACTAAGGCTGGGTGCTGCAGTATTAGCATTAGCCGCTAACTGCAGTGCTAGCTCTGTCACCGTTCAGAGGCGAGTATATTGGACTGTAGCCTGCGTGTTTATTGTGTTAAAACAAGCTATATAGGAAAGAAAACGCTAGCTGATAGCACTGTGGGTTACCGGAGCACTCCGGGTTCCTCAGTCTACCGCTATCGGGCGGCATTTACTAGCGCTAACTGGGGCTGGCTAGCGCTGCTGCTAACCGAGGCTGGCTAAGCGCTCGCTAACTGCAGCTAGCGCTTGCCTTGGACAAAATTCTGGAATTATAAGCTTACTGTAAATAAACGGAAGAGCTTTACTCACCCAAATAAACAGTTTTCAGGAGAGAAGTCTGTGTAAATTAACATACAGCACTCTTTTCACTTTAAAATAAAGTGTTTTTTTTTGGAATTACAGTTTTGTTTACTTAGGCACCCCCAGCAGCAAGAACTGCTGAGTTACCCTGTGTCCACACCAAACGCGACGCAAGCGACAAAGCAGCCGGAGGCAGTCGCTGCTCTGATTTTCGGTTCCTACTGAAGATTTATTCTGCCAGCAAAACGGAGAGTGGGAACAGAACTGAACTGAGCTGATCTGAGGTACCCCACTATACTACTAACCAGAAGTAAATCCTTAGAGAATTACCTTATTTAATAGAAAACTATATTTTAAAACTGAGGATTTTTTTTTTATTAAATTAACAGAATGATTTATGACAACTAAGGGAATCATTTATTAAATTAACAGAACTTTTTATTGAAACAAAGGGAATTATTTATTAAAGTTAACGTAACTATTTATCAAAACTAAAGAAAGTATTTATTAAATTTAACTTAACAATTTATTAAAAATGAGGGAATTTTTCATTAAATTAACAGAACAATTTTTTAAAATTGAGAGAATTATTCATTAAATTAACAGAACAATTTATTAAAACTGAGGGAAATATGTATTATATTTATCAGAAAGATCTATTAAAACTGAGGGAATTATTAAATTAAAATAAAAACTGTTTATTAAATCAAGAGGATGATTTACTATATTTAAGCAAACATATTAATTGCATCCAAGGAATTATTTATTACATTAAGTTAACAATATTTTAAATTATTTTAAAAATATAAAATATATATAAATTAAGAGAATTATTTACTACATTAAGGAAAAAAAATATTGTATTTAAGTAAACCCATTTATTGTAATATGAAATATTTTATGTTAAATAATTGTACTTAATAGTAGTTATAAAAGATATAAAGATTTATTGTTTGTGAAACGTCTGTACGACTGTGGTTTAGGAATTGTGTAGATAGGCTGAACCATTGTTTCTGTATGTGTCATATTTGGAAAACGCCCACCAGCGACAGCTTGTTCTAAATGAGACACGCCCCCAAGCAACTCATCGCCTGTTGGACAGGCGACAGAGCGATTTTATCGCGTTCGGTGTGGACGTACAGTTAGAAGAGAAACATGGAAACACCCCTGTTCCTTACTAATGCGCTTTTTGATCTGCTGTGCCTTATGTATCTGGATTGTGTTAGGGGTCTAAAATGCAGGAATGTGTTTATATTAATAAATGAAATGTTGACCAGACAAATCATAAAATATATTTGGGCTCATGCTGTCTGCCATCATATAAAAGCCATATTAACTAGCATTCTTCACACTGCTCCTACTTTTCTGATTTGGGGTTGTACAAACAAAGGTGCTACAAAGGGTTTTTTTGAGAGATAGAAGATAGAATAGAAGACCCAGTCTGTTACCCCGAAGAATAATTTTTGGAGGATACGTTTGAGTATAAAGAACCTTAATCTAGAATTCACTGTGAATCAGGAATTTTGTCTCTTATTTATCTGAAAAATAAATACAGACACAGTAATGCATAACACATTACTAGTGCATCCCAAAAAATGAGAATATCATTAAAAAAGTTACTTTCAATGATAAAAAAGTATTTATAAGTAATTCAGATCAAAATGTGAAACTCATATAGATGTATTACACACAGAGTGATCTATTTTAAGTGTTTATATCTCTTATTGTTGATAATTATTATTTATAACCAATGACAACCCAAAAATCAGTGTCTCAGAAAATGTGAACACTATATAAGAACAATTGGTACTTTTTTTTCCAGTGTGGGCCGTGTGCCAAATCCTGCTGGAAAATAAAATCTGAGATGCACTAGTGCCTCAATGCAGGCTGAACCATTACATTAAGAAAAAATATTATTTTTGTATTTTTACAAAGCAGCACTGCAAATTATTTGTTTTTTGAGAAGACGGTCGCTACATATTTTTCATCCTAAAAAGAGGCGAACAGTGAAAAAGGTTAAGAACCTCTGTTTTATTGCATTGCTTGACGAAATCCTTTGTAGCACCTTTGTTTCAAAGAGTGAAGAGTAAACATTTTAGTTTTTTGCTGAATTGACCAGAACGCATCACACAAACAGTTTAAATAGTTTTCTCGTAATATTACCAGTTTGGGAGAAGATACACTCTTGAAAAACGACAACTACAACACTAATCAGGACTCAAAATTCCGCAAAATTCAGTGTCTCTCTCCAGCCTACATTCATCAACTGTCCTATGGCAACAGGAAAATCTCAACAAGTAATTACAACAAGCTGGATTCCAGTCCATCTCCACACACGGTATGTACAGCTTTCTATTCACACAACGTAAAAGCAAACGTCAGGCTCTCGGCTAAGCGTTAAAGACCCGGGACAAATTATTCAGCTTTTTTAGTCACTAGATTATAGGAGTAGATCTAGCAGATTTCTAGTAGAGGTCTATCTCTGCTCTCGCTCGTAATGTCTGGGACTGAGAGGTCTTCTCCTTTCTTTCAGCAGTACAGTCAAACATCTCTAACAATGTGAGTGAAAAAAGATAAAATTGAATGCATATTGGCTTATAAAAGGTACATAAATAAGTGTGTAGTTTGTCATCTCGTGGTGATTGTGTGCAGTGAGCAAGCGCTGGTTAAAATCTAAGTGGCGTCTCTAGTGGAGTCTCATGGTCCATATCCACTGAAGCCAATTTCAAAGCTTTTATGCGATTCAGTCATTCGCAGATAAAGACGCTGTCGGTCTGCTGGAGCTGCTGATGACGGCCGTGGGCTGGACGACGGTGGTCCGGGTGATGAATGATGATCAGATGAGGGGAGCCGATCTGTCGTTGGTAACGGTGGGCCTCAGCTTCACTGTAGCGAAGGGATTCCCTCCACTGTGGGAAGGACGAAAAAAAAAAACACAGTATTATTATTACAGACAAGTTTTAAACTTGGACTTTAGTATTATAAATAGTAATAGTAAGGAGATAAACTGCACAAAAGGGTTTTGAAAAGAGCTACAGAGTTTAATAAAGGGGGTAAAGAAAAAAGGTTTGACCAACACCATAAGAGCTTTGAGCTCTAAAGCCTCATCTAGATGGGATTAGTTTCTCATGGAGTCCTGGGGTAATTTTTTTCTTTTATGCGTGATCCTCTGTGATTTTATTCCTGTCCGGAACAACCATGTGTGTGTTTTTCTCAGGCTGAATTACCTATTATTTTTTGCTGCGGTAATTTTATTCCCGTCTGGAAGCACATCTCTGAGTTCTATTTGTCCACTGCCACGCCCCGTGATTACACTTTGGGCGCACGTTTCCATGGAGATCCACATAAACACAACAGTGAGTGGAAATGAATACAGCTCACAGATGCATTTCCATACAGACTCCAACACTTTGTGGTTGTGAACTGTACTTTCGAATTGTCTTTCAGAGAGTTTAGATGCCGCCATCGTGCTCTGTGTGCAAAATCTGATATCACGTGACGTGGCGCAATGTCATGTGACCGAGAAAGCCAAAAAAACTCACTGGTCCTCCTGTGTTTTTAATTGCAGTCCGGATGCAGGAGTCTTATCACTGAGTAGAAGAAGTGTGAAATATTTTTCACAGAAGTCCCCCTGAGAAACTAATCCCGTCCGGATAGGGCTTTAGATCAATTTAATCACTTTTTTTTAGACCTTAATAAATTAATAAATGAGCTTGTTAGGGCTTGTTTACAGGCATTACTAGGAAATGTTAATTTCACAGCTTTATAAACAGTCTGACATCTCAAATCTTGTCCTAACAATCCTCTAAGCAGTTGCCTAAAACAATAAAAAATTTGAAGGGTTCAGGTAGTCAAATTGTGGGAGATAAAGGAAACTTTCAAAACCCATAATTAACTGCAATAGACCTTTAGTGCACTTTCACTTTTATAGCTTGTTTGCTCTGGTCTGATCAATTAACGAGTTTGTAAAAGCTGGGAGCATTTTCCTCTAGAAAGTTTGGGCCAAACTAAGGGTGTTTTTACACCAGCAAAATTTTATCTGGTTAAAACTTTAATTCTGTTTGAATGAGCAGGTGTGAAAACAGTAATCGCACCACTTTGTTTTGTGGTGAGAACGTGATCCGGTCTCGATCCGAACCAGCTATTAAAAAAAAAAACTCCTTGAATTTGAGCTAAACTGCTGATAAGGCGCAGTTTAATCTGATATATAAGCCAGATAACACTAATTACCACAGCTATAAACAAACACGGTCTCTGCTGCTCCATGCTGTTTACACGCGTGGTCTGTACTGCATTCACTGCTCGCAGTTGCGTGACTCTGTTTCCTATTGACAACACTGTGTTTGAAAGCACAGCTGCAGTTTTTTTTGTGTTCAGTGTTAAAACAGCTTCACACTGCGCTGATATTTACTTTCCCGTGCCAGATAGCTTCGACCAATCAGAGGAGACAATGTGCTTGCGTGGTTTATTGGTGCAAAACCAAGGGAAAAAAAACATTCCAAGCAAACAAACTAATCAGCTGATCCAGAACAGAGAAATGAACTACAGGTGTGAAAACACCCTAAAACATCCAAAGATCCAGAACAATCCAGGTATGTGTGAAAGCACAAAAAAGTGTTAATAGTAGAAAAAGTGTTTTCACACCGCAAAAAAAATGAATCATGGTTTATTTGTTCGGACAATCTTTTTTTTGTCCGGAACATGGATTGTGGAACCCTTTACACAAACAAGGGAGGCATTAAAACACACTAAAGTTGAGATATCTTTGGAAGTTTAGTCTATACAATCTAGTCTAGGATATACAGTATCTGAACAGTGAACAGTGACGTACTTTTGTAAATCAGTCGGGATTAGAGTGTTTGCTAAACATGTAAATGCCTTAAATGTAAATGTAGTGTATTGTACTCACACTAAGAAAGGAGGCTTTGCGATTCCATTTGTCTGAGGAGCCTACAGAGAGAAACAACAAGAAACACGTCATCTCAGCATGCTGTTTCACACCCAAATACATATTAACCCTTTAACTTCTGCTCAGCTGTCTGGTAGAGTCTCTCTCTATTTTTTTTAATGCAGGCGTTGAACTGAATTCAACCTGATTGTACATTCTCTACTAACAGTGAGAGGAATGTTAGATCTCAGTGTCTTGCAACAGTATGCTATTTTTATTTTCTAAAAAATCACTTCACACACATTGATTGTTTTTGAAGAGGGTAATAATGTACAATTTTCAGCACACTATATCTTCAGAGGCTTTGATGAATAAAGTCAGGCAACTTTGTATAAAATTCACTTTTTTATTATTATTTTATATATGTGGTGTGTGTTTGGCAAGTGTCATCTTATTTTTTTTTATAAATGTGAGAGACATAACTCATAATTATGAGATGGTTAGTCATAATTATGGGATAATTAGTCATGATTATGAAATACTTAGTCATAATTATAGGATGCTAAGTCATTATTATGAGATAGTAAGTCACAATTATATACAAAGTCTTAATTATGAGATGCTAAGTCATTATGATATTGTAGGTCATAATTATGAGATAAGTTATAATTATGAGATACTGAGTAATTATTGAGATAGTAAGTCATAATGTCATACTAAGTCATAACTATAATATACTAAGTGATAATTATGATATGATAAGTCATTTTAATAAGATAGCAAGTGATAATTATGAGATGCTAAGTCATAATTCCGAGATAATAAGTCATAAAATTGAGATGCTAAGTCATAATTCCGAGATAATATTCATTATTTTGACATATTATGACTTAAGTATCTTGTAATTATGACTTACCATATCATAATTATTTCTTTGTGGCTCCCTTAAATAAAAAAAAAGGGTCTTTACAAAAAAAATATATATATATATATTATTGTCTCAGTCACACACACACACATACAAAATTACAATATATATATTGTTTATATATTGTGAACAGAGCACAGGTGTGACTGTAAATAAACAGGCCTGAAATGTGCTGCCAGATGTTCTACACAAGGTCAGTGCTGTTCTGAGGTCAGGTGTCACTATCATGAAGAGAGTAAACGCAAAGCTGATCTGTGATCCTGATATAAAGGTGAAGAGCAGTCGAACAGGTTTGAGAGGTTTGAAGTCCGTAACTCTGTCACGAGGACTGAGCCATCGCATAATCGGCAGGATGGAATCTGGCCCTGCTGGAAGGGCTGGTCAGCTTTTCCTGCAGCAGACTTCTGTCTAAGAACACTTTTTACTTGCTATTGTTAAAAACAGAAGTACATGTCCTGAAGCAACGTTACAGTATACACTTGTAAATACTCTCGTAAATCATCAGGAGCATTTCTTTTAAATGCATACTGAAACACAGTAATGCAGACACAGTTCAAAAAGAAACAGTGATTGAGTGAGCTGTTGCAGGAACAAAAGTATTGGGACACTAAACCCTAAACCATATTTTTCCCTTAATAGCTAAAATGTGTTCCTCTGAAGTTATAAAACATACCAGACCTGCTTAAAATTTTAGAAACACTTCCTAACCTTTAAAAACACTTTTACTGTGTTAATTTTCGGACTCTGTAGAGCCCTCTCAGGTTCAAATGTGCTATAGGCGTGGATGATGTTAACGTGTACATTGGTACGCAGACACATCACAATATGCAGATCAGCCAATCAATAATACCGCCCCCTTGCTGACGTCCAACCATCTGCATCTCACCACTATCAGAGGAACACTGCTTCTGCTGCAGCTCAGCCAAACATCTCTCCCTCCTGCCCCACCTCTAAACCCATACATCACCCAGTGCCCCTCAGAAAACTATCCCTCCCATTTGATTTTACCATTTTGAAAACCTCTGGAACAAAATCAAGAGGAAGATGGATGATCACAACCATCAAACCAAGCAGAACTGCTTTAATTTTTGCACCAGGAGTAAAGGCATAAAGTTGATTAAAAGCAGTGTGTAAGACTGGTGGAGGAGAACATGCCAAGATGCATGAAAACTGCGATTAAAAACCAGGGTTATTCCACCAAATATTGATTTCTGAACTCTTAAAACTGTATGAATATGAACAGCAAAAACATAAACTGATTTAGAAATTGAAGTGGTCTCTTATTTTTTTCCAGAGCTGTATACAATATTAGAAAAATAGCTAGACTTACAGCTGTCACAATAGTTACATTATCAATGTATTGTAAAATAAATGGACATGGCCACAATAATGGAATCATTTACAATCTATCTATCTGTCTATCTGTCTATCTATCTATCTATCTATCTATCTATCTATCTATCTATCTATCTATCTATCTATCCATCCATCCATCCATCCATCCATCCATCCATCCATCCATCCATCCAATACCTAGTGTCTAACACAAGAGCTTAGTAGAACCAAGAAGCTAGTATATAATGCCTTAATGAATACTTAAGGGAGTAAATTCCATAGAAAGCAGAGTAGCACAGGCACAGGCTCTACACTAGATGGCAGTAGTGACCTGAGTTATAAAGATTATGGAGTTTGGACACACACATACACACACACACACACACACACACACAGTACAGCTAAATCTGACCCTCAGAGGGAGCCAAGCCAAAACATCTGGAAAGAGCACCTGTCCAGCTGCAGTGTTTAATCTGCAATCTAATATGATAGGCCAAGTCCCAGCCCTGCATGTCACTGTTTTGGACTAAAGATAAGCAATATGTGGTGGGAGAGTAGAGCCATCTATTTAGGATCTACAGCTCTGAAAAAAAAAAAAAAGAGACCACTTCAGTTTCTGATTTTTGCTATTTATAGGTTTATGTTTGAGTAAAATAGACATTGTTGTTTTATTCTATAAACTATGGACATTTCCTCTTTTTTATTTGATTTCTCTCTTTCCTTGCATCCATCCATCCATCTCTCTGAATTTGTTGTTCCAGGGTTGTTGCCGCTGTCGGCACTAACCTCGCGAGAACTGCCACTTGCAGCAGTCTGGGACAATACTATTACAGGAGGATGGCGGGAAAGAGGGGTAAAGTATGATAGTTTCCCGAGACTTGGCAAGACCTGGCCAGTATGCTCAGTATCATAGGAATACTGAGAACTCGATATGATATAGGCTCCTCAGAAAAGCCTAATTAGCATTTTTCACAATAACATATGGGCATAGTGTGGATATTATCTGATCAA
This sequence comes from Astyanax mexicanus, assembly GCF_023375975.1. Taxonomy (NCBI): domain Eukaryota; kingdom Metazoa; phylum Chordata; class Actinopteri; order Characiformes; family Acestrorhamphidae; genus Astyanax; species Astyanax mexicanus. The sequence continues at coordinate 32,154,257 of NC_064426.1, read as the reverse complement.
AGCTGCCTCTTCGTCAGGTATCCTTAGGTTATCTCTGATTTGTGATGATAAGCAAAACCTGTGGCAGCAGGTTGGGTAAGCCTGTCCTAGGAAAGTATAAACAGTAATACTCTACTTTTTGAGTCAAGTTACTTTTACAGTCCAGCACTGCGTCTAAAATCAGCAGAGCAAATCAGCAAAATTACTCCATGTTTCATTATTCCTTCAGACTGCACCTCTGGATTGATACAGGAGCACTATTTATTAGCCTTCTCTTTCCTAGTCGTTCACGCTTGCTTTCTTTAAACAAGGTAAATGCCAAAGTGGCTAATTTTATCCTGAGCTTCAGCTAAGGTTACCTAACCACAGCTAGTCATTTATCACAACCGCTAGAAAAAGATTTTATTGAATGCATTCCTACTCAGTGGTCTACATGCAGCTGGGTTAATAAGAATATTTGAGATAGGTAAAGTCATCCAGACTAGTGCTGGCTAACACAGTCAGTCATGCTACAACATGATACTGTGAACTTCTATCAGTCACAATGGACACGTCAGAAATATACATCAAAAACAGAAAAGTTGACGCTAAATTGACTCAATGTAGCTATGAACATGATTACACATTGCCATTGCAAAAGTCCTTGTTCTGCCCTCATCTGTGTAGGTTCAGTATCCTCAACCTGGCAACCAGTGTGAGCTTTGCATCTGTGTATCATTTAGCACATATTGTTCCTTCAACTAATTTTTTATTTGTTTTAATCCACATTAATAGTGTTTAAATGCACTAGTATTTGTACAGCAAGTGCCTGGAAATAAATTTTGTGTTCAAAAAATTCAGTGCAAGGCATTTAAATATGTTCGCAAACTTTAAATAAAAAAATTCAAACTCCTTGACAGGTCAGATTTTTTTTTAGCAAAAGACGCCACATTTAGCACAATTGTAGAACCATTAACAATGCTTTTTACATTGTGCTTTTTGAGCCTGGGACACTGACTTATAGTGTTTTGGTTTTATGTATTTTTATGTCTTTTTATTGGGGATGCATCGAACATTGTCAAAATGTCAAAAATAAGAATTTTGCAAAATAAGAGAAAAAGGCTAAATAAAATATATACAGGACAACAACATTTTCTTTGAAATGCATACAAAAATGATTAACATATTTACTTTATGCAATATTAAATGTTTTTCCGGCTTAGTTTTTAGGTAAAAATAAATTCTGTTGCATCCATTTTTTTAAATACTTTTTAGTTCCTGGTGATACAGTTAAGCTTAGATCTTTAGTTATTCTAAGTTTTACAGTTTGACCTTTTTGAAAGCTTAGTCATTTTTCCTTGACTATCAAAATAACCTGCAGATAACTTTGTTATTATATTCCAAATATTATAAACAGCAGTGTCAGTTCTAGTTATTAGCTTATCTGTGACTCGTTTACCCTTTTCCCCTCTCCTTTCTTGTTTTCTCTTTCGCTTCTGTGCCATCTCCTCTTTCACCTGAGCATGAAAGCGGGAGGTAAACATTTCTCACACAACCGCCTGGGCTATGATGCATTCCTGCCCCCACCCCACACCCCCAGCTAATCTGATAAAACGGGTTGTGTGAGAAAGCTGGCCTTTTTGTCACAGACACAGTCATCTTCCTGCTCTGCTGTCTCTGATGAAAGAAGCGCTTGTGGTGTGGCATCTCTGTGTGCTGTTTTTGCCTCCGTTCTCCAGGGCTGTTCTCAGCACACAGCCAGGCCCTGCCTGAGTAATTACATGGCACGGGGCCCTCTTTAGCCACACCAGTGAGCCAGGCCTCAGCGGGGGGGACAGGTGTTGGACAACAGGCTCCATCCACACCTACATAGTGAACTCGAAGTCTGAATAGAAAATACTGACTGTCCTCAAAGAAAGCAATGGGATACAGTAAATATGATTACATCACAGGAGTGTAAACATTAGAGAAGGTTCTGAATCTCTGAAAAACAAAAGTTTGGCTTGGCTGTGAGCATTGCAGCTTCAACACTCTTGATCCAGGCTGTTGCTATCACAGCTAACCTGTTCAAACCACCTGCAAAGCCTAGCTTTTAGCACTGTGCATATTCTCAATCACTGTCCCCAGAACGATGTGTCCTGTATTCTGCCATATTGCATGTCAAAACTGGCTAAGAACACATAGAGTAGAAAGCAACACACCCAGCGGGAGTGTGACTTTAATTTACCAGATCTTTACACAGAAATTAGTGTAACAGTGCATAGAGTGAGAATGGTACTCGTCTGACAGCAATGTGGCAAGTCTGAAGTTTGGTGGAAGGGGGATAATGATTATGGTTATTTTTCATGAATTGGGCTCAGCTCCTTAGTTCCAGTGAAAGAAACTCCTAATGTATCAGCATACCAAGACATTTTGGACTTTTTGACTTTTTGAATTTCAAGCTCCCATTTTTGCAGAAACGATAAGCGGATTGCCCTTTCTTGTTCCAACATGATTGCGATCCAGTGCACAAAGCAAGATCCATAAAGACATAGATGAGAAAGTCTGGTGTGGAAGAACTTGACTGGTCTGCACTGTAGGGCTGCACGATATTGGAAAAATTTTACATTGCAAATTTTCTTTTTTTCGATTATATATATCGCAATATTAAACAATGCAGGACCCATGACGTCACCAGCCCCGCCCCCACCTGTGTGCTGTCTCGCATCTGGACCGATTAAGAGCTGAGTCAGCGCTGAGCACTCCAAACCCGAGGAAAACAGCAAAACAACAGTAATCGGCCCTTTAATCAGGGATTTAAATGGCTTTTTAAAAGGTAAATAAGAATGTTTTTTTGGGATTAAAAGCGTAAATTCAGCTGTAACTTGAAATATCTCCACAAAACTGTACTGGACTGAGGTGCACAGCTTTCGACACGTGCGTTTACAAGCATGTGGATGGAAGCCATGCAGTTACTTCCTGTTTATTCCTGCCCCCCTCCCCTCGTGCTTCTCCCGCAGACAGCAGGAGCAGCCTGTCACTCACACAGACACAGAGACAGCGCTGTGTATCTACTTCTTGTGTCAAGAATCAAAACGTTGCAACATGACGTGTTTGATTTAATTGGCTTAAGCTTCTATGCACCTCTTACAGTGTGACTATTGCGCATGCGAACATCACAATGACAATGCTTAAACAATATATCATGGAGCCCTACTTCACGACTTCTAGAAGAACAGTCAAAAAGAAGATAATAAACACACTCCTAAACCTTGTGGAAAGCCTTCTTTTCACAGGAGTGGAAGCTGTTGTAGCAGTGAAAGGGTGGTCTAGCATCATCTGCGAAGGCAGATAAGCGAATAATTTTGACAATATAGTTTATATAGTCCACAGCAGTGTAAACAGTTCCGTCCATCCTGTAATAAACAGAATGATCACAAAGACAGACGCCCAATTTAATGCACACTACTCTACTACTACCCCATTACATTACTTTAGCCTCCGAACAGCCATGTGCACAGAGCACGGAGCTGAATGAATAGTGGGTGAGCTCTTGGCCGACTGACCCAGTCCAGCGTGTAGACAGGTGCCAGTTTCAGGTTGAGGTCAGTGTGGAATTCCATCGTCCAGGCTGAGCAACAGGGCCGGATGCGTCACTCACGTGGGCATGGCGGCTACCGGAGGCTCCGGGGCTCACCGGAGGATTGTATGGGCAATGAATATTTCACGCTGCTCAGAGAGGAGGAGTATCCTCTTTCAGGGCCTCACCATTCAAGCCTCATCCAGGCAGATACCCCAAATATTCACTACTACTGCTCCTCTGCTCCTCTACTATCCTATTATAATTTAAAATATAGCTTTAGATGAGAGCCCACATTGACCACATGATGGTGTCTAAGACTACACAGATCAGAGGCAGCCCAAAGCCCATTCAATTAAAGAGGAGAGCACAGCTGGGATCATATATCACATCACGCTAGCGCCGGCAACAGAATTACAATAGGGCAATTAATAAACGATCTTGGCTAGAGGCAACTGTGCTTTTTTAAAATTCTGTAATCCAGCAAAAGCCCTGCGTCAATATAAGCAAAATTATTTACATGTAACCTGGATGCTGCCACTGATAAGCATACGTATCCTCAATTTTTGTTAATGATTTACATACATGTAAAACAATACACAGCAAGGCCGGGAAAAGAGTGGCCTGTAAGCTCTACACTGTTTACACTGTTAGCACACACATCAGTTTTTATTTGCTAATGGCTAATTTCAGCTTATGAAAAGCCTTACTTGCCATTAAAGGGTTTCTGCTGGTGTTGCATAGAAGGAATAACATATGGGTCAATATAACCAATATACATTCCCTTTTATGAACATTACATTACATTACATTACATTTGGCAGACGCTTTTGTCCAAAAAAGACTTACAATAGTGAAGTACAAAAGTAATAGAAGTTAAAGGTAAAACATCTTTAGACAGGGCCTAAAGGAGGTCGAAGGGAAATAATGGGATAGAGGAGTGAAGGAAGGGAAGAAGGAAATGAGGTTAGAAGTAGTTAGTTTGTTAGAGGTGTTAGGAGAGTAAGAGCTCTTTGAAGAGCTCTGTCTTCAGGAGTTTCTTAAAGATAGTGAGAGATTCTCCTGATCTGGTAGTGGAAGATAGTTTGTTAGAGGTGTTAAGAGAGTAGGTGCTCTTTGAAGAGCTCTGTTTTCAGAAGTTTATTAAAGATAGCGAGAGATTCTCCTGATCTGGTAGTGGAAGGTAGTTAGTTAGAGGTGTTAGGAGAGTAAGTGCTCTTTGAAGAGCTCTGTCTTCAGGAGTTTATTAAAGATAGTGAGAGATTCTCCTGATCTGGTAGTGGAAGGTAGTTAGTTAAAGGTGTTAGGAGAGTAAGTGCTCTTTGAAGAGCTCTGTCTTCAGGAGTTTATTAAAGATAGCGAGAGATTCTCCTGATCTGGTAGTGGAAGGAAGTTTGTTCCACCATTGGGGAACTCTGTATGAGAACAGTCTGGATTGCTTTGTGTGAATGTTTGGCAAAGCGACACACCGCAGAGCTCGCACGGTCCAGCACATTGCAGAGCTTTAGCTCTCCCTCGTGTAACATACAGTCAATATAACTCTAGATACGGGTTTTAGAAGAGTTTAGAATTGCTGAATTTCTCCTCTCCTCTCGCTCGTACTCTCCGCCTCCTACTAGTCTTAACGTTGTGTAGATTCAGCCTGTTGAATTTGGCAACCCAAATAAGTTTTGCGGCTGGGGAGGGGTGGGCGGGGCAGACTACTCTCTGTGGTGTTTTGAAATTAGACTGCTGTAGCCATTTCACACACTTGCTCTAAGGTCCTACATGCACCTCTAAGCTATCAATGTAATTAAAATAATTTTTGAGACAGATAACTTGATAAAATTATTCAAAATGTTTGCAACAATCAACCACGCGTTCATCAAATGCAATTTTTTTTTACTAAAATCATCCACCCTGTCAATGCAAGCTGCACAATTTTTTTTACAAATGCATGCAAGTGAAATTTGAAATTAAACTGGAAAGTCTGAAGTTTTATAATTATGATAAAATGTCAAAAGCCTTTTTTTTTGGATGGCCAAAAGACACAGTATTTTGATTTAAGATTTTGTAATATCACTGAGATACTAAATTAAGACCATCACAATAACAAACCAGCAAAAAGAAAAGTTCACTCCAATATTAAGTTTACAGACTTTACAAGCCTTTATAAGCCTTTATATGATTCCTGTATTTTCTGACGGACATAAAATAACAAAACAAAATAACACTGCCCAAAATTGATAGGTTCATACACTAAAAACAGGGTTTTTAAAAAACAGTAAGCTATCTTGCATTTTAAAATTGTAATTGTAGATAGCAAGGCGCAACAAAGAAACAAACAAGAAAGGGTTTTTTTAAGACTTTTGGAAAGCTTGAATATACTGTATAACAAGACAAATTAAGGCATATTTTTGGTTTAACATATCATAATATTTCAATATATTCTCACGTTACGTAATATTTATCTTGATACACATATCTGCAGTCATCAGGGGTGACATATTCTTAAAGGGTCACTAAATCCCCCTGATTTTAGCTGACTCCACCCTTAGCTCAATTTTGAAAAATGTAAAGAAATGGGAGCAATAGTTTGGAAGGGGCACTGGGTGATGTATGGGTTTAGATGCAGGGCAGGAGGGAGAGCTGATTGGCTGAGCTGCAGTAGCAGCAGTGTGCGTCTCATAGCGACGAGACATCATCCTCGCCTATAGCACTGTTGAACCTGAGAGGGCGCTGCAGAGATGGACATTTTTTACCACAATAAAAGCATTTTTTAAAGGTTAGGAAATGTTTATAAAACTTTTAAGCAGGACTGATACGTTGATTTAATTCATAGTAACATTTTTTAGCTATTAATTAAAAAAATATATGATTTAGGGTTTAGTGGCTCTTTGAAGAATTACTATTTAAATATGGTGATTTAAAATATACTGCACTTGATCTAATTAAACAAGGCCAATTATGCTCTCTGTGATCAAATCTACAGTTGGATCAGTGTTCTTTAAACACCGATGGTATTTTTCACGATAAAACATTCAAATACTGTTAAAAAATAATTAAAAGCAGAGGTATCCAGGTCAGTTGACTATGAAATGGTTGTCTTTTTTCAGTCAGTGTGCTGTATGGCACTCCTCTGTCCTCGCACTGAGGAGGATTTAGCATTGTTCCACAGGCAATCCTCTTTCAGGTGTACCTGATCCTATGATCCACTGAGCCACGTGGACTGTAATAATACCCGTGTCACACCGGCCCGTTTGGCACCTCCGCAGCCTGATAAATGCTACACAGTTATTTGAATTAGGTCATGCTGACAGCTCTGTGTGAGGTGTCCTCGTGGGTATGTGTACGTTTCTACAGAATGCATCAAGGTCTGAGCTCTTCTTCTACTCTGCTTGTAGAAAAAACAGTAGGTAAAAGAGAATAGAACAGATGATTTTAGTATTTATCATCATAGTGGTGTGAAGGGATTGGGATTAAAATGCATTGAACTGAATTTTGTTTAGCGTAAAAAATGATGAGGTCCAACAGGCTAAGCCCTGCCACTATGATCAGGAGATGCCATCAGCTACTGTAGCCCTAAAAGAGCACAATTGGCCTTGCTCTCTCTCTGGGTGGGTAGATGGCACTCTCTCCCTACATCACTCCAAAGGGTGATGTCGATCAGCACAAGGCGTCTGTGAGCTGATGTATCAGAACCGAGTCGCTGCACTTTCCTCTGAATGCAGTAATGCTGTATCAGCAGCAGTTCAAAAATGTAAAAAAAAAGATGAATATAATAATAATAATAATAGTTTTTAATAATAGTTTTTTTTTATATATATTTCGCATATTAAGAAAATACAAGATTTTCACCAGTAGTCGATGATCCAACATGTCACAATATGTCACAATATATGGGTTAATTTCAGTCAGTGGCGCATCTGTGTTTTCCACTGCCATAAATAAATAGCAACATGCCAGATATTACCCTGAACACTTCCATCACCACCAGACCACCACACCCATCAGTGTAGATATGTTCCTGAACTCCAGCGATATTTTAATAACTCAGACGCAAGACATGAAAATACATTGTTGGTAGGGTGTAAGATAGCAATGAGCATCCCAACATGCCTTGTGCAGGGTGTAAGATAGGGCCAAAAGTCTGTTGCACCAACCGAAGTACCACATTGTATCCAAAACTTCAAAACTATTTTGTATAATGAAGGCAGGCCCTTTCTGTTTGATTCCTCATGCAGCATATCAAGCCTACAAAAAGACCGCCAGTCTATAGCAAAACAAGCAAATGCTAAGGCTAAGTTAGCTCCGACAGTGTTACTATCCTGGCCCTGTACAGCTTATATCTATTCTTGAAGTCTGTGAAGAGGTACCGTATTTTTCACACTATAAGGCACCCTTAAAAATCCTTTCATTTTCCCAAAATGATGTATGTATAAATTTTACCAGTCAGGTTGTAAGGAGCAGTAAGTGAGGCCTTATACAGGAGTTTTGGCCTGTAGCCTATTGCTGACCCCAGTTAGCTCTGCTGGAGCAGCATTAGCATTAGCCGCTAACCTCGCTAAGCGCTAAGAGTTTACTGATTCCAAGCGTGATTAATGGTCCTGAATGCTTTATTTTATTTAACATATGCAAGCAAAGTCTAAAAATATACCCAGATCCAGCATTTTTGAGCTCTTCCTGGCGGTTTCTACACATCGTTGGGGGGAGGAAACACCTTAGATTTGATTAAACTGCCTTGCAAGACATTGCACTTACTGCGATGTGACTATTATGAGTGCATATAATGCTGAAATTATATATTGCAGCCCTAATCCACAGAAATATTCAAATTGATTTATGCCAGTGGTGTGCAGTGAGGCCCTTTTAACCCTTCAGAGAAGGGGTGACAATAAGTGCATGTAAATAATTATATCATTTTTAATCAGGAAATATATATTATAGTTATTGTAAGTGTATGGACTTATTTTATAAATTAACTAAAATAAAATACAGCAACTAATTCAAAGCACCAGTTTCTCTTATCTGACTGACAACGGTACTGACCAATCAAAGCTTTTTAAAATGGCTTCTGCCCCCTTGTGTCTGCTCGTGGACCCTTTTGCTGATTTTGAGAAGAGTGTAGTAATACGTCTGTTAGCAAAGTCGTAGGACAATCTAACCAATCAGATTCATGATTTTCCTTCCGGGGGCGGGGCCATGGCTGCCTAACCCCTTCTAAACGCTGCGCTGAAGGGGTACGCGTTGATTAGTCGTAAAACAGCGCGCATGCTGGCTTAATTCAGTAGTTAGCTAACTAACACGGAATTGCGACTGCAAATAAGACAGATATTGTGTCACATCATATTAAAAAGCCTTTTTAAAGGCTGTTCTTCTGGTTGGGGGGGGGGGGGGCTGATGGTTTGCAGAAGGGGTACCCACTATATTCACTGCACGCCACTGAGTTATGCTATAATCAAATAAAATGTGAGGTAAGATATTTACACCCCTGCTATGAACAATACCAAATCCTGATGCTCCTTAAAGATGATATGAATGAGTTACTGACCGAGGTTTCATAAGTAGAGGGAATGTATGTCTGCGTCTGTGACTTGGTAGAATTTCTCCTGATGGGTGAGTCGCTGTAGTCGGGTGGAGGCAGCACCATCCCATCCTCATCGTTGTCCTGCTGCGCCAGGTTTGCCACACTTTTGCTGCGCACTGGAGGATTCCCCACGCTGCTGAAAACCAGAACACACAATTAACACATACTGTATGCAATACTACCATCCTTTAACCATTTAATCGATTCACCAATGCATTTATTAAGTCTATTCATTTATTTGTAAATTAAGTAATTAATATGTATTAGAGACTGATTATTAGCAAATTATCTAACAAACAAATACCCTTAAACCTTTGTTCATGCCCTAGATCAGAGGCCAGAGCCCTGAGAGTTTAGCATTACCCTGTTTAAAGCACCTGAATAATTTTATTAAATAATGGATAAGCTGTAGTGAGCATGTCGCCGGAACCAGTACAGAACATTATGTTCCAGTGCTGTGCTTTAGTGTAGCTAACTAAAATAGGCACAATGGCTACAATGTAAATTATGGGGTAGCTTTGGTCTTATGCTTTCAACAAGGGAAATACTATCAACTACTTGCTGGGCACTGATGTGGATGCCCCATAGTCACAACTGTGTGTATTTGTGTAGTATGTTTACTTTGTGCAATGCTCAAAAAAGATGAAAATCATAATGATTTTTTTTCTACCATGCCAAACTTTAACCTTAATCAAGCTATATTAGAAGAGTGATTTACATAAAAACGACAACACTGCTCGCCAAAATTCTTGGAACAGGATGTAGTATCATGTCCCATGACTTTTGGCATATCCAATGTAAGCTAAAGAACGCTGAACTGACATGTGTGCAGGGCCTGAAACTGATCTGAATGCAAATTCCCGGTACATATATACATATATTCAAAAGTTTGGATACACCTAAAATTCAGTTTTTCTTTTCATTATTTTAACATTTTCTGCATTGCATATTAATACTAACTATACAAACTTTGAAGAAAATCATGACATTATATAGTAAACAAAAAAAAAAACAACAAAATGAATATATTTTATATTTTAGATTCTTTAAAGTAGCTCCTCTTTCTTAGATGAGTTTTGCACATCTTGGCTGTATTTTCTCAATTAGCTTTATGAGGTGGAGCTCCCTCATAAAGTTTTCAGTTAACAGCTGTGTTATGAAGAGTTCATTACTTGTTTTTTTTGCCTCTTAATGTGTTTGAGATCATCAGTTGTGAAGTTGTCAAGACGTAGAGTTGGTGTACAGTGAATAGCTCTTTTTTAATCCATATTATGGCAAGAACTCTTCAAGTAAGTGGGAAAAAAAAGACTTAAAATGACTTAAATGACTAAAAAAAAAAATCAACAATTTTGAAAGTATCGTCAAGTCCTGTCGCTAAGCACTGCTGTGCTTCTGTGTGTGTGCCTAACAAGTGGGGGTGTACGTGCCAAAGCAGCAATGGACGTTTGACTGTTGTCAGGGTTTTAATCAGTCAGTGGCGCACCTGTGTTTTCCGCTGCCACATTAGCAATACGGCAGAAATTTACCTGAACACACCTCACTTCCAGCTCACTACGCCCATCAGTGTAGATATATTCCTAAACTCTGCTGCTATTCAAATGACGCAGGTGGAAGGTGTGAAAATTGACTGTTTTTAGGGTGTGGGATAGCATAACTTGTGGCATGCCGGTGTATTTGCTGACTGCGGCTGAACAGTTAAACAGAGCTAAACCGAGGGAAATGGCTAGACTCTGCATGTACACTTTCCAGCTCAGGTTTCTCAGGACAATGAGCTGGGTTACACTGTAATGAATTTCCTCATTCTACTACGTAATTTATTCACTTGCATTTATCATTCAGAATCTGTGGTGCAGCAGCGCTCTCGGACAATGAGGGCTAAAGGTCTTCAAATGTAATGGGCCGAAAATAGAGCTTGACCCCAGCTTGGGTTTCCATGTCTTAAAAGGAGGACTGATCTGTATCAGCAGTAATCAGGAGGACAACAGAGTGGTGTGCGTTGGAGTGTGTGGGTGTGTGTGGGTGTATGTGAGGGTGTGTGTGTGTGTTTGCAGGAGAGGGAGTCTGATTACCTGTTATTTACTGCAGGTTCTACATATGGACGACAATAAGATGACGGAAACCAGCCCCTCCTGTGAAAAGCCAACAGAAATGCATTAAGTTACAACAGTAATTAATATTGTGTAAAGTGTCTTAAGCTATGTAAATGTGCAATATGTTGAAATATCTAGACTTTACATGTAATTAATTAGAGCAGACTGATTTATATGGAGAGTATCTACCAAAAAAGATCATCTGGTCCCTGTCATTAGAAGGGTTGGTCAACAGACACTGGGTAAGAAGCACTATAGATTAATAGAGGTAGAGTTGGTATACAGTGAATAGCTCTATTTGAGTAATGTTCTAATCCATATTATGGCAAGAACTACTCAACTAAGTAAAGAGAAAAAAATAAAGGGTCAGTCAATCTGAAAAAAAAAAATACTTTGAAAGTATCCTCAAGTGCTGTCGCAAAGACCAGCAAAAACTTATGATGAAACAGGATACATTTTTAGAGTTACCAGCCTCAGAAATCACAAGTTAACACCTCAAATCAAAGAATTTTGGTTTGTTTAACACTTTAAAATGTTCTGCATGATTCCTTCATAGACTGGATAAGTAATATCCTATCCGGATGGGATTAGTTTCTCAGGGGGACATCTGTGAAACATATTTCACACTTCTTCTACTTCTAGTGATGAAACTCTTGCATGTGGACTGCAATAAAAAAAAAACAACAGGAGGACCAGTGAGTTTTTTGGCTTTCTCAGTCATGTGACACTGAGTTCAGTAGCTCCTCCATTTCCACTCACTCTTGTGTTTACGTGGATATCCATGGAAATGTACGCTCAAAGTGTAATTACTGTGTGTAGCAGTGGACAAATAGCTGTTTTATTAAACGCGAGGAGATGAAACTCAGAGACGTGTGTCTGAATGGGACTAAAATTACCGGAGGACCACGGAGTTCAGAGAAAAACAGTAAATAATTTAGCCTGTAATTTTCTCAGAGGACTTCTGAGAAAAACACATACATGGTCGTTCCAGAAGGGAATAAAATCACAGAGGAGCCCCCGTAAAAGAGAAAATTACCTCAGGACAATCTGAGAAAGTAATACAAGCTTAAGGATCTGTGTCACTTGGACAAAGGCCAAGTTGTGATGACTAGATAATTTGACTAGAGCATCTCCAAAACGTCAGGTGGGTCTACAAAGGGTAAGGTCCATGACAGAATAATAAGTGAATCAGTGACAGGGTCATAATGAAAAGACCCTCCCCCCCCCCCTTCGCTGTGGAGGATTTGTAAAGATTTATTTTTTTAAATTTAGCAGCGGGGCGCAGCGAGCTGACGTTAAAACAGATATATACATATATATATGGATATAGAGCGATTTTTCTAAAAGGTAACGGAGCTTACCATGTACACTGTTTTGAGATTATTTCTGATAGCTGGTTAAAAATAAACGACTCAAAACCCACAGATCAAACCCTCTGTGAGCTTGTGATAGTCATTGTGACTTGTAGACTAGGATTACTGTAAATTATAATGAAGGGAAATTATTTTAGCTAGTTTAACTAGTTAGATAGAAGCTGTATGTAGTGGATAGACAGAATTTAGTAGAGTACTTCATGTAGGAAGTTTAAAGCAGTTTCTTAACCCATCCATATGATCAGCTAATAAATTCTCATTTATTGAGTTATGGAATATATCTGGTCCTTTAGTAAAAGCTCATGAAACTAACAGACTACGAGGGTTTGGGTTATCTAAAGTTTATATTAACATCTGCCAAAAATTTCTATGAAACATAAGGTTACATTCTTTTACGTAAAAGACCACCATCATAAGTACTTTTAGTCGAAAAAAGGTGGCGTGAATGTAAATATACAAATATACAACAGAATTGACACGCCAATACATAATAATAATAGTAATAAAAATAATATCTTTTAAACATTAGGTGATACCTCATCAGTTTTTTTTTCATATATTTATATATAGTTCAGACATTGCACACATATTTTTTTTATCAACAGTAAATGTAAAGTGGAGTAACATGTTTAGGTTGTAAAGTGACCTTTACTTGGATGTAACTAATAATAAACAGAAGTACAAAAAGAATGGTTTATTTGTGATTAAAGGTAATTCCACAATTGTTGTTTTAAGAGAATATAAGATGGGGTTATTCAAATAAGCAGATTACATTATATTATATTATATTACATTATAGATGTGTCCCCCCCAATATCAAACCTGCTCCTACGCCCTTGCTAGCAAGGCACACTAGATGCGCTGCAGCAGCAGTTCAGTTCAGCGAGTCTTCAGCACAGCACGCACGCCAACAGATAGGCTTCTTCTCCCCCGTGTCTCACCAGCCAGGTAACATACACATCAAGTAAAATCCTACCGTTTGCCCTCTAAACGCAACCTGAAATCAGTTTCTTGTGCAGTAATATGTCTCATACAGCACCAAACTACTCTGTATTTTATCAGTTGGTGGTGTGACATTTTTCCATTGACAACTCACGTTTAGAGAATGTTACAAATAAAAGTCAAATTTCATTTAACATGTGCGTGTAATTTTTTTTTATAATGAAGTGTTCCACGTGCGCTAAATAGTGCCCTTTTTCCCCCCTGAGCACTTGCCCCCCAAAATGTCTGTGCACGCCACTGCTGACAATTCATGTCTTGTCCTGCCATCAGTACACTGGCCAGTTTTTGCCCTCACTCACAAGATAACACCTCACAATTCCTTATACAAGTGTGGGCATTCCAAAGCCTCTCCTGAGGTAACACATTATAAATGTCTCTTCAGTATTATTATAGCCAACACTCAATTACAGTGTGTTCATACATGTGCACACATTTAACAGCATCTGTCTGAACTATACATTCAAACATGTTACTTGCTGCTTGTTTAAATATGAAAATATGTCAGCTATTCTCTTAAGACATGTCTTCAGATGTGTTTCTGCTTGAGACGGGAGATGGCGCGATAAGCAGAGAGAATGTGTGCATCTGATATTCAGGTTTCCAATGCCACCAGCCCTCAGCGGCATCTGGAGAGACAGCTAACTGAGTGTCTTGAGTTTCACCCCGCTGATATCTAGTGGACTGATCACTCACATGCTTAGCTTAAAATTCACAGTAGTGGGAGTTAAAGGAATGAATGAATCTTACCCCCTGAACCCTTGTACTGGCTTGCAGTTCAGTTACTCATCCAAAGATTTATTACTGAGTAACTACATGCTATAAAATACCAATAGCTATAATATACCATGCTGCTAAGTGAGGAACCAAAAAAACAGAATAGTTTTAGTTGTTTAATAGGCAAGTTTGTTCACATACGATGCTTTAATGGAGAGAGAGAGAGAGAGAGAGAGAGAAATACTGGAAACTGCAGGTCAAATACATACCGTATTTTTCGCACTATAATGCGCACAAGATTATAAGGCACATTATTAATCAATGTATATTTTCTGGTCTATTTTCATACATAAGTTGCACCCGATAATAAAGCGCATTGTGCAAAGGTGTCGCCATGTTTTCCTTCTAATTCAAGAGGGTCTCACCACTAGATGGCGGTGGGGGAGGGGTAACTAAGTTAAGTAAAGCTAAGCTAAGCGAAGTAAACAAAACTGTAATTCTTAAAAAAACACTTTCTTTTAAAGTCAAACTGTTTATTTACAGTAAGCTTAGTTTTCCAGATTTCCACTAAGGCTGGGTGCAGCCGCATTAGCATTAGATGCATTAACTGCTAGCTCTAGCCGGGGTTAGCGCTAGTAAATCCTGATCAAGAGCACTACACTGAGGAACCCTAAGTGTTCTGGTAAGCCAGATTGATGGATGGATGGATGGATACTTTATTTATCCCAAAGGAAATTTAGCCAGGGAAATATAAGCTAGCAATTTTGTTGTAAAATTAATACATAAATTATAAACCTAGATTATAAGGCATACTGACTGAATTTTAGGGAGAATTAAAGAATTTTAAGTGCGCTTTATAACAGATTAAAATTCGGACAAAAACCTTATAAACAGTTTATAGCGCTTGCACAGATCTCCACACTGGGTTTCCCCTCTAGCATTTTGACACCACTCCGCTTGCAGTATTAAAAGCCGAGACTTTATCCGTAAAGAGATGCCATGATGAGTGTTCCAATCACTCAACCAGATTCTGGTCTCTTCATTAAAATGTCTCTTTTTAAAACTAATCTTGTTTTGTCTGGACCTGGTACAAATCAAAAGGGTGCAGTGAACTACGGTTGGACCAAAAGGATTCATCAACTGAACCATACTCTCTTTCCATTTGTTTGAGGTGTAAACCTGCAGATGGTTCAAACTTTCCCAACAACTGCAGGTACTGTAGTTGCGGCACTCTACCATCACCCAATAAACAATAGAAGATGAAAAAGAACTGATGTTGTGCAGAAATCTGACCACTATGCAAAATATTATACTGGTGGTTTCTGTAACTACTGTAACTGTATATTAATCCTTATTTATGAACAGAATTAAAAAGTTATCCTGAGGTTATCTATTACTCTTATTTTGCTGCTTAATGCATTTAAAGGGAGTCAGATTTGGCAAAAACTTTACTACTCTATAAATTGACAGAACACACAGCACCCAACATGCCAAAGCCCTTCAACAAACCAGTCATCAAAGTCAAGTATAGGGAGATGCAGCCCACATAAGACCAGTGCACAAAGTGCAACAAAAACACTTGGTTTGACTTGGTTTGGACTTTGGTTTGAACTTTCAGGTGTAAAAACACCCTAAAACTATCTTTACTCCGTTTAGAAGGTTAATCATTGTCCTTCTTTGTGTGGAACGTTCCGACACTGCGTATAGAAATGTTAATGTTTGTCTGTCCACAAGAAGCATGAATGCAATCAGACTTACTATATCAACAGGCCCTGCAGACTTTCTTTTCTTTTTTAAATTCTTTTCACCTGATTGTTCAATGATTGGGATTAAGTGACTGGGCCCCCCTAGAGGATTTCTCATTTCTTATCTCAGACTTTCCCTTAGAGTTAGAGTTAAATCATGGAAGAGTATTCTAATTAACCTCAGAAGAAAGGTGAATGTGTTATTAATAAGAATGCTTATGAGGAAAATATGCTTTTTAAATAGTTTAAATAGAAGCGCTCGGTTTAATAGCTGGGTGGTTAATCTAGCTTGCCTGCATAATGAATGGATTGTTATGGTTGCTTTTGAGTGAAATGCCCTCATACAGTTTAACACTGTGAGAAAACAGATAGAGAAAAAGAGAGAGAGCAGTGCTTGTTGTTTACTGCTTTGATGTGGAAAACACTACAGAGCAGCCCTTAAGAATATAATAATAATTACGTCTTTATCAGCCCCTCTCGCGGCCATGTTCCAATAGAGTCTCAGTGGGTGTTCTTTTTTTAATGCTGGAGTTTCTGTTAAAAGCCTTTTCATTAGGACCCTTCCACCGCGCTGCAGCAGATCACAGACGCTAATACTGTACTGTACAATAAAGGGGAACAGCTCTCGGTATTCTTTAGGGAATGAAACTGATTGGTTTAAATGCATCTCATTAAAACGCTCCCCGCTTGTGAGCGCCATCTGGTAGGCTTCGTTCAGAGGCTGGCAAAGCAGAAGACAGCATAAATATTTGGGCTCTCGTTGGAGGCAGGTGATCTCCCACATAGCTGTGTTGCTCAGTCTCCAGCTGTGCTCTGATTGCCTCCCCTCCTCTTGCTATAACACTCGCATTCTGCTGCCGCCGCCGCCGCATGCGTCGCATCTCAAGCAAGCTGTCACCGTCTGGTGGCTCTTTCAGGTCATCAGAAAGCTATTCAGCTGACACAGATGAAATGGGCGTTTCTCCGCCACAGATGGTTTGAAGAACGACAGGGACAGTTGTGTACACAGGCCGTCTCTCTCTGGTGAGCTTTCTGCACAGACAATGGCTGTAGTGATTGGCCTGGATCTATGAAAAGCCCTCAGCAGGTGCAATGCTGCATGTTGAGGTGCTGGTTCAATTCTTTGTTGCGATGCTAGATAGGCAAACAACTTTGTTTGTATTCGGCTCTTGTAAATCTGCCACATCTGAAGGTCTATTTAAAGTCTTTAAAGTCTCACAGACCATCATGGAAAATGTTACAAATGTTTGCATCATATTACACTGGATACTTTATATTTAACATCCAGACAGTTGAAGTAAGGCAGAGATGTCACCGATCTGATCACATGATCAGAAATCGAGGCTGATCACAAGGATCGGAACTGGGTGAAACAGATCCAGATCACTTATTTATCAAAAATGTAACGTTATATTGTTACTCCACAAGTTCACTACTGAGCACTGAGGTTAATCCAGCAAGTTACTTACTGAACATTAATTTCATTCACACTTTATTTTCCTCCAAACTGTCAACACAAGACTGCTTAAAGCTCTCAGTTACACTCATTATCTCAGCAGATTACAATATTCTAATTTGAAAAGCATATAACTTCATTATATTATACTATATTATAATGTGTATATATATATATATATATATATATATATATATATATATATATATATATATATATATATATATATATATATATATATATATATATAGTCTAAATTTAATCTGCCAAGACTAATCCATACTACACTATTATTATGCTCTCCTCCCTAAAAACAAAACTACCAGCGTTTTAAAAAATGAATCATAATCATAATTATGATTAACCCCAGAATTGTTGTAGTGAGACAAATAATTTATATGATTATTTAATACTTGTTTCTTTTGTGCTAAAAACAGTAATTTGTCAAACCATTGTTTAAATAATAATAAAAAAAATTAGGTACAAAAAACCCTTAAGGGACAACTTGGAATATGTTCTTTCATTTTTTCCCTTCATTGCCAAAGTATCGGATCAGGACTGAAAATGTGATCAGAACATCCCTAAACAAAAGGCATACAATTGCAGTACTTGAACCTATCAAATAGGGTTACTTCAGAGTAAACGTTACCACCAATAAAGGACAGTGCAGTGGATGGTAACCATCATGACTGGATGCATCTGTCTAGAACTAGAAATTAAAAAAACAAGTATATACATTTTTTATTTACTATATAATTTGAACAGACAAACTGTCCCTTAAACTGTGTCAAAATTTATTGACAAATTGACAAATGTAGAAATTCTCCAAAATTACCTTACATCTAAAATAAACTTCTTACATTGACTTCCATTGAAAGTTAAAAAAGGTACCTCTTTACTGTAAAGTTTTAGAATTACATGTTTTTATTGGACAGAAATGATATACAGTTCTAATGTTATAGACTAGCCTGCTGTGTCCCTCAACCACTAAAAGCATTTTTCAGCTTTCAGGTTGTGATGCACTGAATAAGATAAGCTTCTTATTAGCATGACTGCTGGATGTGCGTTCAGGGAATGCAGACAGAATGCTGGCATGGCCATTCGAACAAAAGCGCAGATAAATGAAAAAAGCAATGAACAAACAACAAATGGATGTCAGATAGCTAGGTCGGTCATGCTTAGTGAGTTTTCGTCACTTTCACAGGATAGATATGTCTAGTTTATTTGATCTAGGCAGTGTGGGCAGTGTGCTAAGTCCTGCTGGAAAATGAAATCTGCATCTCCATAAAAGTTGCCAGCAGAGGGAAGCATGAAGTGCTGTAAGATTTTCCGGGAAAACACTTTTCTGCACTGACTTTAGACTTGATATATCACAGTGGATCAACATCAGCAGATGACATGTCTCTCCAAACCATCACTGATCATCAGTAAATTTTACATTTCATTTGTAAATCAAGGGAGCAGAGTCTGGAGGAAGAGTGGAGAGACACACAGTCCAAACTGCTTGAGGTCTAGTGTGAAGTTTCCACAATCAGTGATGGTTTGGAGAGACATGTCATCTGCTGGTGTTGGTCCACTGTGTTCGTACTTCTCTCTACTAACAATTTTTATGGAGATGCGGATTTCTATTTCCAGCAGGACTTGGCACACTGCCCACCCTGCCAAAAGTACCAACTGGCCTTATATAATATTCTAGTTTTCTAAAACAGTGATTTTTGGGTTTTCATTGGCTGGATCATAAACAATAAAATAAATAAAAGCTTAAAACAGATCACTCTGTGTGTAATACATCTATATAATATGTGAGTCTCACATTTTAAACTGAATTACTGAATTATATGTAGCAACATAACTGCAATACTAGTAGTTAGTATTTTGTCCATATTGTGGCGCACTGCTATATGTGAATCAGTACAGTAACTCACTGTCTGGTCTTCTCCAGCTCTCCATAAAGCCAGCCGTCCCTCTCGTCAGGGATGAGCAGTGCGATGATATCTCCCTCCTCAAAGCTTAGCAAGGTGTTGTTGTTGCCAGATTTATGGGGGAAAATGGTCCTGACTCGGGGTCTTCTAGCCATGTTATTCAACCCTGAGGCCATTGACACAGACCTGGCTAATCCACTGTCTTCACTGTTGTGATCTGAAAGTGACAGATATGCATAAAAAAGATGCAAATAACTGCGATGAACCTAGAAAATTGGAAAAACAGTGGTTTATCATTCAGTTTTAGTGACGGAAGGCTGAAGCACAGCACAGTTTGAGTCTTTTTTTCTATGTGATGGAGTGCAGTGGGACCTGGCTGGACCAAACCTTACCGGGCACAGTCTCTTCTCTGGGGTTGTTTGGGGGGAACATGCCGGCTAGTGGACTGGTTTGAGCCTTCAGAGGAGGTGCAGGAGGTGGAACCACGATCTCTGAAGTCTGTGAACAATAATACGAAAATGATTTTACATAACTTCTTTTACATATATCAATACTATAGCATCTATAGCAGATCTGTATTGTTGCCACAAATGTCTACATACTACAGATGCAAAGCAAATTTTTTAATATTTCTAGCATTCTATACACAATATAAAGTAGAAATAAGGTTTATACACTTATTAATAGTAATAAGCAAGTCACATAAAAACTATGGCTATATGCTTAAAAAAACTGGTTTGTTCCGAAAGTGTTTTATATTTATAGACATTGTTAATTATATTAGAGTAGACGGGGAGTTAATAAACATTTGTTTTATTTGTCTATGCTTCTTCAGTGTTGCAGTGTTAATTAACATCATTCTGAATAAATTTCACTCATTTGAACAGCCAGTAAATGTTTTTAAATGGTCAGTTTTAACGCTCTTATTTCTAAAAAAGGGGGGCTTAAAAAACAGTTTATGGGGCGGGTCAGGTTGGGCTGGATTTTTTTGGGCCTGATCTAAGCTCTTGAAAAAATATCAAAGCATTAATTGGCCATGGACAAAAGATATTATAAGATACATATAAATAATAAAGTATGCTCAGAGAGCCTGATGATTTTGAAGATACTGAATTAGTGAGTTAATGAGTAAAGGTGAAAATGTTTGAATGTGAACTTGGATTAGCTTAGCCATGTATAGTTAATAATAAACTAATTAAATTAAGTTTGTATGAAGTTATTTTTGGAGTGAATGACACATTCAAGTATGTCCACATTCGAGCTTATGTTGTGAATGCATTGATTAATTGAGGAGCTCCTACCCGGCTGTTGCGCCTTGTTCCTGGAGAGGGCTGAGGAGTTACAGACACTGGAGTGCGCAGACCATCGATCATTGACATCACACTGTCTGGAACGTTGGTAATGTCAGTACATTTGTCCTGCCAGGTGGGTATCTTCTCTGTTAGTATGTCCTTCGCCTTTGGGAAACCATAAACAATAGTAATTCGAGTAAATAACATGACAGGAGAAAAAACATAAACTGCAAATTTGGTTGGAACGCTTATTTGATGCTTTTGCTTTAAAAACTCCTCCATGCACAGACAGTAATTTTGGACTGGCTGAGGTGTGGGGTGCCCAAACATTTGCCCAAATCGAACAAAGCCAACACATTCAGCTAAAACTCAACCTGAACAACATGTGGGGGTGATCAAAATTTTGCCCAAGTCAAGGTTGGTCCAACAGCTCCAGCAAGCTGGCTGTCTTGGAATGCCCAAACTTTTCCCAAAGACATGATTTGTACCAAAGCTCCTTCATGCACAGGCTTTTCTAAAGTGTTGGCTTATTAGGGTTGCCCAAACGTTTGGCCAAGACATGGTTTGTACCAAAGCTTCTCTGTGCACAGGCTATTCTAGACCATTGGCTGATTTGGGTTGCCCAAACTTTTCCCCAAGACATGGTTTGTCCCAAAACTCCTCTGTGCACAGGCTTTTCTAGAGTGTTGGCTGATTTGAGGTGTACAAACTTTTGGCCAAGAGATGGTTTGTACCAAAGCTCCTTAATGCACAGGCTGTACTAGAGTGTCGGCTGATTTAGGTTGCCCAAATGTTTGGCCAAGGCATGGTTTGTCCTAAAGCTCCTCACGTGCACAGGCTGTACTATAGCACTGGGGTGCTCAAACTTGTGACCAAAAGCTGGTTTGTCCAATAGCTCCTCCATGCACACACAGTATTGGAGAGCTGGCAGATATGTGTGGTACCCAAACTTTTGCCCAAAAGCTTGATTATCAAACAACTATCCAATTAAACATGTATGGGATGCTATTAGACAGGTTCCTTAACTCTTTACCCTATGTCAGTCAACATTTTGAATGATGTATTGTTCCTGTTAATGTTTATCTTTCTTTTAAATAGCATTACAATCTGACCATTTTTATATTTCAATTTTATATGACAATGAGTGTACTATATGCATCTTCTTATCTCATAAAAAAAACATGTGACCTTAACTTCATTCTCCTTTAACAATGTAAATACACTCCATACTCAAAATAGCCTTAGATACAGTATAAACCTCTTGAACTGATCTAACACTTTACGTAGGTGATAGCAGGTGATAGCAGGTGATATGCTGAGAAAGACTGACCTTGTCGTGGAAACCTGCTATCTGGTAGGAGAAAGAACAGTGCTTGTCCACCAGGAAGCAGAACCTTCTCTTCTCTTCCAGAAGGGCCTCCTTACAACCATCTGCTATAAACTTCTGCATGTCCATCTGGCGGTGCGTGAGGGTCTCCAGACACTGTCGAGAAAGCAGAAATAAACGCATCATACACCCTTATCAGCTGCCCCACATACACAGTGCCAAGTCTCCTTGGTTTTCACTGCAAACAAACCATCACAGGAACCAAAACGGCATGACACGAGGCATATTCATTTTAAAGCATAAAGATACTGAGAGGGAACAAAAGAGGCCAACCAGATAGTGTGATCTCAAATGTCAGCCTTTGTGATGGAAACGAGCCGCCAATCAAGCTGCTGTTATCTCTAAGTCAGGAAGGGTGGCAGTGAAAAGAGACAAGATTGGGTCGCAAACGCCTTTTTTTTAGTTGTCAGGATCCTCAACCACTGATAATGACAAGCAGGGATTCCTAGAAGGGAGCACTGCTAAGCTTAACCTGTGAAAAGTGATGATAACAAAACAAGATATCATCATTACTGTCTGGGTGGGACCTCAGTGATGGGACAATTATGATAATCACTCACGATGTTGATGATTACAATGCATAACAATATCATAAGAAATTAGTTATTGCTGGAAATGGTATTGGATGTCACTATAGATTATATTATTGCTTAGGGCTGTTAATTTGGAATTAGTAACGCATTAATCATTGTATAACGCAATAAATATACAGCACCAACTTCCGCAGGAATCTTCCCCACCCCTGCTCAACACCCGGATTGTTTTCTGAAGCAGTTCGCTTGCTGTGAGAACGTGATTTAAACTAATCTGCTGATAAGGCACAGTTTAATCTGATGTTTTATAAGATAATATACTGCTATGAACAAACGCTGTCTCTGTTGTTCCATGCTGTTTACACATTAAGGTTGCAGTATGTGCAGTGTTCACTGCTTGCATGACAAATTTTTTGTGTTCGGGGTAAAGCAGCGTCACGCTGCACAGATTTACAGTTCGTGCTGTGACACAAAATCTTCTTGATTTTTTTTACGTTCTTGCTCCCGCACCAGGCAGTTCTTACCAATGAGAGGAGACAATGTGCTTGTGTGGTTTATTGGTGCGCATTTTAGTGTGTTTAGGTTCATGCCTGTGTGAAACCAAACCAAACAGAGGAAGAAAACTCTGAGTATTTTTACCTACCTACTACAGATATTAAGGAGCAGTACTCTGCAGCCACTCTGCTGAAGGGCAGCGTTATACAGGAGTTTCAGTTTAGCCCGAGACCCCGAAGCTGAAGCAGTATTAGCATTAGCTGCTAAGCACACTAAGTGCTACTCTTTCGTCGTTCAGAGGTATGTATTAGTGACCTGTAGTCTGCTGTTCATCCTAGCTGGCACTGCTGGAGCAACATTAGCATTAGCTGCTAACTGCAATAGCCATTTTGCCATTCAGAGGTGAGTATTATCAGCCTGTAGTCTGCTGTGAATCCCGGCTAGCATTGCTGGAGCAACATTATCATTAGCCGCTAACCACGGTAAATGCTAGCTCTTTCGTTGTTCAGAGTTGAGTATTTTCGGCCTGTAGTCTGCTGTGAATACTGGCTAGCACTGCTGGAGCAACATTATCTTTACCTGTAACCGTGCTAAATGCTAGCTCTTTCGTTGTTCAGAGTTGAGTATTTCAGACTGTAGCCTGCATGTTTATTGTGTTAAAACAAGCTAGCTGATAGTGCCCTGGCTTACAGAAACAGGAAGTGTTTTGACGAATTAGAAGGAAAACATGGCTACACCCCTGTTCCTTACTTGTGTCGCATTATGCGCCTTATAATCTGGTGCACTTTATGTATGGAAATAGAACAGAAAATAGACATTCCATTCATTGTTCGCCTTATAATCTGGTGTGCCTTATAGTGTGAAAAATATGGTAAATAAGCAATTTTGACCACCTAAATGCTTCTAGAAGGTAGAATAGGACACTGCATGGGTGGCCACCTAAAGCCTTCCATAAAACTGCCTTATTCACACAGACCCACCCTGTGACTCGTAATCCAGAGAATGACAGAGCGAGTGTATAAAGCACCTCAGGCTTGATTATATGTTATACAGTCAGCACAGTGATCTCATCAGAACATAAAAGATACAGTACATAAATATCGTTATACAGGCTGACCAGTCTGAGCTTCTCCCACATTAAGGATTAAAGTTCTGCTCTGCTTTGGAATCATTTTTTTTCTCCACTTTTCTCTCCTCTCCTCTTTAATTTTCTCCTGTCGTCACTACAGGCCCATGAGACATCATACATCACACAGTGTGACTCAACCAAATTTCATGTCTACACGGGTCTGCTGGGAGCACCCTTTCAATCTTTGGCTTTACCCAGGGGAGCATGGATTAACGTGGTATTTGATTTACTTTGTTCCTTTAAAAAAATTTTTTACCAAAAGCAGAATCCCTACCAACCTACGTTTATAGCTTTATTTAATCCTCATGCAGCATCTTGTGTTATTATTTTTTATTTTAAAGCTTCTCATTACTTTTTGGAAAGTCACATGGATTTGTTTATGAGACTTGTATGGAGAAAACATTGTCACAGTATGGTGGATTAATCAAAATGTGCACAGTTCATGGCAGTATGCAGTTTTTGTATGTGTTCATGGCTGTGCAGAGTGTTATTGACAGACTGTATTTCTCTATCTGTTTCTCTGCACCCTTTATTGATTTTCTCCAATTTTCTTCTGTTCTTCAATGGTCAGGACCCCACAGTAAAGACCACCACAGAGCAGCTTTTATTATTATTATTTAGTTATTAACTATTTTTATATGGGTCATTCTCAGCACTGAAGTAACTCTGAGGGACATGGTGGTGTATGAGGTGTTAGTAGTGTGTGTTAAGCTGATATGAGTAGATCAGACACTGCAGCGGTGCAGCTGGAGTTTTTTTTTTTAGTCAATCAAGCACTGTATGTTAATCTACACAGATTTCTCTTCTGAAAACTGTTTATTTGGGTTTATTAACAGTAAGCTTTGATTTCCAGATTTACACTAAGTCTGGGTGCAGCAGCGCTAGCCGCTAACTGTGGCTAGTGCTAGCGTTTAGCTGCTAATGCCACCTGACAGCACTACACTGAGGAACCCTGAGTGTTCCGGTAAGCCAGGGTGCTATCAGCTAGCGGTTCATCCCATTTAGCTTATTTTAACATGGTAAACACGCAGACTACAGTCCGATATACTCACCTTTGAATGGCAAAAGAGCTAGTGCTTAGCTCGATTAGTGACTAATGTTAATACTGCTCCAGCAGTGCTAGCTACATTCCAATAATACTTAATAATATACCCAATAATCACTATGCTAATACTGCTACAGCCTCTGTGCTGGAAAAACTTCACTGAAACATCTGTATAACGCTGTACTGTATAACGCTGTGGCTTTACTGCTCCTTACAACCTGACTGGTATAATTCATACATAAGGTGCACTGACAATTTTTGGGAACATTAAAGGATTTTAGGTGCAAAAAATATAGTAATCAAGATTGAATACATATGACACTATTAGAGATTTCCTAAAATTTGATTTAATTTAATTTAACATATTACCTTGCTAACAGCACTGGTTGCAGTATACTGATATATAGAATCATATCCTCTCTATCATGACTATTGTGTCTATTGTGTCTATTGTGTCATGTATTTATTTTGTATTTTGTTCTACACTGTAACTTAAAAAAGTAATAAACAAACCAAAATACTCTGTAAAGCACTTTATATAAATATTAAAGATATTAAAGGATTTTTTTGTTGTTTTAACATGGGCCATGGATTAGCATTGTATTTGTATCTGAATCAAAAACAAGCAGCAGAACCTCCCTTCCACCACCAACATTATTAGCTTTATTTAATCCTCATGCTACATCTTGGCGTGTCTTTCCTCTTTTTATTAAAACTCCTCATTACTTTCTGTAAAGGCACTTGATATGATTGTTTTTGACCTGCAGGTACTGTATATAACAGCCTGAGGCAAACAATCAGGCTAGGTGGTACAGGAAGGGCCTGGGCGATGGTCCGGTGGAAGGCAGCCCCCCCCTGGCATTGTTGGGAAAAAGCCTGGAGCTCCAAAGCTGCTTCCCTTTTTATCTGCTTCCTGCTTTGAGTGCCAGCGCCCACCAGCCAGGTTGCTTTCAGCGAATGCCCCGTCTCATCCCAGTTCAAACGGAGCACCATCCTCAAACGCACTGGAATGAGGCGTGCTGCATTTCTGGCCGTGGCGGGGGAATTACCTGAGTGTGTGAGCTGACCAGACTCTGAGAGATACACTATCACACACACACACACACACACACACACACACACACACCAGCACACATGCATGCACACTATCAGAGAGACAACATTCTGGCTCGCTGCGATAACACATAATATTCCTGTAATACAACAGGAACGGCCACGCCAGTCCTGTGTTCGGCTAAGATTTGAGAGACGGCGGCTGTGTTTTCACAGGCTTTCTCAAGCCTCACTTCCCTGGAGGGCTGTTCTAGGTGATGATAAGAGCATGGGAGACACAGGCTGTATCTATATAAATCACAGACACAGGCACGGACAGGTTCCGCACAATGAGCCGAACGTTTATCACCGCAAACCTCTGATCAGTGCTGAGGACAACCCTGTTGCTATGGACAACTCAGTTTCATCTGGAAAGAAAAGCACGAATTCAATCAGACAAAGACACCAGGGACTGACACATCATTCCAGTCTGAGCACCTTAAAACACTCTTTAATAGACACTTTATTGGCCATATTTCTGGCTACCGTATTTTTTGCACTATAAGCCGCACCAGATTGTAAGGTGCACTAATCAGTGAACGTCTATTTACTGATTACCAGATTTACCAGATTATAAGGAGCATTATGCGAGACTAGTAAGGAACAGGGTGTTGCCATTTCATCTTTTAATTCAGCAGGTCTTGCTGCTGGGTGGTGGTGGGGGGTAACTAAGTTAAGCAAAACTAGCTTAGCTAAATAAATAAAAATTAAAATTATAATTATCAAATAAGCGCTGGATGTTAATCTACACTACTGGATTCCTCTCCTGAAAACTGTTTATTTGGGTAAATAAAGCGTTTCCGCTTATTTTCAGTAAGCTTAGATTTCCAGATTTCCATTAAGGCTTGGTGCAGCAGCATTAGCGGCTAGCCGCTAGCGCTTGTTCCCCGACATCATTACACTGAGGAACCCTGAGTGTTCCGGTGACCCAGGGCGATATAAGCTAGCGGTTTGTCCAATGTAGCTTGTTTTAACACCATAAACATGCATGTCTACAGCCTCAGTGCTTGAGAACTAAACTAAACTTCTTTATAACGCTGTACTTTAGTGGAGAGACTTTACTGCTTCGTTATACCTGACTGGAAAAAAAATGTATACATGTATAGGTTTTAAGTGCGCCTTATGGTGCGAAAAATACTTAATATAAAAAAATAAAAGTGAATTGCCCGAAGAAATTAAAGAATGTCTTTGCAGCTGAAGTTGGAGAAACGAAAGGGGAAAAACTGACGACAAACAGATAAGAGTGGGTCAGTATTAGGAGTGTGAGGTCATCTCATGATACAATAATATCACAATATGAAGCGATGATATCACAATACTGCGATTCTGTAATACTCGATATATCACATCGCATGGATGAAGGAGCATCACCTTCAACTAAATCTCTCAAAGACTGAACTTCTGGTTATACCAGCGAAACCATCTTTTCAACACAACTTCACTATAGCCATCGACTCTCTCTCTCTCTCTCTCTGTCACCGACAAAGGTTGCTATAGGAACCTGGGTGTTATGGTTGATGACCAGCTCTCCTTCACGCACCATGTGACCTCAGCTGCTCGATCCTGCCGCTTCGCGCTTTATAACATCAAAAACATTTGACCGTTTCTGACGCAACAGGCCACCCAACTCCTGGTACAAGCAGTCGTCATTTCACGCCTCGACTACTGCAATGCCATACTAACTGGCCTCCCGGCCTGTGTAGTAAAACCACTCCAAATGATCCAGAATGCAGCAGCTCGTCTGATCTTCAACCAGCCAAAACGGGCTCATGTCAACCCACTGCTCATTGAGCTCCACTGGCTACCAGCTCTTACAAAGCTCTTACAATCGCCTACAAGGTGAAGGATAAAATACTCCTAAATAAGCGAATACCAGAAATAATGGATTTATTGGTGTCAGTGTCACAGAATTTGATGACCAATATTCTTTACTACAGGTTCACCCTATTCATTAGATTAGCGCCACCATTTGGAGTAATGAAGCAGTAACTTAGTTACTCAGTAAGCAAGTCAGATTGGGGCGCCTATATTTCAATAAAAATAGATACTTGATGTATTGTGAACTCTTGACAAGTTCAGCACAGCTGTTAAGTAAAAGCCTTCCAGAAGCCTACCTAAAATTAAACAAATGTCCAAACCAAAAGTTAACAAAGTGAGTTATTTCAGATAGATGATAGCAGCATTGCTGAATCTGTAATGGACGTCTAACAGGATGCTAACAGCAGATGTCTGAGAATGCAGAAGCACAGATATATGATATCTGTCTTTTTGTCTGTGATGAAAAGAAGATGTGAATGTCTCAGAAGCCTTCACTATCAGACGGGTCTGCAAGACCCAGAAACGTTTCAGAAAAAACACTTGATATACTGTTGCATAATCCCAGCCATGTGGAGGCAGATGTACAGAGAAGCATTTCATCTCTGTTAGGTGACTGTCATGAATATTCTGTTGGTAGGAAATTATGCATTCAGTGGTTATGTAGGAGAAGAAGGCCGACACTTGAACAGCGCTTAAAACAATTTGGAAAAAAACTGAATTATGAAAAAGGTGAAGAATACAAATTTAGGTCTTTTGTATTCAGCACTTCTACTTCTAGTATACAGCTCTGGAAAAAAAATAAGAGGCCATTAAAAATTATGAGTTTTTTTGATTTTACCAAATTGAAAACCTTTAGAATATAATCAAAAGGAAGACGGATGATCACAAGCCATTAAGCTAAACTGAACTGCCTGAATTTTTGCACCAGGAGTGCAGGCATAAAGATATCCAAAAGCAGTGTGTAAGACTGGTGGAGGAGAACATGCCAAGATGCATTAAAAATCAGCTTAAAAGAGTACATATACAGCTCTGAAAAAAAATAAGAAACCACTTCAGTTTCTGAATCAGTTTCTCTGATTTGGCAACTTATAGGTATAAATTTGAGTAAAATAAACATTGTTGTTTTATTCTATAAACTACAGAAAATATTTTTCCAAATAAACATATTGTCATTTAGAGCAGAGCTTTTAGACCTCAAATAATGAAAATAATTCATATTCATAAAGTTTTAAGAGTTTAGAAATCAATATTTGGTGGAATAACTCACAGTTTTCTTGGAATGTTCTCCTCCATTAGTCTTACACACTGCTTTTGGGTGATCTTATTCCACTCCTGGTGCAAAAATTCAAGCAGTTCAGCTTGGTTTGATGGCTTGTGATCATCCATCTTCCTCTTGATTATATTCCAGAGGTTTTTCATGAGCTGTATATTATGAGAATGGGTGGAGTCACACATCATACTGCAACCAGCCAGCAGGGGTGCTAGACCTCTTGAGAGACGTTGCAGGGTCCATGCTTATTTAGAATCATGGGTTTTTCTAAGAAAGCAGCCTATGGAGACTGCGTCTGCTGCCTCGTGACACATACATAATTTCCAGTCAGTCGTGGCATTTCATTTTGCTTTAAAAAAGGCCTTCAGACCTATTTTTGCATTTTGACTCTTTGGGAACGGTGATTCACTGCTAAATGCTTCTTTGCTTGAGATGCCAGTGCTACAGAAGTTCAGGAAAATGATGCCTGTTCTGAAAATGAAGCCTACACTCTAAATAAGGAACTATGCTTTCTAAAATATGATGCGTTTAAAGCTGTTTTTTTTCCTGCTTTTGATATGCAATATGCAATTAGGGCAAGATACAGTACGTATGTGCATGTGTGCATATGTGTGTGTGTGGGGGGGTTTGTGTGGTGTCTGGAAATTGTGTATGTGTGTGTGTGTGTGGGTGTGATCCAGAACAGCAGGGTGTATTCCTGGAATTCATAAGCATAACACAAAGTCCAACGACTATTCTTTTTTCGTAAACATGTGGGCAGTTAAAGCACAACCCCGCGACTGCCGCTGGCACGGTGGCAGGGATGTGAAGGTGGCCCGAGTGTTTCTGCGTTCGCTCACCTCGTTCTCTTTGCTCTCGTACTTCAGCGCGTTCTTGCCTTGGCTCTTTCTCCTCAGCTTTTTCAGGTCAGCCTGCGATCTCTCCAGCGAGTCCTGTTTCATCTTGTGTTCTGTCTGATATCTCTTAAACGTGGCCTGTGGAGACACATGAAACCTGCTCACACTTTCATTTAGTGCATGCCGGGGCTTGTAGGTGGCGGTACTTCTGGGAAAACAGTCTTAAATTAAAGCTACAGTCTTAACTCTTTAAGTAGAGTGACACAATGCAAAATGAACACAGCTTGATTCACATTACGTGGCTGAAATTGGGCCTTAATGTGACATAGATCAGATTTTTTTCAGGGCTGTGTGCACATGTCAAATCAGATTTAAGTCACTTTCATAAGGGGTCCTTGTGTGACTCAATATGTGGCTCAAAAATTCACAGTTTGTTTTGCTACTGCGCTTGCGCAGATCTCCACATCGAGGAGGGGTTTCATCCTCACCCACTAGCACAATGACCCTCCTCTGCTAGCGGCTTAACCAACAAGCTAATTCCCTTCTTTTTATGAAGGGTGGGGCTATTATGAGCATTACATATAATTACACAACACTCCCAGTCATATTTTAAATATACTTTGAGGTGGGAGGGGGGCAAAAACAGACCCACATTAAAATCTCCCAGGTCAGGATTTCTCAACCTGTCGGTCATGTTTATACAAGAAACATTATGGGAAAATAAGTAGCAATGTAAAAATGATAGCAAATCGCTTAAGCAACTCAAAGCAAACTAAATGTAATGTGTTTCAGTTACAGTTCCTGTTGCAGACAATTACTGTATCTAACCAGAGATGAAGCTTCCTAAATAAGGTAGAAGGTGGGGGCAGGGGCTCTAAGTGGACTAGTGAACTATGGTGCTGCCGGCTCGAATCCCAAGTCATGCTGCTTGCCATCAGCAGCCAGAGTCTGAGAGAGCTGGGTCACTGTGCTTTCCTCAGAGTGAGCTGGCTACCAAGTGATGCTACATCAATCAATGCTAGCTCAAAAAGAGGCAATGGCTGACTTCACATGTATCAGAGGAGGCATGTGGTAATCTTCACTCTCCTAGTGTTGGGGCATTACAAGTAATATGGGGAGGACTAAGGATTTAGTGAAGTAATTGGTCTTTCAAATAGGATAAAATTAGAAATGTATTATAAAAATAATGGTTTGTTGGGGTTTTTACTGATTTCTAGTTATCAACAGGTGAATTGTGGGGCAAAAAGTTTGAGAACCTTAGTTGTAGATTACCCAAACTTTTGCATGGTCCTTCTTTTTCTATTTTTTAACTCTAAACTCATACAGAACAAAAACAGAGTAGATGTTCTACTCACGTTTTCACAGTAATATAAATTTTATATCACAAATCATTAGCAGGAAATTTACATGTATTTTTGACATTATTTCCACTTTATACTTCCAAATAAAACACCTATTTTCCCAAGGAATGCAAATCTCACCGTCATATACTTCACATCCATGTCCGTCTTCTTCTCCAGCTCGCCGATAATCTCTCGATGGAAGCGTCTAAACTGCAGGAAAAGAAAGAAAAAGAGAGGGATGAGTAGACTGAAGCGGATAGAAATGCATTCTATATAAAACATTATAAACACAGAGGGGGAGGTACGTTGGTGGAAAGCCTACATTAGCATCACGCAGGCACAAACGCACACAAATGCACAGAGAGAGGAAAGGAAAAATAGGTCATTGAGTTAAGCGCCGCTGGCCTTGGCTGCTGTTGTATAAGCCCAAGTGGCTGCTGATGAGGGTCTTTATGAAGGATCTGAGTCATAGAGAAAGAGAGACACACGGGCTAGGGATGCCCGAAGACCCCCGTGCCCATTCCGACCCATTTCCACCCCCACACTCTACTTACTGTAACCCTCATTCAACTAATCACGCTCTCACGCTCCCAACCCAGTCTAGCCAACCACAGAGCGGCGCGAGGGCGAGCAATTACATCACCGTAGACCTTGCCGCTGCGACAAGTGGCGCCCACCCATCTCCTCCATTCTGCTTTTTTTTCATAATCACTGATTTTTTTTTTCTTTTTCTTTCGCCGTGAGGAAATGTGGATTCCCACCCTCGCTCTCCACAAGCCAACTCCAACTCCAAACTCCTCCACACACACTGAGACGCTCTGCTAGAATTCTCTTTAACACTGTGTGCTTTTTACTTACATTCAGCTCCACTCATTCAGAAAAAGAGAACGAGAGAATGAGAGAATGAAAGAATGCATCATTCACAAACAGAACAGTGCAAAACTGCCAAACTCTCCCTTTCCTCCCCTGTAAATTCAGTGTAATTTCACTCAACACTGAGCTCTTTCAGCTACAGCTCTTTCACTATTCCAATGTCACACTCGCGGACTACGCTAATGCTATTTTTAGCATTCCGTTACTGTGTGAAGGAAAAAAACACAAGCGACCCGGAGATGAAGAAAGCAAGACGTCAGACGCCATAAAAACAGGGAGTGGAGGATATACTGTATATGCTGGGTGCGGGTGTGGGTGTTTAAGAGTGTGTAGGTGAGTGTGAGAGTAATAGCAAATTTAGGAAGGAACACTCGTAGAAATAAAGATTTTATGTTAGAAATGAGTAACTAATTAGTAGCGAATGCAATAGAAAACTTTTTTAAAATTTGTTTGCTTGCTTTTGCTTCCTTAAAGAAGCTTTTATTACATGGTTTTGAGATGCATTTAGCAGGGGTGTGTCATTTAGTATTGTACATATCATACATATAAGGATATCGTCATAATTTAATTTATTTTTCATGTGATAACAGTAGGGGTGTCAAGATTTTGGTATTTTATCAAAATCGATCAAAATTATGTCATGGTCTTGAGCCTTGAAGTCAAAAGATGATCGAAGATCCCTCCCTCTAAGCTACGCAAGCATGCACGCGCTACGCAAATGGCGCAGCATGCTACGCAACTTGTCATTCTCGGTGACCGAAAAAGTCTTAAAGTCTTATTTTTCATGTTTAACTGTTATAGTAGGATAGAGTTCAGTTTGTTAAGGCTCTAATTGTTCTATTATTTTGTACATGACTCTTCCTGTATTTTATTATTATTTATTTTGTTATGTTGCACGTTGCTGTTTTAATAGTGCACACTGCTGCTACCAAAAAAAGCCACTAGATGGCATTACATATATATCTTAATTAAATTATTTAAATTTGACCATTAGTGCCTAATGTGGTGTATTACAGATCACTTGTATCACTTTGCATCACTTATACTTAGCCCACCCCGTGACAGAATCGTGACACCCCTAGATAACAGTAATATTCTGTGTTAAAAGCAGTCTACTTTGCATTATTTTGATATCTGATATTTTGATAATTGATATTTCATGTCGTCCTTGTTTTTTTCAGGGTTTTTTTGGCTACTGCACATGCGCAGATCTCCATATCAAGGAGAAGTGTGTGTAGGGGGTTTACATTCACCCGAATGCACACTGACCCTCCTCTGCTAGCGGCATAACAAGATAACAAGCAAGCTAACTGGCTCTTTTTGTTGAAGAGTGGGGCTATGATGAGCACTCACTTACAAACACACGCAGTCATACTTTAAACAGTGGGATGAGATGGGAGGCATATGCTGGGTGCAGGTGTGTTTAAGAGTAGGTAGGTGAGTGTGAGAGTAATAACAAACAGGAAGGTACACTTAAAGAAATAAAGGTTTTATGCTAGAAATGAGTAACTAATGAGTAGCTTGCTTGCTTTTATTACATGGTTTGAGACATAAAGCAGGGTTGTGTCATTTAGTATGTGGTTGGTGTGGCGCAGTGGATAACACCACCGCCTGCTTGTGAGCCTCCACATCATGTGGGAGACTGGGGTTCAATTCCTGTTCTGGATGACTATACTGTGATACACCAATAAGAGTCCTTGGGCAAGACTTCTAACACTCTGTAATAAAAACACCCTTGTAAGTCAGCCAAATGCCATAAATGTAAATGTAGTATTGTACATAAAGATATTGTCATAATTTATTTTTTTATTGTGATAACAGCAATAGTCTGTGTTAAAAGCAGTGTACTTTGTATTGTTTTGATATTTGATATTTCATATGATGCCCTTATGTTATTCAATATGTGACAATAATGCGCAAAAACATAACTTTTCAGGTTTTTTTTGGCTACTGCACATGCGCAGATCTCCATATCAAGAGGGGTGGGTGTAGGGGGTCACATTCACCCACATGCCTCCTCTGCTAGCAGCTTAATTGGCTCTTTTTGTTGAAGCGTGGGGCTATGATGAGCATTACAAACACTCATAGTCATACTTTAAACAGTGGGATGAGATGGGAGGCATGAGAAGCGTGAGTGTGAGAGCTATGGAGAGTTATACTGCTCCAGCCTTAGTGCTGGAGAAACTTCACTGAAACTTCTTTATAATGCTGTACATCAGTGAAGTGGCTTTACTGCTCCTTACAACCTGACTGGTAAAATTCATACATAAGGTGCACTGATTTTAAGGCACACTGTCGATTTTTGGGAAAATTAAATCATTTTAAATGCGCCTTATAGTATGAAAAATACGGTAATTATTATTCAGTGTTTTGTTACATCAGCAAAAATATGACAAAATACCCTGAAATATTGTGAAATCGTTTTACCATATCGCCCAGTCCTATTATAAAGAAGTATTAGTGTTAAACTAAATTAAACTTGATTTTTTTAAAATAAAAAAATAAAAAATACTATAAAATTCAGTCAATAGCCGATTCAGGAAGCTCCAGTAGGAGGAGGTGTGTGGACACACTCAACATATTCAGTTAGTAGGAAATTCTGGCACAAGTTCAAGTTTAGCTCATCATGAGGAATTTCCAGTTTTTCAAACCTGTTTTTGAAAGAATCAGCACAGGAGAGTTTCCTGAGGGATGCAGTATGTGGGACTATCTAGCAAAGCTATTCTTAGATCAGGGTAACTACATAACATGTAGCTCAGCTTCAAGGTTTTACGGCCCAGATAAGCTCAGATTATCTGACACATAATCAATCACCACTTTCATTAAAACACAGAAATCTTGTTTAACCCAATTATCTAGATGATTCTTATGCTGTGTTGACATCATGACATCTAGTAGCGTGATGATGGCAATCCAGACATTATACAGATCACTTCAGTTTCTGAATCAGTTTCTCTGATTTTGCTATTTATAGGTTTATGTTTGAGTAAAAAGAACATTGCTGTTTTATTCTATAAACTACGGACAACATTTCTTAATGAAAATATTGTCATTTAGAGCATTTATTTGCAGAAAATGATAAATAGCTGAAATAACAAAAAAGATGCAGAGCTTTCAGACCTCAAATAATGCAAAGAAAACAATTTCATATTCATAAAGTTTTAAGAGTTCAGAAATCAATATTTGGTGGAATAGCCCTGGTTTTTAATCACAGGTTTCATGCATCTTGGATTGCTCTCCTCCACTGGTCTTACACACTGCTTTTGGGTAACTTTATGCCACTCCTGGTGCGAAAATTTAAGCAGTTTATCTTGGTTTGATGGTTGTGATCATCCATCTTCCTCTTGATTATATTCCAGAGGTTTTCAATTTAGTGAAAAAACTCATCATTTTTAAATGGTCTTGTGTTTTTTTTTTCCAGAGCTGTAAATACTGTATTGTTCAAAGAAGCACCACAAAGGTCTGTCGCCAGTAGTGCCAAAAGATTTGTATAACAGGGGCCAGCTAATTCTTTTCATTTTTTCTTTTCTTGTGGTTTATGAGTGTGTGCTCTAATCAGTGCTCTCCTGCCAGAAGCATTAAACCCAATTTGTTTATTTACTGTATAGTTTATTGGTTTATTGCACATTATGCCCAAAGCACACCCATGATTAATTAAGAGAATTAGTACATGCCCTTTACGCATTTTAAGATGCGCAAGGTATACGTTTTCCCGTTGTTATGATAGAAAAGACACACTGACATGCCCTAAATTAACTTAATTGCATTGTGCACAGTTGACTGATTGTGGAAACTTCACACTAGACCTCA
This sequence comes from Astyanax mexicanus, assembly GCF_023375975.1. Lineage (NCBI taxonomy): Eukaryota > Metazoa > Chordata > Actinopteri > Characiformes > Acestrorhamphidae > Astyanax > Astyanax mexicanus. The sequence continues at coordinate 32,117,949 of NC_064426.1, read as the reverse complement.
AGCAGCTTGGACTGTCTTGCTCCAGACACTGGTCCCTTGATTTCCAACTGAAATGTAAAATTTACTGATGATCAGTGATGGTTTGGAAAAACATGTCATCTGCTGGTGTTGGTCCACTGTGTTATATATATATATCAAATAAAAAATCAGTGCAGTGTTTTCTCAGAAAATCTTACAGCACTTCATGTTTCCCTCTGCTGACAACTTTTATGGAGATGCAGATTTCATTTTTCAGCAGGACTTGGCGCACTGCCCACACTTCCAAAAGTACCAATTAGTCTTATATAGTCTTCTAATTTTCTGAGACATTTCTCATTTTTGGGTTTTAATTTCGAACTGAATTACTGAAATAATGATAATGATGCACTAGTAGATTGCTAAAATAGGGCCCTACTCCTCTACTCAAACAATAATTTAAAAACCCAGTTAATCGTGTAATGAATTTTATTTACCCTTAATTTTTTTTCTACAAATTCAAAAGCAAAGACATAAACCACATAGTGTTTCACACTCATTCACACCTTCACGTCTTTTGTCGTCTGTGTTGTTTTTTTTTACACTTGTTGCTCGACCAATTAGCCTGCAGCACTGGGGACAGGTGTGCGAGCAGGATGCATCTGTGCTGCAGTAACACGAAGTACTGCGCCATCGACAGGGCTGGTCTCAGGTGCAAGACGGGACATGCTGAAACCTGTTGTGCTGAATGTTACACTCTGAGCAGGTGTACACCTATTCCCCAACCTGCTCTGGACTGAGGGGTCTTGTATAATATCTGTATGAATGAGAGTGTGGTGAATGAAAGCTCTGCTGGGTATTTGGGGAATAAATCATTGAGTAAGTGAAGAACATATTTTTGAATGAATGAGAAAAACAACAAGAAGGAGTTGTTGGAATGGAATCTGGCAACCGAATAGAGCAAGCAAGTGTTGAAATCTGGCAGAGATTTTTTGCACTATAAGGTGCACTTAAAATCCTTTAATTTTCCCCATAAATTGTAAGTGCACCTTATGTATGAATTTTACCATACAGGTTATGAGGAGTAGTAAAGTTACTCTGCTGAAGTACAGTGTTATACAGGAGCTTTAGTTTAGTTCTCCAGCAGTATAAGCATTAGAGCTAGCTCTTTTACCATTCAGAGGTGAGTATTATAAGCCTGTAGCCAGCTGCTAACCCCGGCTAGCACTGTTAGAGCAGTATTAGCATTAGCCACTAACCGTGCTAAGCGCTAGCTCTTTCGCTAGAGGTTTAGAGGTGAGTATATCAGCTTGTAGTCTGTGCATTTACTGTGTTAAAACTAGCTACGTCGAACAAACCGCTAGCTAATATCGCCCTGGCTTACTGGAACACTAAGGGTTCCTCAGTGTAGTGCTGTCAGGCAGCAAACTTAGCCGCTAACCGTGGCTAGCGTTAGCAGTTAGCTGCTAATGCCTTAGTGGAAATCTACGCTTGCTGTAAATAAACAGAAGCATTTTACAACACTCAAATAAACAGGAGAGAAGTTTTCTGGAGAGAAATCTGTGTAGATTAATATCCAGCGCTCGTTTGACTTTAAAAGAACATTTTTATTTTAAGCATTACTGTTTTTTTTTTACTTAGCTTAGCTTATCTTACAGGTTTTGCCACCCAGCGGGGAGACCAGCTGAATTAGTAGGAAAACAGTGTGCCTTCAGTGCGCCCTACCGCACAAAAAAAAAGAGGCGGCATTTGTGTCCCGCTAGCACTGCGGCTAGCGACTAATGCTAATGCTGCTGCACCCATCCTTAGTACTGGGGAAACTTCAGTGAAAACTTACCCTTAGACAAAATATTAGAAATCTAAGCTCACTGTAAATAAACGAAAGCTCTTAACTCACCTAAATAAACAGTTTTCAGGAGAGAAATCTGTGTAGATTAACATCCTGCGCTCGTTTGACTTTGAAAGAAGTGTTTTTTTTTTAATAATTAATTGCTTCCCCCAGCTTCTCCATTAGAATGGAAACATGGCGACAACCTCACTCACTTTAATGTAGGCATCCTTAATAGTGTCACCTAAAATGCGCCTTATACTCTAGTGCACCTTATGTATGAAAATAGACCAGAAAAAATATGTTTATTGATAGTGCACCTTATAATCCACTACTAGAAGAAAATACGGTACTAGAAACACTCAGATTGAAGCTTAGCTCAATACAAACATAATTGTTATAAGTTATATTAGAGCTGGGCGATAAATCGATTATATCGATTAATTCGAATTTACAGTTAAGGACATTGTGTTTTTATGAAAATTGATTTTCTCTGAGTTTTAATTTTCACCACCGATGCTCCCCTGAACTCCCCTGAGCGCAGCCCCGCTTCTCTCTCCCTCCCTGTATTATGCAAATTTGGCGATGACGTCATTTAGCAACTTCTAGCTACTTTTAGGAGATTTTAGAAGGGAAAAAAAACAATTTAAATCGAAAATCTGATTTTTTTTTTTTTAATCAAAGATTTTTTTTTGGGCCATATCGCCCAGCTCTAAGTTATATCTCTAGGTATGTATGTATGGAGTTCTGTGGTGTTTATTAGATTCTTAGACACACTTACATTCTCCTCCAGCTCTAGATGAACTTTCCTGTGAACTTCCGAGATTTCCATCAGCACCACCCCTGGAGAGAGAAATCACAGTAATCAGCCTTATATATATATACGTGGCTAAACCTCCTCCAGGTACATGCATCTGCGATATATTCATCACACAATCAACCTCATAATGAACCGCAAGTCTCCTCTGACAATTAAACCCCAAAGGCCTTGTTTTCCAGCACCAGGCCCTCCCTTAGTACCGGCTACTGTAATTAAAATGTGCTCTAGCAGCATGGAGCGCTGCGTCATGTTCCTACCAGCATGCTCTTTCTCAGCGCAATCAAATGAGGATTAAAACGCAATCAAGCGAGCCCACAGAACATTAAAAAAACGCATTATAACACTTTATGTATAATGGGATCCGCCCACTGCACACTTAGTCAACGTTTATTTGTGTTATTTATGAGCTTTTCTATCAGCCGGCACATCAGAAGAGATGCTGCTTCTGAAGGTTGGGCAGAAGCTCAGGAGATCATGCCTGGCGCTAACACTTCTAGCTAATTCTCTCAGAAATCTGGAGACCAACTTTATCAGTCCCCAGGGGCTCCGTGCTCCTGCAGCGAGGGAGGGGAAAAAAGCGAGTTTTCCATGGAAACAACACATACTGTTGAAGAAAGCTCTCTTTTTTCTCGTTCTCGTTTCTCTGCACGGATGATATACTGCTGTTATCTGTCCATTTAAGTCCTCAACCCGAGACTCCACAGGTCATCCTCTTTCTCTTTTTATCTCACACTCAGCAGGAATTCTCTCCATATTCCTGTTTAGACACTAATAAGGATCGTCAGGATTACTCAGCTCTACTAAACTCTACTAATGATGGGCTGCTGGTTGGCACATTAACAATACATGACTGACATGCCATTGACATGTTATAAGACAGGAATGAGTTCTATGTCCCATGACTTTTGCCATGTCCCATGCAAGCGTGGATATGCATATGATGTCTGTTAGCTGCGCTTGTTTGTTCGCAGATGGACAATTAAACCAGTTGCTGAGATCATCCACTGGATGAAACAAGAAATATTAAAAAATATGGGAGTTATTATAATGCGAAACCCAGGGTCTTTTCAAGGATAAAGTCCCACCTTTCAACAAAAAGAGCAAATTAACTTGCTGATAACTCTTTGGGCCCTATTTTAGTGATCATTTGCAAGTGCGGACCACGCCTAAAGAAGTAGAGAAAGAAGAAGAAAAGGGGAAGGAAGTGGAAGAGTAGATAAATGGGGTTGTTGGGGAGGAGGTGGGTTGCGAACTTTCATCACGAGAAGTAGTTAGTTAGGGCAGGTACTTATAGGGTGGTTGATTAATACGGGATGGAGTTAGAACATAGAGTTCGGGCGTGGTCGTTCTCCCAAACTTTTGTTGTTACATAACATCATATAGTGCATTGGTCAATTGTGCATTGCACTGTATGATTTAGGGTGTGCCGGTACACCTAGCGTGGCTCGAAATGTGTGCACTAAAAGGCAGGTACTAATTCTCTTAATAAATCATGGGTTTGTTTTGGCTGACATGAAATAAACCAATCAGTGTGCCAGTTGTCATTCCCTTTAAGAGCCAAGTGCGCTCTGACTTTGGCACGTTGATATCTTAACAGCATGGCACTTTACGTGTCTCAGCAGAGGATATTGACCTGCACGTTTGTGCTGTGAAGGTTCGCCACCAGTTCATTTAAGTGAACAAAAATTCTATTTTATTTTTGTTCTGTTTACTGTTGATGTAAAAGCTGGATTTGGCTAAGATAGAATTGGGCAGCTGACTGTTGACTGTGGTCAGGGTTTTAATCAGTCTAGAGGGCACTACAGCATTCATAAACTTGCGTATGAAGGCAGTGACTCTGTCGGCGTACTGGTCAATGCTGCTTGACGAATCACGGAACATCTTCCCGTCCACAGGATCAAAACAGTCCTGATTAAAAAAATTGCTGTCCACCACCAATGAAAGCTCAAAAGCAATTGGTAGATTGGAGGCCTGTTCTCTCGTTATTTCCTGAACAGTTAAGAAGATAAAAAGTGTTGAGTTCACTGCAAGCGTTTATGGGAACTATTAATGTGCAGTCCAGAGAAATGTCAATGCCTCAGTTGTGGCTAAATCAACAATTTGCACTGCACTGATGATCAAACTATCATTAACACAAAAACACTTGTGTGGAAGAACATGGACCACTTGAATCTCATGTAGGCAGAATATTAATAATAACAATAAAGGCAAAAAAAAGAACTTTACAACATCTACTCAAGTCAAGAACACTCTTGAGAACACTCTTGATGTAAGCCCTCTGTATTTACAATCATGAAGGCATCTAGCTCTTGATTGCAGATGTTGACGATGATGGTGCTATCTCCTCAAGAGTGTTCTTGACTTGAGTAGATGCTGTAAGAGTTTGTTTTACCATAGGATGTTGGAATGGTCACAACCTTACCTCATCATTAAATCCCTAACTACAGATCCATTGCTTTTTACTCCTTTGCTTCCAGGACTGGTATTGTTGGCCCTGGACTTCCAATCACTTCCAATCATTTCTAGGTGTTACCTCACGTTTTAACAAATAACCTATGGTACCTATGGACAATACCTAAGTACCTTTACACTAAAATTAAACAGACAGAATGACCATTGCTCCTGTATTATTTCAGCAGAAAATAAATTGTTTGTGAATAAACTCGATATAGTGAAGTTAATATAGTATATGTTAATAATTCATCAAATTAATCTGTAGTATAGATTACAGCTCTGGAAAAAATAAGGGATAACTTAAAAATGATGAGTTTCTTTGTTTTTACCAAACTGAAAACTTCTGGAATATAATCAAGAGGAAGATGGATGATCACAAGCCATCAAACCAAGCTGAACTGCTTGATTCTTTTGCACCAGGAGTGACATAAAGTTATCCAAAAGCAGTATGTATGACTGGTGGAGGAGAACATGCCAAAATGCAAGAAAACTATGATTAAAAAACAGGGTTATTCCACCAAATATTGATTTCTGAACTCTTAATACTTTATGAATATAAACTTGTTTTCTATGCATTATTTGGGGTCTGGTGAAGGTACGCCAGCAGCTCATTTAAGTGAACAAAAATTCTATTTTATTTTTATTCTGTTTACTGTTGATGTAAAAGCTGGATTCGGCTAAGATAGAATTGGGCAGCTGACTGTTGACTGTGGTCAGGGTTTTAATCAGTATAGAGGGAACTAACGCATCCATAAACTTGCGTATGAAGGCAGTGACTGTGTCGGCATACTAAAACTGTGATTAAAAACCAGGGTTATTTCACCAAATATTGATTTCTGAACTCTTAAAACTTTATGAATATGAACTTGTTTTCTTTGCATTATTTGAGGTCTGAAAGCTCTGTAGCTTTTTTGATATTTCAGCCACGTTTGGGAGAAATCTTGTCTGTGGTTTATAGAATAAAACAACAATGTTCATTTCAAAATTAGACAAAATTAGACAAACTGATTCATAACTGATGTGGTCTCTTAGTTTTTTCCAGAGCTGTATATCCAAATGTAGTTCCAAATTGTCCATGACTTCACCAGTCACTTTAAGTCAACTACCCCTCCTTAATTTACTGTATCTACAATGTTGTAACAGTACATTCCATTCTACAGATATTGGAAAATGACTTATGGATGCATGACTCACGGCCTAATCCCCCACCTGGATGAGATCAGGACTATGATCATTCGAAGAAGTGAACCTTGATACCGTTCATGTCTCAACATGAGACACGAGACTCCCAAGGCCACCTGAGGAGAACAGGTGTGGGTACTTCCCACAGCTCAGCTGATCAACATGGTCAAATCGCCTCATGTTAAAACAGCTTCCTGTTGACATGCGCTCACACACACAGCACTGTTTATTATAGACGGAAATGTTATCTAGCCACACAGAGGCTTAAAGCTCATTTAACTAGTGACGTTGCTGTATAATATCGTACATGATTATTATACTATACATACAAAAGCTGGACCCAGTGGAGGCATGTGAGTTTGTTTATGTGGCAGATAAAACCAATGATCTTTGGAGTCATATCTGGCACGCTTGAGGAAATAGAAGGTATGGAACGTGCCAAATTGTCCTGAGCTCACTCCTCTATCTTCTTCTTTTGGATTCATACCATCCGTGTTTATAATGCTGGAGTTTGTTAAGATAACATTTCCTCTTCCAATACTGATAACAATATCGAAACTTTACAAATCAGCCGATACTGGTCTACCTTTATTGACCTTAAAAAAAATCCCAAGCTATATAAAATGCACAAATATTATTTTAAATCTAATTACTAATTATGCAACCCCTGCTGGGTTAAAAGTAACAGGGTTGCGGCCTCAGTACCCAGGTACTAAGGTAATAAGCTGCCACTGTTGGGTGTTACAACAAAATTGATATTGACGCATTGATCATTTAGCATGACTGTCCAATCCTGGTCACTGTTATACAGTTTTCTGAATCAGTTTCTCTGATTTTGCTATTTATAGGTATATGTTTGAGTAAAATGATTATTGTTGTTTTATCCTATAAACTATGGACACCATTTGTTCCTAAATTCCCAAAAAAATATTATCATTAGAGCATTTATTTGCAGAAAATGAGAAATGGCTGAAAAAAACAAAAAGGATGCAGAGCTTTCAGACCTCAAATACTGCAAAAAAGTTCAGAAATATATATATTTTTTTACATTTTTAAATTATATTATTTTTTTCATGCATCTTGGCATGTTCTCCTCCACCAGTCTTACACATTGCTTTTGGATAACTTTATGCCTTTACTCCTGGTGCAAAAATGTAAGCAGTTCAGTTTGGTTTGGTTTGGTTTGTTGGCTTGTGATCTTCTATCTTCCTCTTGATTATATTCCAGAGGTTTTCAATTTGGTAAAATCAAAGAAACTCATCATTTTTAAGTGGTCTCTTATTTTTTCCAGAGCTATATATGTGAACAAACATACCGTACAAATAAACACAATAGTTGATGTCACAATTGTCAAATATTATTAAGGTAATATTCATTTATTGTAAGATAAGTCTACAATTAAATTATCGTGACAGGCCTCCTGTGATACATTTGAAAAACGGGAAATTATATAATAAAACATTTTGCCAACACTGTCAATCATTACACATTTACAAACCTCGCACATCCAGATAAAACATCAATTAATGAAAAAATAATCGGCTCATAAATAAAGTAATAAAATAACGTTTGTATTGTAAAAATTCCCCAGCAGGAATGCTGTAATGAGGAAGAAGCTTTTTTGTAGACACACACTGAGAGGAGCAGTATCTGCGTCTGTGTAATCAGCTCTTCAGCTTTCCGAGAAATGTGCTGCTATTCATTTTTAACAGAACAGAACAGCCCTCCACTTCCCGAACATCTCAGCACTCCTAATAATCAAGTCTGAATTATAGACTCTGCAGTGGAGTGTTCGAGTGGGAGGGGGCGTTTATGAGCACGTTCTGATCAAAGCAGCACGGGGTGCCACCCAGTCAGAGACAGAAACTTCCACTGCTGGAACAATGGCCCACAGGGTGGGGGGGGGGGGGGCACAATGCTGTAACAGCACCATATAAACACATAAGGGGCATGGCCCGAGCTTTACTGTAGGTGGTTACTGCATGATTACAAAAGATCATAGACTGTCCATAGCCTTTGTATCATCACAGACAACAGACACAGGCAGGTTCGGGACAATGCGGGATCCGCTGCAGAACGCACTGGTGGGTTTCTGATTAATGAAGCCCATAATGAAGTCCTGCTGAGCTGCTGTACGATTTGGCGATGATCATTATTCAGTAGATGTTCTAGTATTTATTGATTAAAAGGATGATACATACAAAGACTACCTTTATAAAGGGTTTATAAATGGTTTACAATTAGTTTATTAAGGGTTACTATTTAGGTTGTAAATGCCTTAAAAAATCATTAATAATCAGTTATAACACATACACAGAACGGGCAACAATAACCTGTTGTTTGCCAAATAGTAAATCCACAGCTTTCTTTATCGTTGCCCTTTCTAAGTATGTGTGATAACTGGTTAGTAATGATTTTTAAGGCATTTACAACCTAATTAGTAACCATTAATAAACTAACTGTACACCATTTATAAACCCTTTTTAAAGGTAGGCTTATTTTAAAGTGGTAAAATTATAAACCCTTTATAAAGGTAGTCTTATTTTAAAGTGGTACCATTCTTTTATATTTAGAGAGACTTTTATTTCTCATTTATTGTAGGTCCTTCTCTGTCCAAGTTGTCTTAAAGGATCGGATGATATAGATGGAAAGGTTATGAAAAAAATAAAAATCACTACACTAGATACACATATTAATGTAGATGTTACTATGACCCTGTTTACACCTGATCACTTCAAATTGACTTCAGTTTTAGAATAGCTCTATTTTTTTACTTGTCCAGTTGCAGTGATGTATGGTGCAGACAAGCTGATTTTTAAATTCCTCATCTTAGCAATGACTTTATTAGTATGTATGTCAAAGTTCAATGTATGTCTAATCCTGTCAGCAACAGCATAAGATAAAAGCAACTCAATACAGAGAGTATTCACTTTCTTATGACCTCTGACACACTTCTGAACTCATCTGAGCAAACACTTAATTATTAATATTCTGTGAAATGTAGTCACGTTTAGTCATCATGCACAGGCTCAAATATACACGCATGGTACAAAATCGTTCTCCTCCTCCCCCAGTGCCTTCTGTACTATCAGCATTTCACTCATTACAAATGTGGTTTCATTGGATTAAAAAAAAAATCACTGCGTCTTTGCTATCGTAACGATGGGAAAAGTACACATTGCAAGGCTCAGAAAGGCACGTGTTAATTACTAATCATGGGTGTGTTTTGGGTGTAACATGCAATAATATAGGTATATAACTAACAATAACAACCAATCAGCATGTCACTTGCAGAATAATGTTATTCTATTTTATTTTATATGCTGGTGTGTGGTATGGGCCTGTGCACTGCTGAGTGTTTATGTGTATGTTACAACCGGGGGTGTATGTGCGCTGAGCATGCAATTTACTGCCAAGATAGCAATGAACGTCTGAGGTCTGTTGACGTCTGTCTAGGTTGTTTTTAGTCAGTGGCACACCTCTGTTCTCCGTTGCCAAGATAGTAATAAACCAGAAATTTACTTGAGCACACCTCACTTCAAGACCAAAGCCCCCATCAGCTTAGATATATTCACAAGCACAATTGCTATTTAAGAAATGCAGGTGGAGTGTTTGCGGGATGTAAGCTAGCAATGAGCATCTTGACGTACACGCCTTTTACTAGGTGTAAGAAAGGTATAATCTCAGTTGTGTATTGATTACTAAAAACCTACTAAAAAGCTTTTCAAACAGTACCTCAAACTTAGTGTTTTTTATTCACAATTTGCTACACTAAATCCAATTAAAAAGGACTAATTATGCTTTTTATAATGAAAGGTCCAGTAGGTCAATGTTTATTGAACATATATGTCAGAAAATGTATTGTGTATCATGAAAACAAAATTCACACTACTAAAATATTGCAATGTCATATTGCCCAGCTCAACATTGTACACTGCATTGTTTCTCTTAATTGTGTAACTAAGTTTTTAAGTAATTAGTTCCAATATTCTGTGATTCAGTTTCTGAATCAGTTTCTCTGATTTTGCAATTTATAGGTATACGTTTGAGTAAAATGAACATTGTTGTTTTATTCTATAAACTACAGACAACATTTTTCCTAAATTCCAAATAAAAATATTGTCATTAAGAGCATTTATTTGCTGAAAATGAGAAATGGCTGAAATAACAAAAAAGACATTAGAGCTTTCAGACCTTAAATAATGCAAAGAAACAAATTTATATTCATAAAGTTTTAAGAGTTCAGAAATCAGATTGTGGAATAACCCTGCTTTTTAATCACAGTTTACACGCATCTTAGCATGTTCTCCTCCACCAGTCTTACACACTGCTTTTGGATAACTTCATGCCTGCCCTCCTGGTGCAAAAGTTCAAGCAGTTCAGCTTGGTTTGCTGGCTTGTGATCATCCATCTTCCTCTTGATTATATTTAAAATCAAAGAAACTTATCATCTGTAAGTGGTCTCTAGCTGTACAAATATTCTACACATGGTAAAACAACAACCCAGATGAAAACATCACTGCTGGAAATTCTTCTATTTGCTTAAAACTGAGTTTAGCTGAAATGTGACCGTCCGGTCACTTTAAAAACAGCTGGTCTATGAGATTGGCTCGTTCCTGCTGGGTGTGTTTTGACTGCTGTCCAGCGGCCAGCGCTGCTCAGCGCCGTTCAAACAACATGACAGACTAAAGGTCACCAGAACAGCCTGGTAAAAGCTTCCTTTGTGGCGCGAGGGAGGCAGAGAGGGAGGGCGCGTGTGTTTGTGTAAGTGTCTGCGTTCAGGTTGGTGACCACCTCTCTTTCCACTACTATACAAATCAGTAGCGCGGTGGGGTGTGGGCATCGGGGCAGGTCACATTGTGTAAAACAGAATCAACCAGGAGCTAAAACAAAAAGCATTCTTCCCCACGGGCCCTTTACTGAGTTAAAAATACATTCCTCACATAAATACTGTCCTGGAGGAGGAGAGGGCTTCTGGGTGTGGAGGGATTTGATTAGGCAATCTCCTCAGTAACCAGTTAATATAAAAACAGTAGGATCCTACTGTATATATCTTTATTCCAACATAAAGAATAGAAAGAGAGAATTAACTTCAACATCAACTACAGCATTCAGTTTAGTGCTGTGCGATATGACGATAAATATTGTGGGGACGATAGAAAAGTGTCTATCGTGCTACTCACCTTCTATCGGCCCTATAGTTTCTACAGTAATTTCAATTATCAATTATTCATGCAAATATATAAAGTAGGCTACAATGAAATGTATTGGCGTGGTCACTTTGCATAAACTCGGTTTATATAAGTGATAATAAAGTAATCTTCACAAAAAAAAGCTTTATAATGTGGTTTTGCGACATGGTGCTGCTTTATTGTACGTTATTTGACGGACACGCCGGTTTGCGACATGCTTTATGTTATTTAACTCATGAGCTGAACAATAGAGACCATAGACTGTGTATAGCTGGACAGAGCATAGTCTCTCAAAAGTGAAGCCACCACAGGTCGGGCGCCCCCTGCTGTTGGGTTGCAGAAAGCTGTGTAACCCCACCCATCCCCATAGGTTTCAATGGCAAAACAGACAACTTTCAATCACGTTTTTTTTCTAATATACTGTAATTCTACCTCCTTTATTTAAATGCAACAGCTAGTGTAACCTCTGCTTATATTGTCAGATTTTATATCCCCACAGAATTCGTTTTTTAAATCGTTATTCAGCTCTATTTAAAAAGGTGTGGTTATTGTAAAAGGGCTGGTTATGGGTGGGACCAATAACAGACAGCTCTGCTCCGCAGCCTGTGACCTCGAGGCAGTCCTCAGGGGCGGGGTTATTTAAATGAGTAGGCTGCTCTCCACAGTCTTTCTCCCTCCTCTGGTCTCTACTGCGCAGACTCGGGTTTCAGGATCGGGATGAAGGGGAACAGCGACACCACGTTTTCATTTGACACACACATATATATATATATATATATATATATATATATATATATATATATATATATATATATATATATATATATATATATTGCTGCACTAAAATGTAGTAATTCTCATTTGTGAAAGTTGGGTTTAATGTCACTTTGAAATAAAGTTGGAAAAAAGTAATCAACTATATTTTTTTGTCAGATTTTTTGTAGAATAACTGAAAACATACTTAAATGTGGTATGAAATGATATATATCGTTATCGTGATTATATGGAAACATTCTTGTGATTTTTAATATGATTTTTCCCATATCGCTCAGCACTTCTACAGTTACAGTTCTATTCAAAGGAAATGCACTTGAAACTGTTTCCTAGAATCAGGAAAATATTGATATTGCCCAACCCAGGACTGAACCAGGAACTCCTGTTATAATTCATTGTTCCCGGAGCCTGAATCCCCTGAGATGGGTTTGCTGGTCATTGCAGTTGTAACAGTAATATCACAAATGGGTTTATTATGTGCTGCAAGAATACTCCCCAGTCTACATTCATACAGTATTACAAGCCTCTTTAATTAAATCTGATTTTTTTTATATTAGATCAAATTTGCCATTCAGTTCACATTCATAAATGCCTGAAATATAAATGGGAGTTCTTGTAGTGTTTAATATGACATCTGTTTACAAGTAATAAATAAACAAACCTCCCATCCTTCATCCAAATAAGCCAATCAGCTTGCTGGTTACACTGCGAAATAAGTTTTGAGTTTTGACGCTGTGATGCTGTGCTTATTGTGCAACATGTGTATGTAGAGATGCAGAGTCACTTGTTTAATCAGATGGACAGTTTCAGCCAGAGGCCGCCGCTCACAATCATTACCACCCACTGCACTGTGCTGTCCACTGTGGGTGGTAATATTATCCTTCTATGATGTATTTCTGGTACACAGCAATGTTCTTCAACTCTCTTTATTCACATCATCTTGTCGTGTGCAAGCTGGCCAGTGTTCAGTCTCACTCACAAGATACCACCTCACAGCTTATACAGATGTTGGTGCTCTAATACCTCATGATAATTCCACATACTGCCACTGTCAGTATTAGAATTTTTATTTTTTTTATTTAAATACGATTAGAATTTTTATTAGCACCTACTTTTTTAAGTTGTTATACAAGAAAAGCTATGATATATTTTTTTATGTATTGTCATTTGCATGTATTGAAATTAATTGGAAAAAGGCAGAAGTGAGGACGTACAGTATATAATATGGTCATGGCATGTAATTGATAATTATGTTAATCAATCAATCAATCAATCAATCAACCTTTTTTTACTCTGTAATACACTGAGGGTAACCCTTATTTTCAATACAGCAGAGCATTTACAAAATTAAAGGGACTGAAAAATAAGTTTAAATTATTAAAACATGCAAATAATATAAGATTTAATAGAAATAAAGAAGAAATAAAATAATTCAGAATAAAAGGATATGCAGAGAGGCTAAAATGTAAAGCAATAATATAAAAAGATAAATAATTAGAATAATAAAATATGAACACAAAGAAATAGAGGACTAAAATAAATCCAAAATTAATGATGGAACTAAAGGTAAATGATGGAACTAAAATAAAGCTAAAAAAAGAATAAATAAAATAAAATAAAATTAAATAATTAAAGGACGAAATACATTAAATAAAAAGGCCAAAATAAAAGTAATAAAACAAATAAAAAGGAATAAATTAATAAAATGAATAAAAAAGGGCTAAAAGGTAAAACAGAAAATTTGATAAATAAAAAGCTAAAAGAAAAAACTCAACTAACTCAGTTACAGGCTCTCTGAAGGTGGTTATAAATCATGCTAATAATTATGTAATTACATTTACATAATATAATCAAAGCATCCACGTAATATATCACCATTGCAATATGATACTATGTCCATATCACAGAGCTCTACCCCTGAGTCACTGCTTCACTGCATTAGAGCCCACAGACCACAGCCACACCTCATAATCATACATTACACTGTCATACGCTCGGCTCTGCCTAACATCAGCGTAACGAGGCCGGTCAGTTTTATGACTAATATCTGAGTAACAGATCATGAAATAGGATCAAAGTATGACCCTGTAACTAAAACAGATCAGATCAGCTCTCCCACTCGCTCTACTGTGTGTTTCTGCTTTCCTCACACAACACGTTTCTTGGCAACAAGCATGAGCAAATGAGCTTCACACACCCTGACAACTTGAGCTGTATATATTATAAACATTACATAACTAGATAAACAAGGGCTGCGGAAAGATTTCCGGGCTGCGCTGCTGAATGTTTATGATTACTACTGGTCACTGCTCTTCACACTGTGAAAAAAAATCCTTTACTTCAGTAATTCATATATTATATAGATGTATTACACACAGAGTAATCTATTTTAAGCATTATTTTTTGACTCAGAAAATGAGAATATTATATAAGACCAATTGGTACTTTTGGCAGTGTGGGCAGTGTGCCAAGTCCTGCTGGAAAATGAAATCCGCATCTCCATAAAAGTTGTCATCAAAGAGAAGCATGAAGTGCTGTAAGATTTTGTGGGAAAACAAAACTGCACTGCCTTTGGACTTGATAAAACACAGTGGATCAACACCGGCAGATGACATGTCTCTCCAAACCATCACTGATTTTGGAAACTTCACACTAGACCACAAGCAGTTTGAACTGTGTGTCTCTTCACTCTTCCTCCATTCTGGTCTGTTTGTTTCCAAATGAAATGCAAAATTTATTGATGGTCAGTGATGGTTTGGAGAGACATGTCATTCATGTAATTTAATTTTCCAGCAGGACTTGGCACACTGCCCACATTGCCAAAAGTACCAATTGGTCTTATTTAATAGTCTAATTTTCTAAGACACTGATTTTTGAGTTTTCATTGGCTGTAAGCCATAATCATTAACAACAAAATAAATAAACGCTTAAAATAGATCACTCTGTGTGTAATACCCCTATTTATTTTATGAGTTTCACATTTTGAACTCAATTACTGAAATAAAGTCATTTTTCAATTATATTCTATTTTTTTTTAGATATACTAGTATACTAGTATACCCTTCCTTCTAATCGATACAATATGTGAGTGAGCAGTGTTCTAAGTGTTTTGTTGAGTGCTTTGTTAAAGAACTGGGGTCAGAAGATTTTATTTTATTTATGCTGAAATATAAGAGATTAAATATCTCTCTATTCTATCTCACATGTGTACGCAAGTGCATTTATTTCCTCCATTAAAGTTCCCTCTTCCTGTTTAATGCTAAAGCTCCCTGTTAATCTTTTACTCAGCACATCACAAAATTATCATTAAATCAGAACTGCCCTGAGATATATTATAATAAAATAGAAAAAGCTGTAGTCTGCCAGACACAAACATTACACTATTATTTGTGTATCCCATACCAGCATTTACATTTTTAAATAGTGATTTTATTAGTGATTAATCACAGCTGTAAAAGTGACTAACAAGGGGAGGGGTACTGGGTGATGTATGGATTTAGAGGCGGGGAAGGAGGGAGAGCTGATTGGCTGAGCTGCAGCAGCAGCATGGTTGGATGTCAGCAGGTACCAAATAACACAGAAACAGGCCGATAATGCTCCCCTCTAAATGGCAAAATGGCTAACGCTTAGCAGGTAATGCTAATACTCTTGGAAAACTAAACTGAAAATCCTGTATAACTCTGTACTTCAGCAGAGTGGCTTTACTGCTCCTAACAACCTGACTGGTAAAATTCATACATAAGGTGCTCCGGATTATAAGGCGCACAGTCGATTTTTGGAAAAAATAAAGTATTTTAAGTGCACCTTATACTCCAAAAAATATGGTAGATGGTACCTTAAAGTTTTTTTGTGATCATGAGATACATGGTTTAAACAGCTTAAGAACCGCTGTTCTAGAGGATAAATCGACAGTTAGATGACGATGTGATATTTGAAGAGCGTACAGTAATAAGCAGAAAGGCTGGAATACTCGAGTGTGCTTTGAATAAACATTGTTTTGCAACAGGGAAGTAGAGCTGAGGTATAATAGCCAGGCTTCTGTGAGTTTATGGGAACAGGCCTTAGAGCTAAATGACCACAGCAACAACATGCAAATAACAAACAGGCTCTTTATCAGGCTTAAACTCACTCACGCAATGCAGCGTGTCATCTCACAGATATTACCAGATGCTGCCGTACTTCCTGTCTTTATAATATTGAGCTGTGTTTCAGGGGTGAACATTTACATTTACCTTTACCTTTAGGGTATTTAGCTGATGCTCTGTTTCAGAGTGACTCACAAAACATATATGAATAGGATCTCTGTTTGGGTTGAGCGGCCAACTTATACATAAACAAGTTACATCAGAGGTTTACTTATTTCAACAGTTTTTTTTTTTATCATCTTTGAAATGATCATAATGTACTGCAATTTTCACCAAAAATTGACAGTGTGCCTTATAGTCCGGTGCGCCTTATGTATGAAGTCTACCGATCAGGTATTAGGGAGCAATAAAGCTACTCCGTTGAATTTCAGCGTTATACAGGAGGTTTAAGTAAAGTTTCTCCAGCATCGAGGCAGGAGCAGCATTAGCCATTCAGAGGTGAGTATATCAGACTTTAGCCACTGTGCTTTTCGTGTTAAAACAAGCTACATAGGACGTACCGCTAGCTGATAGGTCCCTGGCTTACCGGAACACTCAGGGTTCCTCAGTATAGCACTGTCGGGTGGCATTTACTAGCGCTAAGTGCCGCTGCTAACCGTGCTAAAATATTGGAAATCTAAGCTAACTGTAGAGAAATAGAAGCGCTTTACTCACCCAAATAAACAGTTTTCAGGAGAGAAATCTGTGTAGATTTACATCCAGCACTCAGTTTGATTTTGCTCAATTAGAAGGGAAACATGGTGACACCCTTGTTCCTTTCTAGTGTCGCTTAAAATGCGCTTTATAATCCAGTGCCTCTTATGTATAAAAATAGACCAGATAGTGAGCCTTATAATACGGTACCTTACTGTGCTAAACCAACATTCCAACAGGCTGTTTCATATCTTTAGATATGAATATTTAGAGCATAGCTATATTTACTGATTTCAAAGAAGCTTTAAGTTTAAAGTTTTAAGCTGCTATATTTAAAGGTGACATTATGCAAATTTCACTTTTTGCATGCTTTTGTTTTTCCACTTGAAAAACAGTAAATCAGTTGAAATTGATGAGTTAGGTGTTAGGAATCGTATGCTTTTATAAGCCATTTGTATGGCCACACTTTATTGTGATATCAAAATTAGGAAATACCCCCACCAACCCCCACCAGAGCCCCACACACTAGATAAGTTAAAGAAATGCCATTTTGGTCATTTTGGTTGAGAACCTCTGATAGTACACAGCAGGGACAGTGAAAAGACTTTGTTTGAAGGAGGGATCTATGGCATGTCAGGAGGGGATGTGGCAAGTCAGCAGATGTTAGAGGGAGATGTTAGAGACTGAGAGAATGAAACTAGCGAGTATAGAGCTGATGAGATCTCTATATGTGAGAGTAATTTTGCGCAAAGTATTTCATAAACATATTTTGTACTATAGCCCATAGACCTACTCTAACTTGTGTAAAAGGAGTTATAATAGGTCCACTTTAAAACATCTGGCCAAATGTCCATATATCTGCTTCTACCATTTTCCAGAAACTATTCCAGTGAAGCAGATGCATCAGGTGTTGTGATATTAGCCTAAGAGCTAGTAAACTGAGAGCTGAAAGATTTATTTTATTATTATTTTTTTATTTCTCTACTAGTATTGTGATGTTATAGATGTTATATTGTCCTTGTATTATTTCCCTCTCTGGCTCTCCTTGTGCACACAAGCAGTGGTTTGAAGTCAGATGGTAAAACCTGATTTGGAGTTGACCTGTGCAGATTATGTAAAGTGTCCCTGGAAGTCATTCAAAGCAAGCTGAGGTGGGGTGTGTTTTGGTGGTGGTGGTGGTGGTGGGGGGGGGGGTTATTCAGGAAGTGGCCGAGCAGTAGGATAACACACTGTGAGCCTGTCTAACCAATAAGCCTCTACTGCTGCGTTTACACTGCCCTTTACAGACCCAGCCAGGGCACTGAACCCACCACCTTTGAGCCAGCACTGTCCCTAAAGTAGTGCATTAGCAAATACAAAAACTCTTCAAATGAATAAATAGTTAATATTATTGTTTAAAAAATCACGAATTTTCTCAAAAATGAGGTAAAAATTTTTACCAGTCAGGTTATATGAAACAGTGAAGCCACTCTGCTGAAGTACAATGTTATACAGGAGTATGCACTTATGCATTTATGCACTTAGCGCTAGCTCTTTTGCTGTTCAGAGGTGAGTATATTAGACTGTAACCTGTGCAATTAGCAAGGGATTATCATTAAAACATGAAATCATACAAAAAAAACTGTTGGTCGGCGCATGCGCAGTATTGTAAAGAAGCACATATCGATGGGTAGCATAACTCGACAGAACACCGGTTCCCCCGAGCACAGCTGATTCACACAGCGTAATAAACACTGCATGGAAAAATTCAGCTGTGCTGCCATGGAGAACAAAACACAATTTTTTTTATTCAGAATTTTTTTTCCTAGCATTTCATTTTTTCACTCAGTAATAGGGAGTTTTCAAAGTAGTAAACTAAATTACTTGTGTCAAAATGAACTAGAGTAAAAGTAAAATGACCTATTTTAAAAATTAGAAATTACTCATAAAATCTACTCAATTACAGTAATGTGAGTAAATGTAATTAGTTACTTTCCACCTCTGCTCACTAGTATGCGTTTACTGCACAGATGGGTTAAAGGCCAAATTCCATCTATGTCTAGAAAAATTATGATGTTTATGGTTGTCTTGTCTTATTTTGTCTGGAGCAAAGCATATCCTAGTGAAATAAAACATGGCTACAATATTTGAATTCTTGTTTCTTGTCTATTAAAATATACTGCTTGCTTAACAATATAATTGTTATAATATATATAAAGTGTCCTGATGTCCACCATAGCGATATTATTTCAGAAAAATTAGCAAATTGTGTCTGTGCCAGTGTGCAATTATGGCAAAAGTGCAAGTGAAACTAAAAAATAGCCTTTTTTTCTGCTATACCAACACATATTTCCCTCATTTACCTACAGTCTTTCAAGCTGGACTAGTTGTGAAAGCAGTGGTGTCAAAGAAATCCTTTCTGTAAAATCCCCAGGGAAGAGTTTATGGGAAGCTGCAGGACTTTAGATAGAATAGAATAGAATAGATAGAACACCTTCCTCAATCATTTGTGCAATGCGTACAGTACATTTCCCACTGGAATAAATGGTCTGGGGTTTTCCCGCAAAGAATGCAATGTAACAGCATTTCCATGTCACGTCTGATTTTAATATGTGCATCATGAATAAAGGGGTCAAGGGGAGTGAAGTTTAATATACAGAATAATATACAGATTTCTGATCTGCTTCTTGAAGAAGAACAAATAAGATAAGCTTTGAAAAAACAGTTTTAAATTAAGTTTGTCTTCAGTCTGTCTACTGCCTCCAGTCTGGAACAGAAACAATATTTTTAATAAAACATATTTTGTGTCTTTGGAGAAATCTTCTTCCATTCACTTTTCTTTCTACTGGAAATGATGTGTATGTCTGTCTGAAGATGTGGGCTTTTGATGAAATTTTACCGAACATTAGATATGCTGAGCCTTTACGATGTCGATGATAAGTGGATGTGCCTTGGGGGGAATGAATAGTGTACTCTCTCTCTCTCTCTCTCTCTCTCTCTCTCTCTCTCACACACACTCCACAAAACTCTGCCAAGCAGTTCCGCAGTAAGAGACCACATCCGTGAGAATGAGTTGCAGAATTCTGATTACATTCCAGCAAAGATTTCAGCGTCATCTGATCAGCGGCAAACCGTGTCAGAGAGATATGGCACACTGCTAATGATTTCAGTCCAGAAATGGAACAGGGCTTTAACAGCACCAAATGTTCACTAAAACAGCACTGCAAACATTCTAGTACACTACAAGACCAAATTAAAAAAAGCTTCAGAAACTTTCTGCATTACCCTGAATCTCACCCTCTCACCTATCTCTAGATAAACTGCATTTTTCATACCTGTGTACACCTGCACAGTAACAAACAGTATTGTCATTTTAACAGTAAAATACTATTTTATTTTAAAACTAGGGAAGTTACACTGCCTGATAAAAAAAAGAGTCTGGCCACTGCACAAAGTCTTCTCCATTCATTAAATTACAAAGATTCTCAATGAGGTTTAGGTCTAGACTCTGCAGTGAACAATCCATGTGTGGAAATTATGATCTCATGTTTCCTGAATCACTCTTTCACAATTCCAGCCCCATGAATTCTGGCATTGTCATCTTGGAATATGCTCGAGTCATCAGGGAAGAAAAAAGTCCATTGATGGAATAACCTGGTCTATATTCAGTATATTCAGGTAGTCAGCTGACCTCCTTCTTTCAGCACATACTGTTGCTGAACCTAAACCTGCAGACCAACTGCAGCATCAACCCCACATCATTTACTTACTTAGTTAAATTCAGGTGGAGACTTTTTTTGGCCTGGCAATGTATATTTTTTGTGTGTATTGCATCTTCTGTTATTTTTGCTCATAAATAAGTAAAAAAGTGTTAATTATACTGTCTCTGAAGTAATTTTTCTTAGTACAATTCAACATGTATTAGTCTATTACACACAACATCCTTCCTACATCTTTCCTATTGGCTCCTGGCATCCTTTATCTGCATAATTTCCATATTTCCTCCATCCCTGACCAACCATCAGTGTGTAGTCTTGCCCAGCAGTGGAGGTGGAGGTGGCCCTCTGTGTATTCAATTACATTTTATATAATAGTCACATTGACTGCCTGGTCCCAGGGTGGGTTTTTATTTTCTGGACCTTTACTACCCACCTGTGTAAGTAACTAGTAAGTTTACATGCGTCGCAGTGCTGTTAGCAAATCAGAAGCGTGCATGTATGAACATTCGTGATCAACTGCTGAAATCTCATTGTTCCCAACCCCCTAAACCCCCACTCCTCCACCAAACTAAGCATCAAGCAGCATTAAACCAGTGCACATGGCATTCATCCATACTAGAGACCACAACTAGACTTTTTTTTAAATTAATGAAAAAACAGCTGGAGAAGCCTGTCTTGAAGGCATTGTTGGGCTGATGTGTGGAGTATTGGCGGGGCAGGTTAAGAATGAAAAGCCTCTCCGTCTCTGAGACACATGACCCAGGAAGAGGAGGTGGGGGAGTGCAGGTGTGTCAGACTCTCAAGGCTATCAGATGTCAACTCGGCAACGTCACAGCAGCTCCAGTTTCGCCATGCCAGAAACGCCAAGAGTCAAGATGTTCCACTTACTGAGGAAAGCTTGGTGACGTGCAGCGTGAGGTCAGTTATTCGGGGGTTATCTGGGCCAAACTGCCCATGCGGGGGCAGCTTTTTAGCTGTTATCAGTGGCTGATAGGGTGTGCATTGTTGTAGCGGACGTTTCCAAATGTTTCCACTCAAAGGGGACAAGGTTATGGTGCCCAGGTGCAGAACAAGAAGAACATAGCACAGGAAAGAATGTAGCGTCAGTCTGAAGACCACACCATGTTGGACACCATTTAACTTCCACAATATCCACCAATATTTAAAGAAGGGGCACTGCATCTGTGGTTGAATTGCACTAGATGATAAACATCCACCCAAACTTTCATATGTCTACTCTTACCTCCATTCTTTGGAGCTAAAAGCTCTGGTGAAGCAGACATGCCAGGTACTTGACTCACAAGCACCTGATGCATCCACTTCACTGTACAGTGGAGCTTAAAAGTTTGTGAACCCCTTAGAAATTCTGATATTTCTGCATAAAAATTACCTAAAACATCATCAGATTTTCACAAGTCCTAAATGTAGATAAAGAGAACCCAGTTAAACAAATAAGACAAAAATATTATACTTGGTCATTAATTTATTGAGGAAAATGATCCCATATTATATATTTGTGGGTGGAAAAATTATGTGAAACCCCCTTTTCAGCGATATCCGCAACTGAACGTTTCAGGTAACTGCTGATCAGTACTGTTCACTGGCTTGGAGAATTTTTAATCTATAACTCCATATCAAACAGCTTTGACTATTTTCGATATTAATGGGTTTCCTCACATCGACTGCTCCCTTCAGGTCCTTCTACAACATTTCCTACCAACCCTGCCATACACACCATTGTTGTTCACTGTTCTCCTGATGGTGAACTCATGAACATTAACATTAGCCAATATGATGATAGTGATCTTTGTTGATCAACAGCTGCTGGGGAGGGATTGTTGGAGTTCAAACTCTTTAGAGATGGTTTTGTAACATTTTCCAGCCTGACGAGAATCAACAACTCTTTTTCTGAGGTCCTTGAAAATCTTCTTTGTTCATTCAATGATACACTTATACATAAATACATGTTGTGAAGAGCAGACTTTGATATATGCCAGTTTTTTTAAAGTAAAACAAGGCTCTGCCCTGACTTTAATTTCAATTTAACTGCTAATCCTAGAGGTTCACATACTTTTGCCACTCACAAGTGTGTAATATTGGATAATTTTCCTCAATAAATAAATGACCATGTATAATATTCTTTAGCTAATTTGTTCAACTGGATTCGTTATCTACTTTGCTTTATATTTATGTAGAAATATAGAAACTTCCAATGGCTTCACAAACGTTCCAGCATAACTGTAGCTTTATAACCAAGGCTTTTCTATGGATAAAAATGTTCTGGTGTTGGTTTTGCATCCACAAAATGGAGCAGACACATGGGTGGATGTTTCAAACCTGGTGCAAGGCAAATCATATTTTGCCCAAAAGCCCAGAAGTTAAATCTCTGTTTCAGACTGAGACACCATTTGAATTCCCATTTGAGTTGAACTGAAAAATGCTTCAGTTTAACTGTAAATAACCATGACGATGTGGAGCAAAATGGGCCAATCTCACTGCTGCTTAAAGAACTTTCAGTATATGAGCCTATTTTACTGAGTTTATCTGAAATACAGCAGCAATAACATGCATGAGCATCTCAGTCGCACCATATAAGCAGCTATATTTCAGCTCTAAACAGTGTGAATGGAGCGTGAGTGTGTGTGTGTGTGTGTGTGTGTGTGTGTGTGTGTGTGCGCGCGCACTCCGCAAAAGTGAGCATCACTACAGCAGCCTGTTCCCTCAGCACCTCACCTGGCTACACTGATTACAGCCTGGCTCATTAATCATCACAACACACACACACCACTGAGCTACACACTCCAACACACACACACTTGCACTCCCACATACTGTACATAGCATATATAAGAGACCACCTAAAAATGATGAGTTTCTTTGATTTTACCATATTAAAAACCTCTGGAATATAATCAAGAGGAAGATGGATGATCACAAGCCATCAAACCAAAATGATCTACTTGAATTTTTGCACCAGGAGTGCAGGCATAAAGTTATCCAAAAGCAGTGTGTAGGACTGGTGGAGGTGGAGTTGGATGAAAACTGTTATTAAAATCCAGGGTTATTCCACCAAATATTGATTTCTAAACTTTCTTTGCATTATTTGAGGTTTTAAAGGCTCTGCATCTTTTTGGTTATTTCTCATTTTCTGCAAATAAATGATCTAAATGACAATATTTTTATTTGGAATTTGGGAGAAATGTTGCTTATAGTTTATAAAATAAAACAATGTTCATTTTACTCAAACATAAACCTATAAATAGCAAAATCAGAGAAACTGATTCAGAAACTAAAGTGGTCTCTTAATTTATATAGAATAATGACACACCACCCAAATATTTACACCTAATCACAATTAAATCAAACCAGCATGAAGTTACAGACACACTTGTGCCCTTAAACTTTCGCCTTACCAGTGTACTATTAGGTGACTGATTATTTGCATTCATATACTGAATGCACTCCAGTTTGTTTAATGTGTTCAGTAAAAAAAACAGAGAAAAGGGTAGTTCCACAGAACCAGTAACTCACTTTTAATACTAAATGCAAATGGGATCATTTGCTACTTTTACCATGTGTTTACAAACAGTTGTTCTGAATTTTGCATACGGCTGCACAATGGCTGGACATACAAAAATACAAGATTCAATAAAGCTGTCGGACATCACAATGCTGATATAAGAGGAGTGATAAATAGTGATTAAATTAATGACCCTAACTAACCTTTCCTTTACATGGTTTAGGACTGGCACTGGAAAGTACCTGTTTGGTGCAGCAGAGCATTCTTTTTACTTATCATTAAATTTATTAGGTAACATTAGTATGGCATGTGGCTAACAGCTCATGTGCTCTATTTTATCGATTTACAACACATCAGTCAATTGCGCATTGGATTTAGGGCGTCTTGCAGGTCTCGAAAAGTGCAAAAGGTATGTACTAATTCCAGCAACCCAACCCAAGGTATGTACTAATTCCAGCAACCCAACCCACTCACTCATTAGGACTCCCCCTATCACTAGTAATGCCTAAACACACCAGGAGGGTGAAGACGTGCTACCTCCGATACATGTGAAGCCAGCCACTGCTTCTTTTTGAGCTGCTGCTGATGCAGCCAGCGCGCTTGGAGGAAAGCGCAGCGGCTCGGTTCTGATACATCAGCTCACAGCTTTTAAAGGCAGGTGCACTCTGACTTTGGCGTGTTCTTATCTTAACACTACAACGCTTTGTGTGTCTCAGCAGAGAATACTGACCTGCGTGTTCACATTGTGAAGGTACACCAGCAGCTCATTAAAGGGAACAGCAATGTTATTTTATTCTTTATCATGTTAATTGTTGAGTTAAAAGTCAGGTTTCCGCTCTGCTTCCGATGCCATGTTTTCTGCAGTTTTTTCTTTTTTTTTTTGTAAATCTAAAAACAATTCATTTAAACATCCATGGAAATTACAGCTGGGTCTAATATGTGAGATCCAGGGAGAAACGCCTGACAATCACAGCTGTTCACTAGTGTGCACTATTGGCGGCACAGCAACCGAGTAAACATTCTCTGGAACGTGTGAGAAACCTGCACTACTGGGTTGTTTTTATGCTAGCTGTACTGTAGGTCCAGTCAGCTCTCTAATCTTAGATTCTCTGATTTACTATTGAACAGTAACTGAACAGGAATCTTGAGCACCACAAACAATCTCAACACACTTCAGCAAACTCTTACTGCTCATTTTAGAGGCAACAAACGCATTATTGGATATGTCAGAAATTCTATTTCTCATTACCTCTCTAAATGCCCACATCAGCCTCTTTAAAAAAAAAAAAAACGGTGGAAAATGGTGGCATTTTAAAATGTCAGGAAAGAGAAAGGTCTCCACCAGTTCAGACTTTAGCCGAGACTGAGACGAAATGTTCTGTTTAAGAACCAAACAGAAAAGAACATGATTTGTCTGAGCAGCTCACAAAAAAAAAAAATGTAACTTTAGTGACTTATTATTGTTTTTTTGGGGGGGAGAAAATGTACTTATATGCAAAAAGTCATGGGATAGCAGTTTGTAAACTAATCATAAAGTGTTACCTTAGGGGACTGCTTGGGAACACTCTCATCTGTATAAGTTATCTTGTGAGGGAGGTGTTATCTTGTGAGTGAGGTTAAACACTGGCCAGTATTCCCAGCGAGGCTTGATATAATGGGTGCCAGATAGATGGAACTTCCATTTTTTAAAATTATGTAGACATTTAACATGTACAGTATAGGTTGTGAGGTGTTATCTTGTGAGTGAGGTTGAACACTGGGCAGCATGCCCATGGTAAGGTGTAGAACAAGGCCTAATATTTTGGGTGCCAGATAGATGAGATATTCCACTTTCCAGTTATAATTCACACTATATCGGGAGTACATCATAGAAGGCATTACCACCCACAGTGGACAGTGCAGTGGTTCGTAAGGATTGTGACTGGTGGTTTTTGGCTCCACATGTAGAGTATTTTCTCACAGGTAAGTGCAGTGATTTTAAGCTTCCATAAGACATGGTAAAAGTCATGGTACACAATACTACTGATCCTGTTCCATTAATAATGGCACATCATTGTATTATCAAACTATATTACAATATATTTTCCTTTTCTCTATGGAGATTTGAACTGAACTCAAAGCTTGAGTCAATGGAAATGAAGCATTGCCAACCACAGCCTGTAGAGTGATGCTTTGAAATGCAGCCTGCTGCCTCTGATCTTAACCCATGACACCAGCTGGCTGATTCTATTGTTTGGCGCACATGTTGAATGTTCTTATGCATGGAAATGAACGAAAACTATCTGCTCAGTATCATTAGAGCATTGGAATAATGGTTAGAAGTTCAAATGAGCTCAAGTTAGAACATCCAGAGTATTCAGATCCCTTTTAGAAGAAGCTAGTCTGATACTCACCCAGTTCTCTAGATACTGGAGATACAGCAGCATTCTCCCCCATCTTTGACACGGCATCAAAGTACATCTTTCCAGCCAGAGTCATAGCTATGGGATATAGAAAATACAGAAAACTGTTTTTAAATGCATTAATACCATACAGTATATATTGGCAATAATGTTTAGTGATGGGATGATCAATTTTATTCAGCTCTGATTTAATTCTGATAGAAACTTCAGATAACAAATACAAATACAAATTCAGATAAAAGGGCTATTTACTATACCTTTGAAGAGTATACACAAGTGCATTTAATGTAAATGTGTTCCAAATCATTTATTTGACACGCTTTATATACAAACATAATAGCTTGTATAACAATAATAACAATATTTTTTATTAAATATTTAAAAAAGTTAAATATTAAATACAGGGCTTCATACTAATTTGTTGCACTGGAGACTTTTATTTTGACACATAGCGTATAGTGGATTAGCTGCAATGGCTAACGGCTTACCGGTGATGCTAACTGTATTTCCGAGCTGAATTAATCACTGCTTTTTAATAACAGATTGATTTCTTAGTGCTGGTTAGAGTGGGTAGGATCTGTGGTTTGATATTCGATGTGGATTATGGCTGTAGTTCACTTGAGATAGTTACTTATTACATCCACAATGCCGGAATGCAGCTATCGGTTCAATGCTAGCTAGGCTAACAGACTGCAGATGTTAGAGTTGTTGGAGATGGCTAACGGCTAACTGGCGATGCTAACTGTATTTCTGAGCTACATTAATCACAGTTTTTAACAGCAGATGGGTTTGTTTGTGCTGGTTAGTGTTTGTAGATCCTGTAGTTTTATAGGATATGTTGATTATGACCATAGTTTACTTCAGTCTGTTGTTAATACCTTTACAACACCAGAATGCAGCTGTTGGTTCAATGCTAGCTAAGCTAACAGACTGCAGATATTACTGGAGATGGCTAACGGCTAACTGGCGATGCCAACTGTATTTCTGAGCTACATTAATCACTGTTTTTAACAGCAGATAGGTGTGTTTGTGCTGGTTAGTGTTTGTAGATCCTGTGGATTTATAGGATATGTGAATTATAACTATAGTTTACTCCACTCCGTAATTAATACCTTTACAAAACCAGAAAACCGCTGTGGGTTCAGTGCTAGCTAGGCTAACAGACTGCAGATATTACTGGAGATGGCTAACGGCTAACTGGCGATGCCAACTGTATTTCTGAGCTACAATAATCACTGTTTTTAACAGCAGATGGGTGTGTTTGTGCTGGTTAGTGTTTGTAGATCCTGTGGATTTATAGGATATGTGAATTTTGACTATAGGTTACTCCAGTCCGTAATTAATACCTTTACAACACCAGAATACAGCTGTCGGTTCAGTGCTAGCTAGGCTAACAGCAACAACAACTGCTGGTGTCAATCTGTTCACACCTCGGACACTGACTTTACAAATATTACATGTAGCCGTTCTGCTGTTCGGTGTTTCCAAAGTGAAAACTCTCCAGACTGAAGCTGCTGGGGGTTCAGGGTAAACTGTGGAACTGGAATCCGGAACAGTAGTGTTTTGTGTTAACATTATGGGGGTTTATTGTCCAGCTCAAGCTGCGGACTGGAATATGGATCGGTAAGTGGATCGGTCGCGCTCGCCTGATATCTGATACACTAATTACGTCAATATTGGCCCCGATACAGATATTGTATCGTATCAGTCCCATCTCTAATAATGTTAGGTATATAATAATAGTGTGGTCAAAATTAACTCATGATTTCATGAATATTAAATGTAAAGACATTAAGACATACAGGCATTTTACTACCCTATACATTCTTTTTTAGGTACCACTGTAAGCATTTTTCATTTATCTTCATTTGTTGTGGCTGAATGTTGCTTTAGTAAAAAAAAAACTCCCAACAATTAGTATGTGACTATAGAAAAAGTCACAAAAACCCATGGGGTGTGGCTGTTTGCAAAGTATACACACCCCTCCTCAGCATAAGTTGGAAGCAAAACAGCATCATGCACAAAAAGCATTGCCTTGCTGTGCTAACAGCATACTAAATTTATTAAAATCAGTTTTTATATCTTATTTACTGCCCTCTGTACATCTTTATTTAACTCCCCAAACACCCAATTCCTTCAAACCCCAGAATCACCATTAGTCCATTTAAAATTGATGCTCACCCATAACAGCTTTCTCATAGCTCTTTCCGAGGTTGATGAGATTCCTCAGCCCCGGGTTAAACTGTTCCATAACATTCTGCATAAAACACAGCAAGAAAACACTGATTAGCATATTAGGCAGCTAATGAATCTGTGAGGTGTAAGCTTGACATAATCTGTGGCAATCAGACGATGCTGTCTGCAGACACTGCATGCTATTTGTAAGGCCAATTCATTTGCTTGTAACCAATTTCCAGCCAAGTATTTAAAGCAGGAAGGATCTGATTTCATCTACTAGCTGAAGCACGAAATGCACATCATGAGCTCATGAAAGTCTACCTGTTTTGTATGTTTCCTGGATCCTCCTGTTTGAGCAGACCCAGATTTATAAGATATCTGATAATGCGTCCAGCAGGTTTGGTATGCCTGCTTGTTATTACATGCAGTGAACTACTCCCAAACAACCCAAAATCAGAAAAGGTTGAGAGAGTATGGAAATGTTTTTTACTACATTGTAAAACTTAAAAGTAATAAATAAACCAAAATACTTTGTAAAGCATTTGGGTGTCTCATATTATTTCTGAAGCTGGTAACTCTGAACTTAAGAGCTTATCCTGTGCAACAGACACGGTAACTCTTGCTCTTCCTTACCTGGGGCAGTCCTGATGAGAGCCAGTTTCATCATAACATTTTTGATGGTCCTTGCGACTGCACTTGAGGATACTTTTAAAGTCCGTGATTTTTTTTGGATTAATAGACCTTAATTTCTTAACTCCTTAAAATGCCTTGTCCCGTATTAGGGCTACAGGTAGGTGTAGGTGATACAAAACCTTTTTTTTCTGCAGTTAAATAACTTATTTACATTCTGAAAAATTTGAGGGCTTTAAAATCTCCTACAGGACACTTTGAGAATCTGCCTGTTCACACTCTACTCCACTTAATAATTCCAGATCAGTAACAGGAATCAAACCAAATTCTGCAGGTTTGAAAATAGATGTAAAAACTAGACAAACAAAGCAAAACTAAAGGTTTGGAGGACACGAACTGTTTGATTTGTATTCAGGAAAATGCTGATTTTAAAATAAAGTTAGGGAAAGAGCCAATTTTATGATTTTATTCATTATATTTTGACATTAGCAGATTTACTTAAATATTTTTTTAGATTTTCTATTACAATCATGATTAAGCTTTTCAGTAATGTTCCTTATCAAACTTAAAAATCTTTTTAATTAAATTCTTAAATAGTAATCCTAAGGATTTAGTGGTGTACTGTCAGGCAGACAATTGACAAAACTCCTGGCCTGTTATGGGGTTAAAGTCATGTAAAATATAACATTGTTGTGTGGTGTCTTGAAGGCAGCATGTTAAGATGTAAGCTCTCAATGAATGTTTTTGCATTAATGATGCATCATACAAGTGTACTGACACAACCCCAAACCATGAGAGACCATAGTCTGCAGTCTGGAGTGTCCAAGGCTATATGTTCACATTACCAGGCTGAAGTGACTCAAATCAGATCTTTTGCTCAGTGTGGCTCAGATCTGTCTTTCATGGCTTTTTTTCAAATCAGATTTGAGTCACTTCTATATGTGGTCCTAAATCGGATACGTATTCGATCCATGGACATGCGACATGAATGTGAACGGTCAAATCGGAATTCATGCGTCTTTTTGCTTTATGTATTAACATTAGCATTAGCGTTAGCGCTACGTGCTTCTCTCTCGTACCCACACTCTATATCTTGGTGCAGCTGTGCAGCTATAGCTGCAAAAAACAGCAATAGCAAACCACCTGGCCTTTTTTCTCCTCCTCGACCTGAGCATGTTCTTCAGACCAGCTGTTTGCTGTTTACTCTCCACTCCAGCAAAAGATGCTCCACATATAAGCTGTTAACACATCAATTTACCTTTATAAAGCTACGAGTTTTTTTGGTGGTGGTGAAGAAGGCGAAATTTATACATAACAGGTATCAATGTGATCATGTGAGGCATTTCATTCACATTACACACAGATACAGATCACTTACATTTGTGAATGTAAACCGTCAAGATCCGATCCGATCTGAGCAAAAATTGGATTTGATCAATGTGGCTTGTAATATGAACATAGCCTAAGACATCTTTATTTTTTAGGAATCTACTAGATTATGATGTGATTTGTGCATGATTATGTTTTGTGTGTGTTTTTAATGATTTGTTTCTTTTCAATAGCTTCACTCAGAAAGTGTATTATATTTACTGTACATTGTATACATAGAACATGAAGGTAATAATAGAGCAGGCAAGAATATTGATTCATAAATTGCATTATGACAAAGCAAGAACATTTCTTTAACAGAATTATGGTTAATATTTTAGCATACATCCAACATGCTGACATGCATTATGGAGAATTATTTATAGACATATTCCACCAGTGAGCAGCTCATCATTCCTAATCCAGAATGTGATCTGAATCAAATGTCAATCACTGTGGTTAATGCAGAGTAAACTCTCACTGAGTTCAGAAAAGAAACTCTAAACCAGTTGGCCAATCTTCAACCACATTCAGCTCTACAGACAGACAGACAGACAGACAGACATAGAGAAAGGAATTCAGAAAACTTTCCCAAGTCATGTAGAGTGTAGTAGATGAGAGAAAGAAAAAGACAGTGTGGGCAGTAAGCCAAGTCCTGCTGAAAAATGAAATCCGCAGCCGAGGATTTTGTGGGAAAACACTGCACTAAAGACTTGATAGAACACAGTGGATCAACACCAGCAGATGACATGTCTCTCCAAACAAACCATCACTGATTGTGGAAACTTCACACTAGACCTCAAGCAGTTTGGACTGTGTGTCTCTCCACTCTTCCTCCAGACTCTGCTCCCTTGATTTACAAATGAAATGTAAAATTTACTGATGATCAGTGATGGTTTGGAGAGACATGACATCAGCTGGTGTTGATCCACTGTGTTATATCAAGTCTAAAGTCAGTGCAGTGTTTTCCCATGAAAATCTTACAGCACTTCATGCTTCCCTCTGCTGACAACTTTTATGGAGATGTAGATTTCATTTTCCAGCAGGACTTGGCACACTGCCCACGCTGCCAAAAGTACCAATTGGTCTTCTATAATATTCAAATTTTCTGAGACACTGATTTATGTTTTTTATTAGCTGTAAGCCATAATCATCAACAATAAAAGAAATAAACACTTAAAATAGACCACTCTGTGTATAATACATCTATATAATATATGAGTATCACATTTTGAACTGAATTACTGAAATAAAGTGACTTTTCAATTATATTAAAAAAAAAATTGAGATGCACTTGTAGTTCCAATTACTTATTTAAATGTGCTTAGTAATATTTTACCTTGCTTCACTTTCACATTCATTAGTTAATTACCTGAATTCATTCAGCTTAATCTGCTGGACTGCTCTGCTGTTGCTAATAATCCTCACTTTCTAGCATCATAATTTAATTTTAGACCAAAGAGATTCCTAAAAAAAAAAAAAAAAAGCACATAGCCCAACACAGCAGTTAATTTCTTGTGCTGATACTGGATCTACTCAGAAGACACTGACATGACTAAAGTAACGGGACAGGAATTACTATCATGTACCGTGACTTTTGCCATGCCCCATGAAAGCTAAACAACACACCACTGTTCTATATTGAATATTGATGTGATTTCTTCTCTTGAGTCGCTTGTCTGTATGCATGGACAGTTCAAGCCAGATGCTGTCCGTCACAATCATTATCACCCACTGCACTGTGCTTTCTACTGTGGGTGGTTATATTAGCGTTCTATGATGTATTCCCAGTGAATTTTACCATGGCTTCCTTTTCAAAATTAAATATTTTTAATAGTTCCATAAACATTTTAAATGGACCTAAAATACTCAATGTTTAAGTTTTTAAAAAAGATATTTCTCAAAAGCTCTATTGCCTTAAATAAGACACAAGTTTAATATTAATTTACAATATGCTATTATTAAAGGAATTGAGGGATTACAATATTAAACACACAATCAGCCACAGTTCCCTTCTTTCTCCAGTTACCAAACAAATTAAATTCAATGTGCATTAAAACGATCCTTCACGCTACAGTATTAATATTTTTAAAAGGGCTATAGTTACTGCTCCTGAAGTTTATTTGCACCTTGTATCCAGTGTTTTAGGGAGTTTTATCACTTGTGCTGGATAAATAATTCTGTACCCAGGACTAATTCTGGGTTCGTCTGGGGGAAGAGAGGACCCTTATTCCGAGCTGTGGATTGATTGCGCAATTCCATTCATCTCTTTACTGAGTGAATAATTGCTGTTTGCTGTTGTTTTTCTATTTTATTCGGATAAAAACAGTGAGGAACAGCAGCAGGAGCTCCTCAGATAAAGTGCTGTTCTTATTTGTCTCGAGACAGGACAGCACGAGATGAGCGTTTGGCTCCACAGATGTGAGCTAAAATTATTCCAGTGTGCTAGCTTGTTATAATAAGTTGCATTTAATTTCTGCTTCGTTATATGGATGAACTGGTATATCACCCAGCACTACTTTGGCTGCACAATTTTGGAAATTGAATGTCACTATCAGGCCTCTGTTTACTACTTTTTTAAATGTTTACTACGTAATTTCATATATGACCCTTTATTAAATAGTTTTCATGTGTTCAATATTCATCTACAATGTAAATAAAGAAAAACATAGTATGAGAAAGTTTGTCCAAATGTTTGTCTGGTACTTTCACTGCCGCAAGAAACGTTAAATACTCAGGGTTTCCGCCACGTTCATTTCAGTGCGGCGGTCCGCCACGCCTTCGTTCTTCCCCGCCACCCTTCGTGAAAATTCGGAGCCCGGCGTTTTTCCCGCGCTTGATCAGCGTTGCCCCTTCGGGGGTGGAAATCGGTAGTTAGTCATGCAGTGCCAACATAACGCGCGCGAGAGAGAGAGTGTGAGTATAGGACACAGCGAGAGAGAGAGACTGAAACATAACGCGAGAGAGAGAGAGAGAGCGAGAGCGCGCCTGTAAATAGCGAGAGAGAGAGACTGAAACATAATGCGAGAGAGAGAGAGACTGAAACATAATGCGCGCGCGAGAGAGAGATGAATTAAACAGTGATTAAACAGCTTCAACTTACGCAGGTGTCCACTCAGGCTCACTCACCTGGTGGAGTGAAAATCACGCTATGTTTCTGTTTCTGGAGCTGTCATAAAGCAAGGATGTAGGGCCCTAGAATAGAGGCACCCTAGAACAGCTCTGTGATGCATTTGTTTTCACGGTCCAGTAAACATTTTATTGTAATTAAATTAAAGATTAAAGATATTATTTGTCTGTTTTAATAAGCACAATTTTTAATTAAATTCAATAATATTTTTTATTTTATTTACTCATTCTCACATTTAAAATACCTAATACAGATAAGAGCGAATAAATAATACATATATATTCTGTTGTGCCCTTTCTCCTCTGTTATGTATAATTTAACATTTTGTGTTGCACACTTTTACGTTTACCGTATCTGAAAAAAGAACAATAAGGATTTATTTTAAAGAAACCTACTTTTTGCAACTTTTTGTTTTAAGTGGGCATTTTTCAGTGACAGTTGGAAATAAAGAAAATAACTGGAAACATGTGTAATTGTGTTATATCGTGATATCATTAACGTGATATAAATTATCGGTTCCCAACCGGGGGGTCCTGCCACCGCACCTTCAAGGAAATCCTGGGGGAAACCCTGATACTCTTACAGAACTTTTTTTAACCTCAAGAGGTCCGAACACATTCTTGAGGGCACTTATCCTGGTCAGTGTGAGTTTGTGGAATGAGAAGAACATCCCACATGAGGAAGGAGTGCCCACTACAACCTTATCACGACTCAGGTTTATCAGTAATGCAGACAGAGCACAGTCTGGGAACATCTCCTGCACACGCTGGGCACAGAAGTCTGAAGGACTGGGGAGCTGAGGGCAGGTCTGGACTTGAGGGAAGGAAGAACTGACTCAGCAGTACACTCACATCAATGTGCGGAGTTAGTAATGCTGTATTCATTCATTTATATAGTGTACACTCCTCTTCGTCCACGCCCTTCTCTGTTTCTAACACACAGTTAAGACAGCGGGATGGCCGTCTGAGGCAGACTGGTGCTGACGTTATCGTGGGCAGGGTGTGGGAGCAGGGCCTTAGGAAAAGCACGACCTCTCCCTGAGAAAACACTTGTAAAGCAGCTAGGTTAGGTTGACATTAACCTCAGAGCGGCAGTGGAAAAAAAACAAAGGAGCTGATTTTTCTGTTGGGTTTGTCTCAGAGATACAGCTCTGGAAAAAAAATCAAGAGACCACTTTAGTTTCTGAATCAGTTTCTCTGATTTTGCTATTTATCTATTTATAGGTATAAGTTTGAGTAAAATGAACATTGTTGTTTTATTCCATTCTAAACTACAAAATTTATCCCAAAATCCAAATAAGAAAATTGTCATTTAGAGCATCTATTTGCAGAAAATGAGAAATGGCTGAAATAACAAAAAAGATGCAGAGCTTTCAGAAAACAAGTTCATATTTATGAAGTTTTAAGAGTTCAGAAATCAATATTTGGTGGAATTACCCTGTTTTTTTAATTCATAGTTTTCACGCATCTTGGCATGTTCTCCTCCACCAGTCTTACACACTGATTTTGGATAACTTTATGCCACTCCTGGGGCAAAAATTAAAGCAGTTCAGCTTGGTTTGGTGGCTTGAGGTCATCCATCTTCTTCTTGAGGTTTTCAATTTGGTAAAATCAAAGTAACTCATCATTTTTAAGTGGTCTCTTTTTTTCAGAGCTGTAGGTTTGGATAATTCTGTGAGAATTAAGCAAATTTCCTTTGTTTATTATTTTTCGTTTAAGTATTTTCTACTTGATACACAGTAAGCTACTTACTATTTAAAAGCACAGGATGTCGAACTTTATATCCCCATTTCTCTTAACAATATCCAGGTATGAGTTTTCTAGACATATCTCCCAGTCCTACTGACAGCCCAGCACCAGTGGATTACCCTAAGCTCACGGTTATAGGCGTTAAAGGATGAGACGGAGAATGTGGAATGTGGCAGATTATTGCCTGAAAAAGTCTGGAAGATGTCTCTCAAGACATTTATAACACCCTTGACCTTTTCGTCTGGTCTCTTTAAGCTCTGTAGCTATGCTAAATATGTGAGTGTCTTCTGTAGTAGTTCATTAGCCTTCTTTATTAAACACTGTAACATACAGTACGAGTCTGGACACACCTTAAATTCAGTGTTTTTTCAAAACATATAGAATTAATTACTAAAAAAAAGTGTTACAAAGCAGAATATGTTTTATATTTTAGATTCTTCAAAGTAGCACCTCTTGCTTAGATGAAAGATTTGCACATCTTGGCTGGATTTTCTCAGTCAGCTTTATGAGGTAGAGTCACCTGGAATTCAGGCTTTCAGTTAACAGCTGTGCTGAACTTTCGTGCCTATTGATATGTTTGAGAGCATCACTTGTAAAGTTGTGAAGAGGTAGAGTTGGTATACAGTGAATAGCCCTATTTCAGTAATGTTCTAATCCATATTATGGCAGGAAAATACTAAGTAAAGAAAAAAATGTCTTAAGAAATAAGGTTCAGTCAATCCAAAAACTTTTAAGAACTTTGAAAGTATCATCAAGTGCAGTTGCAAAGACCAACAAAAACATTATGATGAAACTGGCTCTCATCAGGAAAGGAAGAGCAAGAGTTACCTCTGTTGCACAGAATAAGTTCATCAGAGTTACCACAGAGTATTTTGTAGTTTGTTTTACACTCTTGAGTTACTACATGATTTCTTATGTGTTCCTTTCTAGTCGGAAGGAGAATGTGTCCAAACTGTTGACTGGTACTGTATATATAGTATAAAATACTAAATATTACTGTTTTTTGTCATATTGCCAAGAATTTCGTTATCTCAAAAATACCTTTGAGATCGAAATATCCCAATATTATTTTAGGGACATATCGCCCATACCTAGTAGTATCCCAGTACCAGTAGTCAGTGCTTTTTATTTATCTTCATTTAGCCATTTTCCCGTTCAAACCTGTTTGTTTATAACTGTAGCTAGCTGTTAGCACAGGTAAATTACAGACCAAGGTGATTTAGGGTAGCTATATATACATGTGTGTGTGTAAACTCATATACTATATAGATGTTACACACAGAGTGTGTTTTATTGTAAGCATTTATTTCTTTTATTGTTGATGATTATTGTTTACACCCAACGAACACCCAAAAATCAGTGTCTCAGAAAATGTAAATATTATAGAAGACCAATTGGTTCTTTTGGTAGTGTGGGCAGTGTGCCAAGTCCTGCTGGAAAATAAAATCTGCATCTACATAAACGTTTTTTTTAGGAGAGGGAAACATGAAGGGCTGTGAGATTTTCCGGGAAAACACTGCACTGACTTTGGACTTGATAGAACACAGTGGATCAACACCAGCAGATGACATGACTCTCCAAACCATCACTGATTGTGGAAACTTCACACTCGACCTCAAGCAGATTAACCTGCGTGTCTCTCCACTCTTCCTCCAGACTCTGATCTCTTATGATTTCCAAATGAAATGTAAAATTTACTGATGATCAGTGATGATTTGGAGAGCCATGTCATCTGCTGGTGTTGTTCCACTGTCTTATGTCATATATATATATATAACACGGATTTCATTTTCCAGCAGGACTTGGCACACTGCCCACACTGCAAAAAAATACCAACTGGTCTTATATAATATTCTACATTTCTGAGAAAAGTTACTGACTTTTGGGCCATAATCATCAACAATAAAATAAATAAAAGCTTAAAATAGATCACTCTATGTGTAATACATCTATATATAATATATGAGTTTCACATTTTTAACTGATTTAATGAAATAGAGTAAAGTAATGTGATATCCCCACAGTATTCAGTCAAGTCAGTCAGTTGGTAAGTCAGGGTGAGTAAGCTAAAGAAACACACCAGCTAAAAACAGCCAAAAACAGTTTTAAAAAAAGTTCAACACACGTAAACAATACAAAACATGCCCCAAAACACCATAAATACACAAAACACCCTCTGAACATCAGCAGCTGCTCACCTTGTATGTACTTTCCGTCAGCTTATTGACTTCTTCAGGGTCTCGAGACATGCTGAGGTCCTTCCCGGGCTCCAACAGCCAAACTACAGATACAGAACTACTCAGAAAAATGAATAAAATACTCCCAAAAACAGATAAAACACCACAGAAACTCTCCCTCAGCGCTTAGTCCTCATCCCCCGCCGCTCCTCCACAGCGCAGCGGTAAAACTCCGGTAAGAACAGGGCAGAAACAGGAGAAAAGGCTCGGGAGCGGAGCTGAAGGTCAGTCAGGCTGGGGAACTCGGGGAACTCGGCCGAGCCTTCGGGCTACGCTTTCAGAGCTGAGCTGTCAAACTCCTGCGTGTGTGACGGGCTGGAGGGGCGGAGTCAGCGGAGGTAAAGGTAGACCACGTGACCGCACACCGGGCTGGAGCCGAACAGTAGCCGCGCGCTGATAATGTGAAGAGAGCGCGCCTCCCGCCGGCGGAGACCAGCACTGACCCTGTACTGCACTACTATAACCACCTGTACAGCTCATAATAATAATAATAATAATAATAATAATAATAATAATAATAATAATAATAATAATAATAATAATAATAAATGCACCAAACAACAAAAATAAAATGAATACAATATCTATAAAGTTGTCGATATAAAAAAAAGAATAAAAATAAATAAATAAATACAACAAACCAAAAGAAATTTAAAACACACTAGCCATGCTTAACTGAGTTGGAAATCGAGGCTAGATGGCACCTACAAAGTTGTAGCATGGCTAGTGTAATAAAATAAATAAATAAATAAACAAATAAATAAATATAAAACACACTAGATATAGGAATCGTGGCTAAGGGAATATCAGTGGACACAAAAACTTAATAAAGAAAAATACAAAAAAGAAACACATTCAACTATTAAGATACATAAAAAAGGAAAGAAAAAAAAAGAAAAGAATATATATATATATATATATATATATATATATATATATATATATATATATATATATATATTCATTTAATATATATATTAAATGAAGACTGGTGGATATATAAAATGGTTTCTAAGCTGTTACCTGATGGTAGCTGGTAGCTATGTTTTTGGTTGGAAAGGTAGAGGGGGAAAGGTGCTGCAAGGTGGTTGTTATAAATAATTACAACAAACAACCAAAATAAATTAAATACACACTAGCCATGCTTAACTGAGTTGGAAAGTCATGACTATATTGCATCTATAACGTTGTGGCTAGATAATACTACCACTACTACTACTACAACTACTACTACTACTACTACTACTACTACTACTACTACTACTAATAATAATAATAATAATAATAATAATAATAATAATAATAATTCTTCATCTTTCATCTGCTTCATGTTGTCAGACAGGTTCTAGTTAAGTGATTTCTTGATTCTAGAGGTCTGGCAATAATCAGGCCTGGTTGTGGTTAGTGGTGAAATTGAACTCAGCATTCCAAAAGTGTGATTAAGCATTAATCACAGTTAGTTTATAAGGGGGCAAAATATTCTGAAAAAAGGATGATCACAAGCCATCAAACTAAGCTGAACTGCTTGAATAATTACATAATGCATTAACTGCAAAAGTTATCCAAAATCACTGCGTGAGACTGGTGAAGGAGGACAAGATGCATTAAAATTTTAATTAATAACCTGGGTAACTGCACCAGATATTGATTTATGAACTCTATTTTTATTTGGAATTTGGGAGAAATGTTGTCCATAGTTTATAGAATAAAAAACAACAATGTTCACTTTACTCAAACATAAACCTATAAATGGCAAAATTAGAGAAACTGATTCAGAAACTGAAGTGATCTCTTCATTTTTTCCAGAGCTGTATACATCAATATTTGGTGGAATAACCCTGTTTTTAATCACAATCTTGGCATGTTCTCCTCCACCAGTCTTACTTACTGCTTTTGGATAACTTTATGCCTTTACTTCTGGTGCAAAAATTCAAGCAGTTCATTTTGGTTTGATGGCTTGTGATCATCCATCTTTCTCTTCATTATATTCCAAAGGTTTTCAAATTGGTAAAATCAAAGAAACTCATCATTTTTAGTGGTCTCTTATTTTTTTCCCCAGAGCTGTATATAAAAGAGAGACTACGGTGGCCGAGAAAGCCCAACGCAGTGCAAATTGAAAAGCGCTGCAAAAGCACAAAACACATCCATCAAAATTACAACACAGGCGCAGCAACTAGAAAAACGCGCTGCAAATAGAAAAACGCGCTGCAAATAGAACCACAACACAACGGAAGTGAGTCACAACACAACGGAATTTTCCCGGGGGACCTTAAAAGATACTGTACCGGCTAAGCTGCGTCTTCAGTAATGTCTCGGACTTCACTATGTGTACAAAGGACAATACGTGGCAAACAAGGCGTTTTGTGAAGCAGAACTTTTAATAATATGCACACAACCGTGGTAATCACAGGTAATAAACATAACTTACTTTTCAGAAGCTTGTTTGCCACTTATTGTCCTTTGTATACAGCTAGTACAGCATCTTTTAAGGTCCCCCGGGAAAATTCCGTTGTGTTGTGACTCACTTCCGTTGTGTTGTGGTTCTATTTGCAGCGCGTTTTTCTTTTTGCAGCGCGTTTTTCTATTTGCTGCGCCTGTGTTGTAATTTTGATGGATGTGTTTTGTGCTTTTGCAGCGCTTTTCAATTTGCACTGCGCTGGGCTTTCTCGGCCACCGTAGACTATATTAAATATATTCTATATTAACTTTACAGCACCACTGTAATTACACACAAATAGCCTTCCCAGATCTTACAGCTGCCTTCCAGCAGAGGTCACCCAAACCCCACTATGTTGCACTTCTGTCTGCTGTCTAATATGTAATATAAGATGAATTCAGGGCCTGCAGGCAGTGAGAAATGAGGTGTTCTAGCAGGCTGTGGGAGCAGAAGCCATAAAGCACTGCTCATAAACAGGGATATAGTGATTTCTTACCAGCACCCATAAACAAGATATAGTGACATTTTAACCCTTTAAATGCAACAGTTGTCCACATCCATATCTATAATAGTGAGGAGTGTCTGGAGTGGCCAGTGGGAGCATAAATGTTAAGCAATGACCTCTATGTGTACTATAGAGTTAATTTACCCTATTCAAATTATTTCATTATTATAGAAGCCAGTCTAAGTAATTAAATGCATAGCTCATCTATAATCACACTTGCATAATCCTAGTATGTGAGTCGTGTCTTTTTGTGTATACACACGCTGCCATTCAAGGACGTAACTTATGCAATAAATGCCATCAAATTCACTCAGAATCACTTTTGGGAAGAGGATTGAAAGGCTGACTCTCAGCGCAGATGTCTCTCAGCAGAGCAAGGCTGCTAACTATTGAAACAGCACGCTGCTCCTTTTCTCCTGCAGATTAATGCAGGCGTGACTGTGCAGAGCGAACAGAACGAGCAGTCACTCGCAGACCTTGGAGCTGCGCTGAAGACGCTCAACTCTCTGTGAACTGTGGAGAAAAGCAACCAACTCCCATTGTTATCAGTTAATGATGTGATTTTTACATAATCACATCTGTTTCAATGTTTTAAATCCATCCATCTAATCATTCATTCAACTATATGTTCTTCCATCCACCCTATCATTCATCTTTCTGTCCATAAATCCATTTAAATGTCAACCTTTTGGTCTACATATCCATATATCCTTCCATCAGTACATTACTTAATTCATTCGTCCAATCCACTGTTTGTGCATCCACCTGGTTATCTGTCATCAGTACATCTGTCTATCAATCCATCCAGATGTTCACCTTTTCACTTTTTTATTTATTCATCCCTACTTCCATCCATCCATCCTTCCATCAATCCATCCATCCATCCATCTACCATCTATGCATTCCCATCTATGTCTTTCCACCAGGTCAACTATCATCACTGCATTGGTTCATCAATCCATAAAGATCTTAATCTCACCATAATTTCATCTATCCATCCAAATATCCATCGCTTCACCCCATATTTATCCATCCATCCACCCAATCAAATTCCCCATAACTTCATCTCTGCACCTTTTTACTAATACATCCATCCATCCATACATTTACTTATCTACCCAGTTAATCATCTATGCATTCTTCCATCTCTATTCAACCTATTTATCCTCCATTCATGCATCAATCTATCCCTCCTTCCTTTACTTATCTACCCAACTATTCCTCTATGCACTCCTCCATCCATCCATCTGTGTATTTGTATTTTTAACTGCATGTTCATCATCCATCATGTCCATCAATTCATCCAATTGATCCAAACCTCTTCAATCTTTAAAGCAATTCCTCTATCCATTTTCCATCCATCCATCCATCCATCCATCCATCCATCCATCCATCCATCCATCCATTCCTCAACCTTTTCATCATCCATTCATCCATCGATCCATCAATTCATACCTCCATCCATTCCTTTACTTATCTAGACAACTATTCATCTATGCATTCCTCCATCCATCCATCTGTTTATTTGTATTTTCAACTGCATGTTTATCATACATCTGTCCATCAATCCATCCAAATGTTCCCCTTTTCAATCTTTAAAGCAGTTCATCCATCCATTCTTCCATCCACCCACTCACCCATCTATCCTTCTACCTGTCCAACATTTCACTGATTCATCCATATCAATTAATGCATCCATCTATCCAATCATCCATCCATCCACCTATTCAATCATCAGTCCATTTCTTTTCATGAATACATTCACCTCTTCAACCTCATCCACACATCCATCCATCTATTTCTTCATCCATCGACTCATCTATGTGTTCCCGTTCACTTATCTGTCAATCTATCCACCTGGCCAATTGCAATCAGCCATCTGTCCATCAGTCCATCCATGTGTTTATCTCTCCAACAGTTTATCTACATTCGTTCATCCACCCTTCAATCAATTCCTCTGTCCAGCCACACAGTCATCCATCCATCCACCAATTTACCCACTCCCACTGTAATTTAACCCATTTCCTCTTACATGTTTTAGTTTGGTCGACCCTTTGACTCATTCATAGAATAAAACCCACTGGCAG
This sequence comes from Astyanax mexicanus, assembly GCF_023375975.1. NCBI lineage: Eukaryota > Metazoa > Chordata > Actinopteri > Characiformes > Acestrorhamphidae > Astyanax > Astyanax mexicanus. The sequence goes on along the minus strand of NC_064426.1, from coordinate 32,075,026 downwards.
GAGCATCAGTTATACTCAGTCATCCAAACTGAAATAAATCAGCTTATAAAAGCTTCCCATCTATGCACTTATCCACCCACTTATTTATCCATTTATCTTTCTACCCATCCATTCATCCACCCACCCACCCATTTTACCTGTCCATGCATCATTCTATCCACCTATCGATCCACCATATCTACCCATTCACCCACACATTTATCCAGACATATCTTTTTAAATTATAGTGCAACTACTTGATGAGTCATGGAACAACTAGCTGACCATGCCAGTAAACTGTGTGGTAGGCCTTTTAGTACATTTATAGGAAAAATAATCACTTACTTTCAAAATAGGTCAACACAATAAAAGGTCTAGTCCTGCATTACTCTGAAAAAAAGTGAGTGAGCAAGAAAGAAGGACAGAGATGGAGACTAAAAGAGAGGGTAGGTAGAGAGAGATCCATAGACGGATGGGTGAATGGATGGATGAATGGATGGCTAGATGGAAGAATCTGTCCCAGTTGCTTTTACTGTCTCTTTCTTAAGGATGGACTGATATGGATATGGATGGATGAACAGGTGAATGGGTGGATAGATGGATGTAGATAGAGACTATTCATCAATCCATTCATTCAACCATCCCCATAAGTCATCTGCTACCACCGTCAGTGGACGAATAAATGGATGGATCAATGAAATTATCATATTTCTCCATTTACGCATCAATGCAAAAACACAAGGCAGGTAATAGTCTGGTCACAAAGAAAACCAATGTAACTTCAAAGCAACTGAAGGCCTTTCTCGCATTGGCTACTGTTAATTCTCTTAATGAGTCCATTCATCTTTAGGTTTAAGAAAGGAAAATGCTTCATTCCAGTGTAAAAAAAAGAAAACCTATCTGTAAAACATGGTGGTGGTAGTATCATGGTTTAGGCCTGTTTTGCTGCATCTGTGCCAGGACAACTTGCCATCACTGATGGGACAATGAATTCTAAATTATATCAGCACATTTTGAAAGAGAATATGAGGAAATCTGTCTTATTTAAATATTATTTTTTTATTTTAAGTATTGCTATGTATCTTAAAGTCATTAATAATGTTGTAACATCAGTGTTTTATTAGTTCTTTTATAACAGTTTTTTATCCCAGTCAAGAACATTTAATAGTAACATAATTAGCAAAAAAAAGAACTGACATTTACCAACTCTTTTCTGTTCTTGCCCCTCCTGAACTCGCTTCTCTCCTCTTTAACATTTTTTTCTTTGCCTTCTTTGGTTACATTGTGATCTCTCTCTCTCTCTCTCTCTCTCTCTCTCTCTCTTTTTCCTTTTCACAATATTGTACACGTTTGCTATCGTGTTGACATAACATCCATGTCAACCCCCACTTTTTTTTTTTTTTTTTTTTTTGCAGATGTAGTCATTTTTAAAAGTAGCCCCCTCAAAAAAACACACCCAGCCACCCCTAAAATTTCACCTGGGACTGGATTTTTAAACAAGGCCAATTTGGCGGGAAAACTGGCAGCGAAACTGGCGAGGCTGGTCTTTGAGCAAGACAACGACCCAAAGGACACAAGTGATTTAACCAAAGAATAAGAATGAAGAATAAAGTTAAGGGTTTGGAATAGGGCCAAATCAAAGTCCTGAACTTTATACAGTAGAAAAGTTGTTGAAGAACCTGAAGCAAAAGGAAATGGGAAGAAATCCAACAACATAACAGATTTAAAGCTGGACTACACTTCTGGAAATTTCTGGAAAATGACTGGGGTTCACATACTAACAATAATATAATTATAAGTAATATATATTATTGTCTTCAAAATATAAATGAGCAGGTCTTTCATTTGTGGTCTAATATTAGCTTCTCTTTAGCTCTATCCGGACAAGGTAAGTTTCTCAGGGGGACGTCTGTAAAAAATATTTCACACTTCTACTCAATTCAGTGATAAAACTCTTGCATGCGGACTGCAATGTCACATGACCCATGATATCGCGTTCAGTAGCTCCTCCAATTCCACTCACTGTTGTGTTTACATGGATCTCCATGGAAACGGGCGCCCAAAGTGTAATTACAGTGCATAACAGTGGACAAATAGCTGTTTTATTAAACACGAGGTGATGAAACTCAGCGATGTGAGTCCAGACGGTAATAAAATTACTTTTCGACGCCAGATTTCAGCAAAAAACAATAGATAATTCAGCCTGTATTGTTCTCAAAGGATGTTTAAGAAAAACACATACATGGTTGTTCTGGAGGGGAATAAAATCACAGAGGACCTCCCATAAAAAAGAAAATTACCCCAGGACCCCCTGAGAAACTTTTATCTACTTTTAAGACTTTTCAAAAAATCTGATTGAGCTTTAGGTTAAAATAATGCAGAAACTTTTAACTTTCAAGCCACAATATATAGTTTTTAAATCATAGATCCACTCTCATATGATGAATCATGGAAGAACACGATGATCATACCTGTAAATTGTGTAGCCGACCTTTTACTTCGTTTGCAGAAAAGAATCCATTGGCAGGAGCATCACTTAAACACCACTTATCCAGGCTGAAATAGACCAGCCAATAAAAGCTTCAGTCTGGCCTAAGTCACTAGATAAAGAACCACAGAAAACTAAGTGAAAGAGAGAGAGTGAACAAGAGATGTTGAGATATTGAGAAAGTAAGAGAGCGAGAGAGGGGTAGAGACAGAACTGGATGTTCACTTGATTTGAATAGCAGCAGAATGCACGGCAGTCTGTATTCTCCCAATGGAGCCCACGTCTATGATGTGCAAAACTCTGACAAGCTCTGAACCTCACAATGGCTTGCACAGCAAATGGAACAATTTAGTCCTGATGTTGTGCTGGCAGACGTTTGGTGTGTATAGTGTGTGTCAGGGAGGGCTTCTGTGGCCGCGAAGCTCGCTTTGATCAGCGTTAAAAAGGATTTAACCATGTTTCCACAGAGCGTTTCCAAAGTTGTATCAGCGTGAGTTCTCTTTTCTGTATTCTGTGAACTCTCAAAGCTATCCAAGCTTTCCAGCATGCAATTATAGATGATCTGCGTACAAAGACAAAAAAAACATATATTTTTTTTTACCATTGTTTGAAAAGCCCATAAATGATGCTGTTAAATACTAACAGAACTGTTAAACACTGCCCAGCCAACATGCAGATGTAGGGCTCCCATGAAGGGAATGTGGGGTAGAAGAGTTCCAGGTGGAGTTGGCTTTGAGATATATTATGTTTTTTTTAAGCTTTTTGGTTTAAAAGGGAAGCAATAAACAGCAATCATTTTTACTGCATTTCATCTGTAAAGCACGGTGGTGGTAGTATCAAAGTTTGGGCCTGTTTTGCTGCGTCTGCCCCAGGACCTCTTTCCATCATTGATGGAACAATGAATTCCAAATTATACCAGCAAATCCTTAAGAAAAATGTCTGTCTGTGAGTTGAATCTTATAAAAACGTGGGTCATGCAGCAGAACAATGTTTAGGCCTAATCAACAGTTAGCAGAAACATACAAGGATTGGACAATGAAACTGAAATATCTGGTTTTAGACCACAATAATTTATTGTCCCAATGGACAGTTCTGGTGGAAACAGGACAGGTGCACATTGAATTCTGCCGTGATTTGGGCAGCCGTGGTTTTATGTTTTTTGGATACAATCCGTGTTAGCACCCAAACATCCTTTTCAGACAGCTTCCTCTTACAGCGTCCACAGTTAATCCTGTTGGATGTGGTTGGTCCTTCTTGGTGGTTTGCTGACATTACCCCGGATACCGTGGCTCTTGGTGCATCACAAAGACTTGCTGTCTTGGTCACAGATGCGCCAGCAAGACGTGCACCAACAATTTGTCCTCTTTTGAACTCTGGTATGTCACCTATAATATTGTGTACATTGCAATATTTTGAGCAAAACTGTGCTCTTACCCTGCTAACTGAACCTTCACACTCTGCTCTTACTGGTGCAATGTGCAATTAATGAAGATTAGCCACCACAGCTGCTCTAATTTAGCCATAAAACCTCCCACACTAAAATGACAGGTGTTTCAGTTTCATTGTCCAACCCCTGTATATAATGTATAATATATAATATACAGTGAACAACCCAGATGGGACCCATGTTTAACCGCTCCTGGTTAATAATAGACCGATATCTAAAAACGAAGAAGGGTGGGGCCTAAATGAACCAAATGTAAAATTCTGTGATTGCTGTTAATTTCATATCAAAAATGGCTGGTTTTCTAGCGCTAAAATTTTCTTACTTTAAATGTGATTCTTTGTGACCGTTGCTGCTAAACTGTTGGTAGTGGTTTGAGTAGTTAGCAGCATTTGTTAGTTCTGCTGTGTTGCTGCGCTAATAGCTACTGTACTGTACAGCTCACTGTATGGGCTGAAGGATGCACTCTCAAGAGGGCTATCTGGTTTTGTGGGGTTAAAAGTTATTCTTTATTCTTTTTCCTCAGTGAGAGAGAGAGTCTCTCTCTGAGCCTCACCTTCACATACAATAAGTACAAGTACAAGTAAAAGGCTGCTTTTTAATGAACATCTGGAGCTGTAGATGCTGTAGAAGCTCTGTATGTGGGGCCAATATGGAACCCATTGACAAAACGTTCTGGTTCCCACTTGGACTATTTGTGCAGGTTGTACATGGGCAGGTTACCTGTGTAGATGCTTTTGAGGCTCAAAAAATACCTTTTTTCTTTGTCCGACGCATTCGTCTAGCTTGGATTTGCCACTGGCGTTCCAAAGCTTGTTTTGAGAAGACGGGCAGCACTGCACTTGCAGCATTAATAACCTGCTGCAGTGGTGTGTTGCAGTGTAAATTTCATAGCTTAGTTAGCCGGAATGAGCGGGCCGTCCACCGAGACCAGGCTCCGCTAGATGAATAGCCCCTCAGCTATGAGTACTTCACCAGCAAACACAAACAGAACGGTTATTCCAGTCTAATGGATTCTGCTAGCAGCTGGCGTGGCTCTTCCACGTGAGGGAAGCTTCCTCCTTATACCGCTACAGCGCCTGCTTACACACGTGTGCCTCTCCGAGGTTAGCTGCGATGCTAGCGTTCTGTCAAAACTTTCACAACATTTCAGAATGCGCCACGAACAGATGGGTTTGGAATACAAAGCAGGAGAGAGAGAGGAGGATTTATAGAAGAAAAAAAAGGGCTTCTTTGTGGAAGTATAGGCTTCTGCTGAAAAAGTAAAAGTTCCTGATTTAGAGTGCAGGTTTTGAAACATAGTTGAAGGCAGCCTGCTTCCCTAGACGTGCGGCTCTTGCTAGAGTTGACATATTTAATATCCCTGAACTCCTCAGTGCATTTAGTTTTAAAGAGGGAAAACGAACCGTGATTGATTAAAGGAGGGGGATAATTAGCAAAGGCGTGTGAGACACTCTTCTGGAAGGCTCTCACATGATAAAAAAGAAGGGAAAAAAAACAGAGATAAAAAGCTAGCCTCCTAGCTACTTGGAGTAATCTGGGACTTCTGTCAAATTGTCATGTTTTTCTTTTTAAACGTGGCTGCAGACTAATTATTGGATTTTAATATATCTTCACTTGCTTTGCCTAACAGAGATGCTCTGGCTGCCGATAACAACAGTTTTAGCGATGCTAACCCTGATTAACAGCAACAACAAGAACAACAACAAAAAACACAGCATGACTAGCTTAAAGTGGTCAAGCTGGTTAAGCTGATTGAATAGCATAGCATAGCATAGCATAGCATGATTTCATTTAGTTTTCATGGTTTAGCGGGCCAACCTCAACCATGCTCTCATTGGACATGGCAAAAGTCATGAGACATGATACTAGCCCTGTTTTTACACATATAGGCATGTCTGTGTACTTGCAAGATCTCCATTATCACATGATGCCACCAGTGTATATTTAGAGTTTGGATGCTAACACACAAGCTTCTTCCAAGACATATAACGCACCACTTTATATTTTGTATATATTATGTATTTCTTTTATGTATTTATTTATATGGGTGTAACTGGATACAATAGACATTGAATCCTTGAATCAAACTGACGCACTAACACAATATACAGTACAGAGTACAGTTAAAAGATTAGATTCAACTGAGGTGGTGATTTGAAAAAGGAAAAGAAGCAACTATTGTTTAGCATCTCCAGGAACTCCTTCCTTCAAGACGCTGAGAAAACTATTCCAGGTGACTCTTCCTCATCAAGACACTGATATTAAAATACCAAGAGTGTGCAGATCTGTCTTTAAAGATAAAGCTTTCTACTTAGAAGAAGCAAAAATAACCCCCGCTCATGCAGCTTTGCCATCAAGCTGCCGGCGCTCAGATGGAGCACAATTGGCCCTGCTCCCTCCGGGTGGGTAGATGGCGCTCTCTCCTCACATCTCTCCTAGGGTGATGTCCGCAGCACAGGGCGTCTGTGAGCTGATGTATTAGAACCGAGCCGCTGCGCTGTCCTCCAAGCGTGCTGTGATGCTGCTCGGCAATGCTGCATCAGCAGCAGCTCGAAAAGAAGCGGTGGCTGACTTTACATGTATCAGAGGAAGCATGTGTGTTACGTGCATGTCTAGCCCTAGGGCGTAGATATGTTCTATGTGCTCTCTCTCTCTCTCTGTTTTTGTATGTTTCTCTGCAGGTTGCAGTCCACCTGACCTTCATGGGAGGAGCCATGGGCTATAAAACCTGCAGTCACCACCAAGATGGCGGCTAGAGCTCACACAGGAAGTGGGGCCTACTCTGTGTGCTTCTGGTTCCCCTGCTACTACCACCACTATTGCCATGTGCTTGATTCTGAGTGTTTGTTCTTGTAGTCATTCCTTTCAGTTCTTTCTTTGATCACTTGTCTAGCAAATCTCTGTTTGAGCCATACAAACTTATACCACTTTGAGGAGTCCAACAGGTAAGGTTAAGGCGCCTTATGCATTTCCATCATGTAGCTGTCTTTGTGTATAGATACACTAGGTTAGCAGGCTGGTGCCTCTTTTGTACTTATGTTGTTAGTTTAAGTAGTAGTTTTATTTTCTTTTTTTTGTTTAGTACAAATAGTTTAGATTAAGTTTATGTTTTGTTTGTTTCTTTCCTTTGGCACCGTCACCGTTGGCTCCTCTTAGGTCTTAAGACTCTTAGGCCATGGTATTGTTAAAGATTGATGTTTTGCAGTTTTAACATAAATTACTGATTATAAACATCTAATTCTGGTCTGGTCTCCTCACTTCCCTTCTGTCCCCTTTGTTGCAACCATTTTAAAAACGAGCCAACTTGGGTTGTAACAATGTGTTAGTCTTCACCCTCCTGGTGTGTTGGGGCATGTGATAGGGGGAGGTTGGGCAATTGGCCGTGTAAATTGGGGAAAAAATGGGAAAAACTAGAAAAAAAAGAAGAAGCAAAACTGTAAAACAGGTTTGTTGCACACTTTTTGTTAACTTAATAGTGTTAAAAAAAACATTAAATAAAAAAAAACTGTTTTTTTTTTCAACTTGGCATGGTCTTCAATTTTGAGTATTTTGATCTTCATTTTTGAGTATTTTGGTCTCTCCTCATTTAAAGAGATATGAGGCTGGTCTTGTATGAGTGGAAGTATCTGTTCATTAGCATTGCAAAAAAATGGCCAGCGAGTGAACTGACTTGCCCGTAAATACTTACTAGAGAGTGTGAGGTTGACTACTGTTCTTGGACTCCCAGACGAAGACAAACTGTAGCACTGGCTGTAGCAATGACAGGGTTTATACTTGTTTTTACCTGTTTTAAGGCTAATGGTTAAATTTTGGTTTAAAATGAGGTCTTCATTCATCTTATAGATATTTAAATTTACATTTACAACATTTAGCTGACACTCTTATCCAGAGCGACTTACAAGGTAATACCAATTACAGAAGTGGGCCAATACACATTAGTGTTTTAGGAGTCTTGCCCATGGGCTTTCATAGAAATATCCAGATTGGGAATTGAACTCCAGTCTCCCACATGATGTGGTGTTATCCACTGTGCCACACCAACAACCAAGATATCTGGGTACTCTTGCTCCTAATGAATTATAGGAAAAGTCCAAAATTATATATTTTTTTATATATTATTATTATTATTATTATTATTATTATTATTATTATTATTATTATTATTATTATTATTATTATTATTCAGTTATTAATGCTACAATGGGTTCAATTTTGGGGCTGATGTTTAACTGATATTAATATATGAAAAGAGTGGGCTAACATACATGGTTTAAGGGATAAGATATACAGATGTACATGAGAAATTGAGATTACAGCACATTAGAAAAAGAGAGTGAGAGAGAGAGAGAGAGAAAGAGAGAGAGAAAGAATAGCAAGGTGCTGGTTGAATCACCCTGGGTATCTTCCCTTCCCTCCCCTAACACAGACTTGGCCAAAGCAATTAAACCTTTATGCAAATCACATGCAAATCAGAAGGATCAAACACTGCATGTGACTTTTCATTTGTATATTAAAATATCCGAAGACATCCACACCTCTGTGTTTGGCATTTAAAGCATATTAAAACCTAATACTAGGCCAGAAATGCAGTTGATGGCATCTATGAAAAGATTAAATCAGCAGCATCCAATTAGCATCACGTTGTTTAGTTCAGATGATCGTGAAATTCTTCATTCTGGAGGCTCCAACCACTTAAAGACGAGCACAGCAGGCATCTAATGTCACTGCATTTTTCCCTGGAAAGAATCAGTCTTCATATGTCAAAGCACCTTTATTAAGTCTTAAAGCTTCGGGAAAAGGTGACTGAGAAGACTTGATTGGGTGGAAACTCGTCTTCGGGTCTGTTTATGTCTTACTTTGAAAATCTGGTGATTGTGCTGACAAAATAAAGGTGCTTCAGATGATTCTCTGAGCAATGCCATAGATGAAATTCTAGGAAAGAAAAACATGTTGGTGATAAAGATACAGGATATGAGTGTGAACGACCTTTAAACAGGAAAAATATCTGGATATATACATATAAACAGTTCTGGGAAAAAAAATAAGAGACCACTTAAAAATGATGAGTTTCTTTGATTTTACTTTTACCAAATTGAAAACCTCTGGAATATAATCAAGAAGAAGATGGATGATCTCAAGCCATCAAACCAAGCTGAACTACTTGAATTTGTGCACCAGGAGTGGCATAAAGATATCCAAAAGCAGTGTGTAAGACTGGTGGAGGAGAACATGCCAAGATGCACGAAAAACTGTGATTTAAAAAAAAAACAGGGTTATTCCACCAAATATTGATTTCTGAACTCTTAAAACTTTATGAATATGAACTTGTTTTCTTTGCATTATATTTGAGGTCTCTTTTTCATCTTCTAAATGACAATATTTTTATTTGCAATTTGGTAGAAATGTTGTCTGTAGTTTATAGAATAAAACCACCATTCATTTTTACTTACATACATATACCTATACATATTAAAATCAGCTAAATTGATTCAGAAACTGGATTTTTTTTTCCAGAGCTGTATATGTATTGACTGTATCATCCTGCAGCTTTTATGCTATATATTAAGGTATATATTAAAGTTTGTGGACATTAGAGCGGGTCGATGTAAGTGTTTCAGGATGTTCTCGTGTCTATGTTACCTTCTGGCACTCCTTTGGCTATAGTCAGATCTGCCAGGTTACTTTGCACACTCTGATAAAGTATCCACATTCTCTGTACTTCATAAAGAACAAACTGAACTGCATGCTGGTATTATATGATGCACATTGTGTGATGGTACAGTGAATTTTCTATCAATAATTTATGAGCAGTTTTGAGCAGAGAAGGATGAATTTCCTCATCTTCTCTCTCTGAGGGAGTTTTTGCTTGCCACTTTCGGCTTTAGCTTGCTCGCTGGGGGTGTCATGTTTTGTTGATCTTTTGTCTTATTATTGGATTTTTGTAAAGCTGCTCTGTGGCAGCATTAGTTGTACACAACACCACACAAATAAATGATTTGAATCAAATTAAAGTCGTTTAGACTTTATGTACTTTTTGTGTATTTATGTAGTATGTAAGTAAGTGTAAGTATGTACATGTACTAGTATGCATATTACCAGGGTACATATTATATATAAGGGGACATTATATCTCTTTTTACACAAGTTATGGCATGTTAAGCAATGTCACCAGCTCACTTATGCCATTTTTAGTTCCCTCCAGAATGAGCCATTTAAGGGCTCTGTCACACCATGTATACGCTAAGCCTTTACCACTCATTACTGTTAGCTAGCTCATGCTTAACAGCGATAAAAGCTCAAAACTGATCATTTAAAAGTACTTACATCTTCCTTATCTGCTGTCTGCTGCCACAAACATGAGGTACAGATCCCACCCTCAGACGAAGTCTACTGACTAATCAATTCTGCTGTGTACTCTCTGAGGTTCTCAACCAAAATTATAGGATCTAGTAGGCATCGATATAAATATTTCTTCAACTGATCTAGTGGGTGGGGCTCTGGTGGGGGTTGAAGCAGTTTATATACATATAAATTGCAAAATGAGAGAAACTGCTTCAGAAACTGAAGTGGTCTCTTATTTTTTTCCAAAGCTGTACTGTATATGTATTTATATCATCCTGCAGCTTTTATGCAAGGTTTATATTAAGGTTAGTGGACATTAGAGTGGGTGGATGCAAGTGTTTCAAGGTGTCCTCGTGTCTATGTTACCTGTAGGTATAGATTCCTCCCTCAGACAAAGTCTGCTGGCTAATTAATTCTTCTGTGTACTCTCTTATGATTGTCAGCCAAAATTATAGGATCCAGTAGGCGACGATATGGCGTTTCTTCACCTGATCTAGTGGGTGGGGCTCTGGTGGGGGTTGAAGCAGTTTATATACATATAAATAGCAAAATGGGAGAAAGGTTAGTGGACATTAGAGTGGGTGGATGCAAGTGTTTCAAGGTGTCCTCTTGTCTATGTTACCAGTAGGTATAGATCCCTCCCTTAGACGAAGTCTACTGACCAATCAATTCTGTTGTGTACTCTCTGTGGTTGTCAACCAAAATTATATTATCTAGTCGGCACCGAAATATGGCGTTTCTTTAACTGATCTAGTGGGTGGGGCTCTGGTGGGGGTTAATGGGTGAAGTTTTAGAGTTTTACATAATATGTTCCCTTTAAATGTCATCCACACAGCTTTAGAAATATCAACAATTCTCATCCATCTGGTGGTACCCACTGTCCACAATCAGGTCTTGCTCCTACTTTGCATCAAATAATTCACGTCGCCTTGTCATGAGCAAGCAGGCGAGTGTACAACACACTCACAGGAAAACACCTCACAACTTATACAGATGTGGGCCTTCTCAAGCCATCCCCTGATGTAACGTAACTCTTCATGCCCAAATTTACTGTACATACTTATGCCAATTATGTTTTTTTAAAACATGTAAAATCTAATGAATTAGTTTTACTAGCTTATGCTTCTTTTATCACATTTTCATGCCTCAGAGCTCAGATCAGAGCACATGTACCGCTCTGATCATGGAGTTTTGATCCATTGTCACCTTTTTTTTTCATCTTTTGAAATGAAAAAAGAAAAAAACAATGAGCAGAAAAGCAGAAAAGAGAGAGGTATGGGGGGGAAATACACACTGCTTTTGTCACGGGGATGATGGGTAGGCTTGTCAGAATCTCAATAGGTCTCTGCCCTTGATGTGGAATGAAATATTCAGCTTGTAACAGAGACGGTGTCACTCAGCCGGGGGATAAAGATGATGCGTTACAGGTGCGAGGAGAGGAGGGGGACGGAGTAACAGCGGGAAGTCGCCACACGTCTGCAAACAAGAAACAAGACCACGTAAACCTATTAAATTGCTTTTGTCTTCTCCTTTCTCCACCGTCTAAGCTCTCTCTGTTTCTCTCTCTATGTCTGTACACACTAAGAAAAGTAAGTACAGATTTGTACTTAAAAGAGTACAAAGCTTGTCGCTGGGGCTGTACCTTATATTGAGGTACAAAAAAGTACCTTTCAGTGAAAGTCCTTTTTTGTACCCATGTTTTTAATGCCAGTATAGATTATAAGTATTATAAATATTATCATCAACGAAATATGTGTCAAGAACTTCATGATGCAAAATTGTCTGGCTTTTAAATAAAAAATGTGCAATTAAAATATATATAGTTTATTAGTACAGTGATACAGAATACTGAATGTACCCTTTGGCTGGTTAAATGGTACAAATTTGTACTTATTGCTGTTAGAAATGACTTTGTACTTCAGAGGGAACAAATCTGACCCTGTAAAGACCAATATTGTACCTTTGAGGGCACAATTATGAAGAGTGTACCTTTGAGTACAAAAAAGTACTCATATCGTACCTCTGTTTTTTAGAGTGTATATATAGTAGATGTCTATGAAAGCCTGTTTACAGGCCTGATCCTGGTCTCAGGAGAGCACGCCGCAACCACAGCCGAAAGACGGGATGATATCATCGGCCTCTGCACTCCGGAAGGAAAGAGAGAACAGCTCCCAAAGCCCTTCCTTCTTATTTCATTCCGTTCCTGTTCCTGAGAGCCTGCATGTACAAATGCTGAGCTACAGGGAAGAACTCTTGAGGAGCGAGAGCGCATATGAAATCATGGCACTGGCAAAAAGAAATAAAATCATATGAGGGGGAAAAAGAAAAGGATATTGTTTATTTGTGGTGGAAATTTGTATACAGCAAATCTGCTTTTACTATCATTCATTAAAAAAAATAGCAAAATAAGACAAACTAATTCAGAAACTGAAGTGAGTGGTCTCTTAATTTTTTCCAGAGCTGTACATGCATTTACATCATCCTGCAGCTTTTATGCAAGGTTTATATTAAGGTTAGTGGACATTAAAGTGGGTGGATGCAAGTGTTTCAGGGTGTCCTCCTGTCTATGTTATCAGTAGGTATAGATCCCTTCATCAGACGAAGTCTACTGACTAATCAATCCTGTTGTGTGCTCTCTGTGGTTCTCAAACAATATTATAGGATCTAGTGGGCGCCGATATATGGCGTTTCTTCAACTGATCTAGAGGGTGGGGCTCTGGTGGGGGTTGAAGCAGTTTATATACCTATAAATAGCAAAATAAGAGAGAAACTGATTCAGAAACTTGAAATTTGTATACAATAAATCTGTTATTATTGATTAAATGGAAATTGATGCACTTGCAATTGTACATGCACTTTACGAGGACAATAAAGCAATAATACACTCGAGGTTTGTGCTATAGTGTGTAATATTGGCACTGCTGTGCTGCGGTTGTAGGCTTGAGGCTGCAGGTCGAGTGCCGCAGATCAGCACAGCAGTGCCAATATTACACACTATAGCACAAACCTCGAGTGTTAATCTACACAGGTTTATTTGGGTAAGTAAAGCACTTCCGTTTATTTATTTATTTTTATCCCATTTTCTCTCCAATTTACATGGCTAATTACCCAACCCACTCATTAAGACTAACACTATCACTAGTGATGCCCCAACACACCAGGAGGGTGAAGACTAGCACATGCCTCCTCCGATACATGTGAAGACAGCCACCGCCTCTTTTTTGAACTTCTGCTGATGCAGCATTGCTGAGTAGAATCACAGCACGCTCGGAGGAAAGCGCAGCGACTCATTTCACCGTCTGACAGTGTATTTGTACTTTTTTTATCTTAATTTCTTACCAAGTTTTATTATTATTATTATTATTATTATTATTATTATTATTATTATTATTATTATTATTATTATTTGATATTTTATTTACTGTTATTTTAAAATGATTCAATTTAGTTATTCATTTCTTTGTCATGTCAATGCACGGCTGCATAAAAAAAAGAGGGTTGCCGTCAATGTACTTCCAATTCAAAATAAAATTTGATGGGGGTGTGGTTGCAGTTTCTTGCCCTTATTAAAAGTACATTCCATGACACATTGTTGATAAAAATACTAGAATTGAGTTGTATGTGTATATATATGTTTGAATATGCCTATGTATATATTGGTATTATTTATTTATTAATTTTTCCTCTATGCTTTTCTCTCTCTCTTTCTCTCTCTCTCTCCTTTTTTTTTGTTGTTGTTTTTTTTGTGGTGAAGTTGGAAGTGTTGGGTGGTAGGATGTAGGAGGGGTTTAACAAGTAAAAAATAATAAAGTATTTTTTAGTCCTCCGAAGAGGGGGGGTGGTGGCGGGCCAAAAAAAAAAAAAAAAAAAAAAAAAAGTTGATTGATTGATTGATTGATTGATTTAATGTAATGTAATATTCTAATTCTAATTGACTAAAATACACTGAGATACTATAATAAAATAACATGTTTACTCTAGACAGTTTGCAATGTATACCATTCTTTTTTAACATTTTAACATGTGATTAATCACAATTAATCACAGAATATTGTTGTGAATAATATGATTAAACTTGATTGTAATGGATTGAATGCACTTTTTCTAAATGAAATTAAATTCTGTTGCATTTTTTAAAATAAATCTGAGGGCTAATTCCCTTCAGACACATCAAACCCCTGTTTTATATGCACCTGAGTGATTGCTTTTGACTGCTAATGTACACGCAACATCTCTGACGGTGTATTTGAGAGCGCTCAACCTTCTCAGACCTGACCTTGAAGCCCAGGGGGAGAGTTTTGAAAGCCTGACGCACAAATCAATCAAAAGGGCACCAGAAGGAATGATTAATGAGAGGTAGAGAACATTTAGTGGCAGGTACCCTCCTGACTCCTCCACATGTGGAACACATGGAACTATCCACTGACCTTCAGCCAGACTAATAGTCACTGGGCTCGCTGTGGGGGTTAAAATGCGTATTTAACCACAGCAATGCTAAATGCTAAATGCTACGCTAGTTTGGAACACAAAGCATGCCACCGCTGTGGAGTCGCTGTGGAGTCCAAGTCCTCCCTGCAGCTCCGCCGTGGCTTACAAGGTAATATAACGTCTAATACGGATAATGAAAATACTGAACTTTTATAGTGCAGTCACGAACGTAGAGGCAAACAAATTCTAGCTCAATCTGCAAGCGAGCCAAGAAAACACAAGACGCTTTACACAGATTGTGTTCAAGGCTACATCGCTGGAGTGTTTATTTGTACTCCAGTCTTCTAAATATGGCAGTGTGTGCATTGGGAGGTGAAGGATAAATTCTGCCCCAGTTTTGCAGTTAATGTTTTATTAATCAGGTATTTATATCTGACTCATGCCACGCAAATGAAATGACTGACGCATCTGAGTGTGTGACGCTTCAGAATCAACTGAAAGCTTATATAAACAGAGGTGGAAGGAGTACCAAAGTCCTATACTTGATTACAAATACAAATATCAATCTATCAACCTTTATTTCCGCTGGGTAAATACATAGAGTGTAACCCTAATTTTTAATGCAAAAATTAAGTTTAAATCTAAAAACAAGCAAACAATGTAAGATTTAATTAAGAAAATAAAATAAAGCAATAAAACAAAGAGATAAATAAAAGGAAGAAATAAGTAAAAGGCCAGAAGTAAAAACAGTAACAAAATAAATAATAAAAGGATGAACTGAATAAAATAAATAAAATAAAAGGGCAAAAAGTAAACGTAAAATTAGATAAAAAAAGACAAAATATTTAAAATAAATAGCAAGGTAAAAAAAAAACTCAACTAAAACAGTTACAGGCTGTCTGATGGTGGTTAGATATTAAAAGTTTAAAATGATTTATTGAGTTATAAAGTTGATGTAAGTTGAAGGTTGAGTTTGCAAATTTTAAAACTAAAGTAAAAGTCAAAAAATTAAATGTTTCAAAATGTACGTAAAGTAAAAATACAATACGATTCTTTTTTTTATGATACTTTGACTCTAAAGACTACATTTCCCACAATCCGCCTTTTTCAGAGCCTTTTGTCATATGTCTCTTTAATATTCATATTCAACCAGACAGTTTCCACAATCTCGCAAAGTCGCTTACGTTTTAGACTGTGTGCACCATTTAAACACATCCAGTGTGTGTATATAAACCTGTTTGTGTGACTTGATGCTTTGCGAAGTATTACCAACCATTCTGTTGTGTATTAAGTATAGCTGTCCATGTTTTTTCCTGATTGTAATCCATCCCTGTCTTCTTATTATTTCTACTGTTCTTCTTCTATTTCTTTTGCAATTGCATTATTTGATTGTTTTTGAGTATTATTCTGGCTTTTTAATGTTTAGGGGACCTATCATATACTCTGCACAAGGTGTGTCGCGATGCTCTTTGCTATCTTACACCCGTAATAGTGTAAGAGATTAGGAATAAATCTATACTGATGGGTGTGGTGGACAATTACTCAACAATAAACAGAATAAAGAATAAAATACTATTGCTGTTTTTTAAATGAACTGCTGGCGTACCTTCACAACATGAACACACAGGTCAGTATCCTCTGCTGAGACAAACAAAAGCACTGCGCTGTTAAAATATGAATGCGCCAAAGTCAGAGCTCACCTGGCTCTTAAAGGGAATGAAAACTGACACACTGATTGGTTTATTTCATGTTACGCCAAAAACACAACCAGTTTGATTAATCAAGAGAATTAGTACATGTCTTTTATGTGTTTTGAGCAGTGCAAGGTGTATTTTTTGCACCCTCACGATAACAAAGACACATCGACACACCCTAAAACCAGCTGTGCGAAATGCAATTGACCGTTGCTCTATAGATCCCTTAAATAAAAATAGGGCCATTGGTTTTGTCAGTTTTGATCATTCTAGCCTTGTTACAGTGTAATGCCTGTTTACCATTATACTGCTCAGCCCACACTACCTGAACTGATCCATTCCTTTTATATCTGCAAGTGTCTGGCCACTAATTAAAATCTGACATCCATATACAGTCTCTGAGAATTAATAATGCTTTATTCTAGCTCTACAAAGTCATCTGTATCGTGCAAATTACATCTTCTTAAACTCATCTAAACTAACATAATTTAAATACTAAATTTGTCAGTTTCGTGTTCAGCTCATGGAGGGTAACTGTGGAACTGTGGTAATATTTTTTTTCTCAGCTCTGATAGTCTGAACATAATTAAAATGTAATCAAAACTAATAGATTCTCTTTCTGACTTTTCACGTACACCTTAAGTTTGACTTTTTCATTATTCTGTTCTGTTCTGTTATTCTAATGTTTCCTTGTGTCTTCTCGGCACCTCGGTTCTATTAAACTAAAGTAATTTTAAACTAGCAATATATTCAATTATCCCGCTAATCTGAAAGCCCATCCTCTATTGTTTAACTGTTTAGGCTCAGAGCAGTCATTTCCAGATATTTGCTGGTTTTAAGAGACTAGGGATATGAATATAGACCTATATTTTATTCAGAAAGCTGGTGAAACGTTCACCTCTGTCAATGCTGTCCAGTCCGATCTGGAATTTGGCTTCTCAGGTCAGTGAAGACTCAAACCTTAATCACATCAGAAGAATTACAGAAATACCAAAGTTAAAACTGAAAAGTAAAGTACAGAAAGTTAAAACCTACTTAAAGCAGATTAAGACTAACATAGTTTGGCGTTCTGATATCTCCATGTTCGCAGTAGCTCTTGGTTACCATTAGCAGCACCGCAGTTATTCACAAAACTATAACAAGAGCTGTCAGAATGACAGAGTGGTTATGTCACACGGTCACACGGTCTTTAAAACCTTCCTCAAACTTATAAAGTCCCTTATTTAGTCAGTGATTTGGTGTTATTAATCTATTTTTGCTGCTTTTCTGTGCTTACCTTGAGGAAATGGCAACCGTGGAGGATTGCGCTCCAGATGCTCTGCAAGGAGCTGGATTGGCAAATCCAGCGCCTGCTCGAGAAGCAGTCGGAGCTCCACCGGCAGAAGACGAGGCTGGAGGAGGCCCGGGATGCCTCCTTCGCAGGTGCCTCCACCCCGGAGCCTGGGAGCACCAACGGGGACGAGCACCAACGGGGAACGTCCGCAAACCAAAAATCTGTGGACCCATGCCCACCTACCACTGTGGGAGTCCGCATCTATGTGGTGCTGCGCATAAGAGGGGTGGACCTGTTTTTTCTCTGTAAAGTACTATATAAATAAAATTTAATTGAATTGAAATATGTGTAGATTTAAGGGAGACACCCAATCATTTCTGACACCAAACCTTTTCAGTTGATTCAAAGAAAACGGATGTATGGATTTTTCTCACGCTTGAAGTGTTTATAGGGGCAGTCAAGACCCAACTAGAAATAGAAAAGCAAGCAAAAAGTAAGTTTTGCAAAATATGTCCCATTTAACATTTCCATGATGTTAGTATCCATCTAGCAGGGAATATTATCGCATCATGATGTAGACCATCCCAGCTGGCATTTCAACATTGAAAAAAAGTTAAATTATGGTTGAATCAACATTGAATCAACTGTTGATTTTGAAAAGTGAATCAACCTTGACAGAGTATGTTCAACCTTCAATAAACCATAGCTCACTAAAATGAGAAAATCCTATGATTAACAAAGTTTTAACAATAAACTTACATCACTGTAGTAAATCAGTATAACAAAGGTTACCCACCACCACTACCAATCTGATTTAACATCTGATCTCAAAAACACTAAAACAGTAAAACTATTAGAACATGAACATGATGTTAAATTAAAAAGCAGTTACTGCAAATAGAAGTAAAACATTGGTTAATTCCTCCATCCAACCGTTTTTATAAATTATATGGTGATGAAATGTAAAATGCTGATTCAAAAGGCAGAAGGTTGAGGACATTATGTTGATTCAACGTTAAAATTTCAACGTTGGTACAACCATTGAACCATTTCAACGTTTGCACAACCATTGAACCATTTCAACGTTTGCACAACCATTGAACATTAAATGTTGATTCAACGTTAAAATGTCAATGTTTGCACAACCAATTAAACATTAAATGTTGATTCAATGTTGTTTCAACGTTGAAACAACAACAGACATTACTTTAGTCATATTTCAACCACATTTCAACATTGAAGGTCGGTTGTGTGTCAGCTAGGATCATTCGTTATAATGTCACACAGTATCAGAACGTTCCTGCAACATTTTTTTTTCTTCAATGTTACATGTTAACCGTCCTTGAACCTTTTCAAAACGATGCTAAACGTTCTTATAATGTTCTCTGTAAGCTCGATACCTATATTTTCTACTTTTCACCTCTGTATATAACAATGGTTTAACACGATCAATGCATTAACCAGTACTATAAGTTCAGTGCATAAATGCAGAGTATGAGTAAGTATACATTACCCCCTCCCACCAAACTTTTTTCTTTAATGAACATGTAGGCGTAGCATAGAGTTGATGAGCAGAGCGGTTTTTAATTACCGTGTGTTTGCTCTGCATCACCGCTAATATTCTGTCTTGGGAGAAATTAGACGCGCCGCCTTCTTCTACAGCGCAGACGTCTGAACATTGGTTTTCTCAGACAGGTGAGAGGTGGATTTGTTGACGTCTGCACTTATAAATCTCAGCGTCTATTCACTGCTGGCCAATTATACAAATCCTGCATGTGTGCTAAACACAATAAAACACTTGCATTGCATTACATTACAGTACATTTAGCAGTAGAGGACATAGAAGTTCAAGGCAAAAACAATTTTTTTGACAGGGTCTAAAAGAAGCCAAGGGGGAAATAGTGGGATCGAGGAGGAAATGAGTTAAGAAGTAGTTAATTAGTTTGTTAGAGGTGTTAGGAGAGTAAGCACTCTTTGAAGAGTCCTGTCTTCAGAGGTTTCTAGTTTGTTCCACCAATCGGAACATGGTAAAACCTGACTCATCTGACTTCTCCTGTGTATCATCCGAAGAATTTGATCATTTCTCTCTCAGGAAGCCACTCAGGTGCTTGTGCAGTCTCGCTCTTGTCATCTCAAGACTAGACTACTGAAACTCTCTACTGGCTTCCTCTGCGAACAACCAAAACCCTGCAACTAGTTCAGAATCAGCAGCATCACGACTCTTCAGTCTTCAATCTTCCGAAGTTCAGTCACGTGACTCCATTGCTGCGTTCCCCCCACTGGCTTTCTGTTTCCGCCTGCATCAAATTCTAAACCCTGATGCTGACCTACAAAACCAAAAATGGACCAGCTCCTTCCTACTTGATGGCACTGATGGTCACACCAGATCTGTACCAAGAGCTCTTAGAGCTTCCAGTACGGCTCAGCACGAACCACCATCCCTCAAGACCAACAGAAAACAAAAATCCCGACTCTTCTCTGTGGTGTAGGACCAAGGTGGTGGATTGAACTTCCACTGGGTGTCAGAACAGTATGGTTTTAGACACTCGTGGTGTTGGTCAAACTCCAACGGAAGACTCATCTTTTCAAAGAGTTCTTAAACTAATCTTAAAAAAAATTCCTCTAGGGTTCAAAACATTATCAAGTTTTGTGTATCTCTTGATCCTAGTCTCTAAACTACATACCAACTAAATGGAAATGGAAATGGAATTGTAGATTTGGCAAAGTTTGGCCTGCTCTCTTATCACATTGTAGGTAATCGTAAGCACCTGTTGCGATAGGAACAGTCAAATCTGTCTGATGTTGTAGTTGAAGTTCAAAGTGGCAGAACCGAGCATCTGAGGCAACATGGTGTGTCAAGGAGAGCTGGTCATCAACCATAACACCCAAGTTCCTAGGAAGCTTTATCGTGGAGAGTGAGAGAGAGTCGATGGTTAGGGTGAAGTCGTGTTGGATGGATTGTTTTGCTTGTAGCAACAGTAGTTCAGTCTTGGGAAGGTATAGTTGAATGTGGTTTTCCTTCATCCATGCAGAGATCAAAGGGTTTTCAGGCAGGAATGATAGATAAAGCTGGGTGTCTTTAGGAAAGCAATGGTAGGAGAAGCCATGTGAGGTGGTGGTGTAGATGGAAAAAGGAAAGGGTCCTAGTACCAAGCCCTGGGAAACCCCAGTGGATAGTGATCAAATGTCCTGCAAAAGTTTTGTCATTGCCATGTTAAATTACTTTGATATAGAAATAGACAGATCAGTCTTTTTTGTGCTAATGATTACAATCATTGATCACAGATTGTTTTTCACTAGAATCGGTTAAAGGTCAATGCCAACAAGGGCTGGGCTGGATGCTACATTAACCTTTCAGGCAATACTTGGCATCATGCATAATGCATCGTCATACAGGGCTTCTGTAATGTTCTACATTGTCTGCCCACATGAACTTTTCAAATGTGGAATCGACCACATTAAAAATGCTGTCAGACTCTGAGCACCTGTGAGTTCCTGTGCAGAACCACACCGTTGAGCTTTGAGTAGAAAAACAATTGAACACGGCTGCTTGTCTTACAGTAAAACTTCATCACTTTGGACGTAATTCCTTTAGCAAACTGACTGTAGCTGCTGTATTTTTTACTGGTGGGGGTTAAATGTGTTTTTTTATTTGTGTGGTTAGCCGTGATTGCAAGCTTTACTGTGTCATAATACTCACTGTACCAAGCTGAAGCTGTACCAAGTGATGAACTCTTTAGAGGGTTATCCAGTTAGTGGCCTTCTTGCCTATTATGGCTGACAATTGCCAAATACTGAAACAAAGCCAAGTGATTTTTCCTCTACTTCAAGAGTACCACAAAGACTTACTATGAAGAAAACCTTTGTGCCTACAAGAAACAAAAAAATTGTAGAGCAACAGGTCAAACTAATCATTTTAAGAAAAGCACACCATACAGAAATGTGTTTGATTTAATCCATTAAGTGCTATATTCTTTCAGATATTTTAGTTGAAGGATCTTGACAAGATTTTACAAAGATTCTCTATATAGATGAGAGTTGCTGGGCTGTGCTTTTGTCTGTGCTTCGTTTTGGAGGTGAAATATGGACAATAAAGAAAAAGCAGGACAGGAAAAAATAGTGATGTCTAGAAATATTGATGCTTTTGAATCTAGGTGCTGAGATATTTAGGAGCCCAGTGGACAGCAAAGAGACAAACAAATGGTTCCCGGACCATGTCAATCCTCACTTCAAGCCCAAACATTTTGTGCCTTGCACCTGCATCATTTAAATAGCAAAGGTGCTTGTGAATATATCTAGATCTGATCTGGAATTGAGGTGGTTTCAGATAAATTTCTATCTTGGCAACGGAAAACACAGGTGCTCCACTGACTGATCAGAACCTTGACAACAGTCAACCATCAGACATTCATTGCTATCTTGGAGACTTAGGCGCACTGTTGCTTGCCCAATGTGCGTGCATAAACAATAAACAGAATACACAATAAAACAATATAGCTGTTCTCATAAATGACCTGCTTGCACGAGAACATGATACGCCCAAAACACACTCACGATCAATTAAAAGAATTAGTATATGACTTTTTCCATCCTAACAACAGCAAAGACAATCCATGGTTGATGGCTCGCTTATAGATCCCTAAAATAAAAAATAGGACCCCTAGTGTGAGATTTAGTGTGAGGCCCTTAAGATAGATAGATAGATAGATAGATAGATAGATAGATAGATAGATAGATAGATAGATAGATAGATAGATAGATAGATAGATAGATAGAGGGGTTGGACAATGAAACTAAAACTAATTTATTGTCCCGACGGACAGTTTTGATGGAAACAGAAGAGTTTAGGTGCACATTGAATTCTGCCGTGATTTGAGCAGCCGTGGTTTTATGTTTTTTGGATACAATACGGGTTAGCACCCGAACATCCCTTTCAGACAGCTTCCTCTTGCGTCCACAGTTAATCCTGTTGGATGTGGTTGGTCCTTCTTGGTGGTATGCTGACATTACCCTGGATAACGTGGCTCTTGATACATCACAAAGACTTGCTGTCTTGGCCAAAGATGCTCCAGCAAGACGTGCACCAACAACTCTGGTATGTCACCCATAATGTTGTGAGCATTGCAATATTTGGAGCGTAACTGTGCTCTTACACTGCTTGTTGAACCTTCACACTCTGCTCTTACTGGTGCAATGTGCAATTAATGAAGATTGGCCACCAGGCTGCTTTAATTTAGCCATGAAACTTCCCAAATTAAAATTACAGGTGTTTCAGTTTCATTGTCCAACCCCTGTAGATACTTTATTGATCCCTGAGGGGAAATTCTAGAATCTTTAATTCATGTTTACTTGCGAACAACATCTACCTTTTTTCTGTCCACCACTTGTTTAATTTCACAGTGTAAGCTGCTCACCAACTTTATCGTTTCTAAAGGCTGCCAGACTGACAGGTCCTCACTATCAATATACTTCCATTTCCAGCCCCAGCGGGCTGTTGTTGAGACTTCCCCTGCTAACTGGCTCAGGATAAGTGGCAGTAAGAGTCAAACATTGATTGATAGTAGTGCGTGGGCTCGGCTGTCGTGCTGTACCAGCCCTTATCACTCCGGAAGCTTCTTACTGCTCTTCTATATACTGTACCGACAACAGCCTGTCCCCGAGCGCAGACCTGGGGCAGCGGTGTGACATTGACGAATTCCTTTTTTAGGCAGAAAAACACCATTGACTTCCTCCGAGGCCCTGCCTAGCTGGCATTAAAACTAAGCACTCTAAATGGCTTTTGGAGCAGATCGCTCTGCGTTGCTGATGAAAGGCAGATGATGTGTAAATGTCAGGGCAGATAGGGCTTAAGCGCCAGGGGAGGGGAGGGGGAGGGGAGAGGGTGTAGGGGTGGGGGGCATGAGCCAACCCCTGGCATGCTTAATCTGCACACTGTTGCTTCCCTACTGATGGAGGGAGGAAAAAATAGAGAGAGGGAGGGATGAAAAGAGGGAGGGAGGAAAGGATGAAAAGAGGGAGGGAGGGAGGGAGGGAGGGAGGGCGGGGTAATCCAGGTAATGACCTTATCCGCTACTGTCCACATCTGATTAGTCGACAGAGAGGAAAAAAAAAAAACGCCCCCGCGGTCACTGAATGCATCCGGTGGGCGAGATTAAAGTCAGATGTTGACTTTGAAAATGGAAAACGTCACTTAGAAAGCTTGTGCTATTATTAGCGATAGTAGTTTTCCGACTGACGTAGTGATGATTGTCGTGATTTTTGGTTATGAAAGAATAGAGCACGGCGCCCCCTGCTGGCTGGAGAGGAAAAATCTGAGAGATCCGAGAGATCCGAGAGCATGGTGGTGCGTAGAGACTGCAACGAGCTAAAGCTACGCCATCTAGGTACAACAAGGTTTCCTAGACATGGATTAAACCTAATCATGGTCTACACAATGTTTTGAATGGAGATTTTCCACTAAAATAAATATAAAAATAGTGGTCACATCCCAGTGCGATAAAGCATCTGCAAAAATGGGAAAACATCTTCAAAGTTCCATTATAACGCCATCATAATTTATTTGCTCAAACACATAATCAGTTGTATTTACTTTTATTCCAGAGAGTAAATCACATGACGTCATCACAGCCACTGATTCCTCAAAGTGTTGAGAAAATAAATCAAATATGCGTAATTTGCTTTTCCCCAACCAATATTATTTTCCTTTAGTACTTCAGACATATTTATATGATGTTTCAAACCAAATAATATCAGTAAATATCAGACTCAAAAGTGTCCACAGAAAAAGTGTGAAACTACCTGCTTTACTCAAACTAAAGCTAGATAAGTTAATACATTATACAGTTTTTATTTTACTTGCACATTTTTACTAAGTGCACTAAACATTTTTATTTATTTAGACTAAAAAGTTTACATTTTTTTTATATAGTTTTCATATATAGTTTATATTTGTATATAGTTTTAATTGTGTGTCCTAAATATAAGTGTTTTTGTCATCATTTTGTGGAATAACTCTGTATTATAATATTTGTTGTTATTATAAGCAGCTGAAAATAAATATTTAGTACAGTAAATCAGTTTTGTTATTAGTTAGAATATTGGACATATTGGTCCTGATCAAAATCCTCCTGAGGCTCTTCGTGTATTTTGTCAAAGTAATAAGCCATGTTATGAACTATCATCAATAATTTTTTATATTATGCTTTCAACTCAAACACACTCTAGCCTAAACATTTTTGAAAAGATATCTTAGATGTAAGAAAAAAAAAGAAAAAAAAATTGACCAAAACATGATCAGTTCCAGGAAAATATAACAATTCTGCTTCCTTTTACATTTTAAATGATTATATTTTTGAGCAGCCGTATGTCTTCTAGAGTAAAAGAGATCAGTGGCAAGTGGCTGTCTGATATAATTACTGTGTTATAAGACCTGAAAGAGGAACTGACAAAAACTGACAAAATAGCCTAGGGTTGTAAGGGTTAATGGCAAGTCCAGTCCTAGACTATAATGTCCTTTCAATAAGAAATCTCCATTCAAAATGCTGTGTTGACCAACACTAGGCTTAACTTAATCCCAGTCTAACAAAAAAGCTGTCCCTTACTGTTTACCACACTGATTAAAGACATGAATGTACTTTTCTTTCACACATTGGGCTCTTTTTCCTTCTAATCGTTTTGCAGACGCATGAAGATGCCAAGGACAGCTTAGCTCTCCTGAAAGCGCCTTCAGCTCCCTCACTTACATTAAACTCTGTTTAGAAAGGGTGTTTTGTTGGCATATGTGGCTGTGTATATCGTCGCTGTCCAATGAAAAACACTTATCTCCAAAACAGCAACTTTACAGGAGAGAGAAAAAAACTTGTAAACTTTCAATAGAAGTCAATGTAAAAAGAGTTTATTTCAGGTCATTTTGAAGAGTTTCTATTGGTCCGTTCATCAAGAAATTTTGGCAAAGTGTAAAGGACAGTTTGTCTGTTCAGATTATGTAGAAAACTAAAAATCGACAAAAATGGAGATAAGTGTTTTTCATTGGACAGCGACGATATGTGAAACATAGAAGTTACATCAGTTCCAACTCTAAAAAAAACCCTGCTTTTTCATCATCTTTCTGTTCTGGCTCTTTTGCAAAAGGGTAAAAGTGTAGCCATTCCACGTTTAGCATAAAATGAAGGCATATGTTTGTTTTGCTGGAGCTAGTTTTTTTTATCATTTTAACCAATCCTATCCAGTAGAGATGGATCGATTAGCGAGTTTAAGGCAGATACAGTCACCAATACCAATACCATACGATCAGTTAATAGTCTTAAGTGTCATTAGTCGATTAACAATACAGATTAAGGGCAGACTAATGAAACAGAGCCAGCACAATCAGCAGAGCACAGCCCATCTCTTTCTGTTCTGACTCTTTTTACAGAAAATAAAAGTGTAGCCATTCCAAGTTGAAAACCTCTGAAATATAATCAAGAGGAAGATGGATGATCACAAGCCATCAAACCAAGCTGAACTGCTTGAAATTTTGCATCAGGAGTGCAGGCATAAAGTTATCCAAAAGCAGTGTGTAAGACTAGTGGAGGAAAACATGCCAAGGTGCATGAAAACTGTGATTAAAATCCAGAGTTAATTCCACCAAATATTGAACTCTTAGAACTGTGAGCCGCTGGGGCGGGTGTGGGGGACCAAACACACCGAGACCAGGATAACTTAAACAACCCCGAAGGGGAATTTATTTAGAGTCTTTCACAGACAAAAGGAAAAAGTTCAGTCTTTAGCTCTGCAGCCCACTCCTTGTGGGATCAGCCGGGGCAGGGTCGGAGGCTGAGTCCAGAGCCAGTCCGCAGGAGGGTATGAGCTCCTCTTCGGGCTGGCAGAAGGGTCCTGGAGTCCCGGACGCGGCGGCTCACACTGCGGGTCAGGATTCTGTAGGGAGGACAGAGTGGAGGAGCAAGAAAGAGACGGACAGAGAGACAGCGTTAGTGTCGTCTTGGAGGCTCTCCTCCTAGAATGCTGTTTCAGCAGCCTTTTTGTGGGGCTGCTGAGTGGAGTTGAGAGGCTGCCAGCCGTGCAGCACTCAGTGTCTTCCAGCCGTGCTCGGAGGGCAGGGCTGTCCCGCCTGCTGGTGTTTTTCCACCACTGTCCCACCGGTGGTGCTGAACGGTGGCCAGGCATGGGAAGGCGGTGCAGCTGTGAGCTGTCCGGTGCTGAACGGCGCTCTGTTTCCAGCGTCCTCTCTCCTCGAGGTCGGCGCCGCCGGCCACAGAACGTATAAAACTACAAATATGAACTTTGTATTATTTGAGGTCTGGAAGCTTTGCATCTCTTTTTGTTATTTTAGCCATTTTTCATTTTCTGCAAATAAATGCTCTAAATGACAATATTATTATGGAATTTGGGAGAAATATTGTCCATAGTTTATAAAATAAATTAAAAATATTCATTTTACTTAAACATGTACCTTTAAATAGCAAAATCAGAGAAACTGATTCAGAAACTGAAGTGGTCTCTTTATTTTTTTCCAGAGCTGTATTTTGTGCCAAGGTTTTGTCTGTGCTAACTTTTTAAGGCGTGTTTTAGATGTTTTTGTATTCGTTTGGGAGTAATGTTGTAGTGATGTCTCCATACAGCGATGAACCGATTTGGCCGATACCAATTGGCGATCACCTTTCAGCAAGCGTAATCAATCTCTTTTAGTACGGCTGGTCAATCGGCAATACTGAATGAGGCTCAGTAAATAAAATGCCAGACTGATCCAGCACACAAAGTTGGAACAAAGAGACAGGGGAGGTGAGTAAACAAAAGCTGGCCAGAGAAGCATTTTATTTTTAAAACACATTAGCTACACGTTCACTGTTAAAACATTCTACTTTGCTTCAAATCCTCTTTGCTTTTGGTCCATTTGGAGGCTGTGCTGTCAACTCAATGAAGGCAGTCTGAGACAAGCTTGGTCTTGTAAGAATGGATCAGCTCTACCAAGTGAGTGACTGTGTGAGTGTGCCTCTCTCTCTTATGCCAAGCTCAGACTACACAACATTTTTGTCCCTCAATGTTCACTATGTCAGATTAAGCAGTTATCTTCGTTTTGCGCCATTCTCGGGGGACTGGCAACACTACACGTTAGTCATCGATCAATCATCGCCCGTGTCCTTGTGTGAGTTCATAGGTCATCGCGGGGGAGGAGGATAGAACCTGACAATCACGGCTACAGAAGTTATTTGCGTGATGGAAGCACTTTTGTGCTGAAGAAACTAAAAAAAGGGGAAAAAGCGACTTTGGGCTCTTTTTTTGGGTGACCCAAATGGACATTACATGCTTTTTGTACTCCAGAGAGACCTTAAGCTATGGTAAAGATGTAGGTACTTAGGTTTCAGTGCCTGTAAACAGAATATCTCATGGATGAAACAGATAATTAGATGATTATTAGATTATTTTTCTGTTTCTCTGGTCCAGTGAACTGCACGAGTACCGCTCTGCTTTCTTTTCCCGTGTTTACATCTGTGCCCACAGAACGCTCTGTCTTCCTATTGGTCAGAGTCGGGGAGCTCATCGCGGAGCATGTCAAACTAGGCGATAAAATACAAAAAATTCTAACATGCTAGTCTTTCCGTCGGACGCTCCGACGCCGTCGATCACGTCAAATTACTGCTCTTTGACTGTGTCACACAACATGGACCTTTGTCGCTCGCAACACTGAAATTCGCATCCGACGCACGCAATGTGTCGGCGTCGACAAAATCGGGTCAAAATCGGACTAAAATCATGTAGTCTGATCCGGGCATTAGACAGACGGTTTACTGATCTCTTCACTGATCTCTACACACTGAGAAAAAGAAGTACAGATTTGTACTTAAAAGAGTACAAAGCTTGTCGCTGGGGCTGTACCTTATATTGAGGTACAAAAAAAAGCTTTCAGTATAAGTCCTTTTTTGTACCCGTGTTTTTTGCGCCAGTAAAAATATTATAAAGATTATAAACATTATCAGCAACTAAATATGTGTCAAGAACTTGATGATCTGGCTTTCAAATAAATGTGCAAATAATATTTATATAGTTTATTAGTACCGTGATAGAGAATACTGAATGTACCTTTTGGCTGCAGGTTAAATGGTACAAATTTGTACTTATTGCTGTTAGAAATTACTTTGTACTTCAGATGAAAAAAACTGACCCTGTAAAGTCCAATATTGTTCCTTTGAGGGTACAATTATGAAGAGTGTACCTTTGAATACAAAAAAGTACTCATATCGTACCTCTGTTTTTTAGAGTGTACAGTCATTGTTTAAAACCAAACAAAGCAAACAGGAATCTCAGGGGTAACACTTAGAGTACTTATGTAAATGATCACTAATTCCTGATTTAAGATTTGAGATGTTGCAGGAGTGTATTTATAGAAAACAAAGTAGATTAGATTCGTTAAGACATACAGTAGCATTAGTGAACGAATAAGCTCATTTATTCGCCATTTACCTTTCATAAGCAATCAGTGCTTTCCACCACTCTTATGAAACACACCCAGCGTTCTCAGCATTCATACTTCATCATTTAATCTTAAAAAAAACGAATCTTATCTTCAGTGCAGACACACAGAAGATGCTGTTAAGTTTGCAGACTCTTTAAAACTTAAAGTTTACAGCTATTCGTCATCCCCCCTGTCCCCCAGAAATGGATCGCTGTTGCGTGAGGGCAAAACAAAAGCACCAGCGCAGACGTTTCACAGCAGAGTGCTGACGTCTTCTGAGGGCAAGTTCAATATTTAACATGTGGAGGAAGAATACATTGAGAAGAAAAAAAAGCGCTGGGAGAGCTCAGAAGGTGAACTATCGGGACCATCACTGACAAACTGATGCATCTTTTTCTCCAGACCATTAAACTCCTTAGTGTTCAGAAACTGAAATGACCCCCCCAGACACTCACACTTATCTCAGCCGACACACTCCCACTCTACCTCCCTACACACTTTCTCACTTTGGCAGTGTTTGCCGCTTGCTAGTGCTGGATTGAACAGAAATACTGTTGTTAAATATTGTTCTTTTCTACCTTAGCAACACAACTCTGCTCATATATGCATGTCCAATAGAAGCTAAAGAACGTTGCTCATAGCCGTAGGGTCTATGCTTAGGGCCTCGTGCACTGATTATACCACCGTTATTCTGACCCTGCAATTTGATTGGCTGAGAGGTATTTTATGAGTGACATTATTAGCCGGTAATGCACTGTAACCGAAGCTCTGTGTATTAGTCCGCCACATACAGGTAAACTAGCAACGATGCAGCGCTTGCAAACCAAATACAAACCAAATACGATGTCATTACACACCACTGGGAGCCACTGGAACCCATAGGCACAGTGCAGAAATGCTATGTATTCGATAGGCGGCGCAGGCAAAGATGCTGTTACACAAATAAATAAGCCCAGCAATTTGAAAAATATGCATTATTACGCACATTATTATCAGACACCAATATCAGGTTAAGAGTTGTTTTTATTAAAATAAAAGCTTAATTGTATATATTTTCCAGTTAATATAGGGTATTTAAAGCTGAATGTAAGGTGGACTCTGGTAATTTCTCAGTTCTTGCTGCCGGGGGGCGCTGAAGTAAACAAAACTCAACACAAATTTCTCTTCTAAAAAAACGTTTATTTGGGTGAGTAAAGTGCTTCTGTTTATTTACAGTTTTAACTCGAGTGTTTATATCCAAACCGATTGCATTTTCTCATCCTGTTTGACTCAAAATGTTTCAACAAACAGTGATAATGGAAATGTGGTATAATCACAATAATACACCTGAGGTTTGTGCTATAACGTGTCATACTGGCACTACTTTGCTGATCTACAGGGGTTGGACAATGAAACTGAAACACCTGTCATTTTAGTGTGGGAGGTTTCATGGCTACATAGGAGCAGCCTGGTGGCCAATCTTCATTAATTGCACATTACACCAGTAAGAGCAGAGTGTGAAGGTTCAATTAGCAGGGTAAGAGCCCAGTTCTGCTCAAAATATTGCAATGCAGACAACATTATGGGTGACATACCAGAGTTCAAAAGAGGACAAATTGTTGTTGCACGTCTTGCTGGTGCATCTGTGACCAAGACAGCAAGTCTTTGTGATGTATCAAGAGCCACAGTATCCAGGGTAATGTCAGCATACCACCAAGAAGGACCAACCACATCCAACAGGATTAACTGTGGACGCTGTAAGAGGAAGCTTTCTGAAAGGGATGTTCGGGTGATAACCCGGATTGTATCCAAAAAACATAAAACCACGGCTGCTCAAATCACGGCAGAATTAAATGTGCACCTCAACTCTCCTGTTTCAACCAGAACTGTCCGTCCAGGTGTTTCATTTTCATTGTCCAAACCCTGTACAGTACTTGCTATAGCTCTCCCTCTCGTGTATTATTGCTTAATTATCATCAGTATGCATGGACAATTCTAACCAGATGCCACCGGTCACAATCATTACCATGCAGTTTTACCTCAGGAGATGGCTTAGGAATGTCCAAACCTGCATAAGTTGTGAGGTGCTATCATGTGAATGAGGCTGAACACTGTGTAGCATGCTCAGCGTGGAAGGGAAATACAGTGGCATGCTTGTACTCGAAATATGTGGGCATTACCACCCACAGTGGACAGTGCAGTGTTTGGTAATGACTGTCCACAATGACTATCCATGCACACAAACTAGCGACTCTGGAAGGAATTAACATTCAAGGGATCAACATTCAGTGAGGCCCCACACATACATTATGTTTCTCCTCAGGCCAGTGTAATATTCTTTAGCTTTCAAGGGACATGGCAAAAGTCATGGGACATGCTGCTAGTTTTTGCTGTCATGTGACATGATATAACCAAAGGGAGGTCCATGCTGTCATCCCTTGTGTCCTCTGTGGCCCAATCCCATTTCTCGTTTGTACCCCTACCCCTTGTTTTCGAGTGTAACCCTTTCCCTTAGAACAGAGTTACTAAAGGAAGGGGTGAAACCTTCTTCCTAAGAATTGGGACACCCCTTTCAACCCCCTGATACAGGTGGTGCCGCAATTACTTTCTTATTAGCATTAGCATTTCTTAATTCCTATGAGAGGCTTAGCTGAAATCAGCTTTTAATAGCTTTAATTAGGTTGTATTTTTCGATTCCACTTTAAAAGCTGCAGTGTTTGCTGTCTGTTGCACCATTTAAGGTGGAAAAGGAGAGTTAGCTAGCTACTATATATATATATATATATATATATATATATATATATAATATTTTCTATTCCTCTTCTTTGGTTGCCGCCATCTTGCCAGTGATTCTCATAGCCCTGTTTTGCCTCTGAAAAACAAGACACCCTCCCTACTGAGGTGTGTACGTGCAAAACAGTGGGGTAGGGCTAAGTGGTAGGGCCAAGGGGTGAAATGGGTTTGACCCTGGAAGTCCAGGGGATCAAACCTGCAACCTACTGGTCTCAAGCTTCTTCTCATACCTTTAAGCTAAAGCTGCTTCCCACACCTCTTGAATTTGAGCTACATACTACATACATCAAAATGATAAATCAATCATGTAAAGAAAGAAGATGAAAGAACAAGATCATGCATGAACATATAGCGACTACAGTCTGAAAAAACAGGAGAGTGGGAAGAGGTGAGTTGGCTCCAGCTCTCTGTATTATTACAATTTAATGAAAGCTGTTCAGCCAAAGGATGCTTTGAGCAAATCTTCATTGGATTTGAGAGAAGGCTGGAAGACCATGCAGGCTCAGCCTATAAGAGATCACCCATGTGCTCAAGCCTTCTCCCTCGAACCGTAATTATGAAAGCACAGCGGCTAGTTGGGCGACTTTTCAGTCACGAAACCTCCCTTTCCTGAACCTTCTGTCTGAAGGCAGTGTTGAAAATAGTGGCATTTATATTCTTCCCTTACAGTGAAGCATGGCCTCTCGCTAATGACTCGACACCGATACGCTGCCTTCTAATTACTGCTTCTTACTCGGATACACTCCGCTTCTCAAAGCTGAAAGCAACCCTAGGCAACAGTGAGAAATCATGTTCTTCCTGCTCGTTCAGGTCCCAGCGAGGGATTCCAAGTGGAGTAAAATGTGATATTTATGCTTCTTTTTATTTCTGGATAATTAAATGCTAAGGCATGACTCTTGCAGGGGTTGAATCGTACCACTGAGTTTTATTTAATCTGCAGTGTAAGGATTATAAAAAAGACTGTACTCTAACAGGATAAGCATTAAGAAAGTGAAACTTAACACAATTAAAATTTAAACTGTTGCACTGGGATGTGTAACTGAGGCAGATACAGGGTGTCTTCAAGGACACGTACAGCTCTGGAAAAAAAAATAAGAGACCACAGAGAAATCAGTTTCTCTGATTTTGCTATTTATAGGTATACATATATTTGAGTAAAATGAACATTGTTTTATTCTATAAACTACAGACAACACTTCTCTCAAATTCCAAATAAAAATATTGTTATTTAGAGCATTTATTTGCAGAAAATGAGAAATGGCTGAAATAACAAAAAAGACAGAGCTTTCAGACCTCAAATAATGCAAAGAAAGGCTTTTATGCACCTTGGCATGTTCTCCTCCACCAGTCTTACACACTGCTTTTGGATAACTTTATGCCTTTATGAAAATTTGTTATTTATGTATAGTCAAGCCTCCTATAGTGCAATCAACAAACAGCGATTTGCAGTGCTGTAAAATGCATGCAAAAAATATTTCAGCTTGGTTTGATGGCTTGTGATCATCCATCTTCCTCTTGATTATATTCCAGAGGTTTTTAATTTGGGAAAATCAAAGAAACTCATCATTTTTAAGTGGTCTCATTTTTTTACAGTGCTGTATTTGCATGATTTTATGATTCCAAACACTATAAACACTCCAAGTATGAAAAAAAAAATACATTTTCTGTGAACCAGCAAAAAGTGTCAGTGTTGTTAAGAGTAAGGAATAATATGCTTCTATGAGCTGTTTGACTGGCCCCACCCACTAGATCAGTTGACGATTTCCCTCATTTCATTCATTTTGGATGAAAACCTTGGACAGCACACAGCAGGATTAGCTAGCAGACTTTTTCTGACTGAGGGATCTGTACCTACTGTTCATGGCAAGTCAGCAGATGAGGGAGATCTACATACTTTCAAATAATGAGTTTTGTGCTCCTATTGCAGTTAAGCATGAACTAGCTTGTTTTGGTTTTGACATTTAAAGCAAACTAAACTAATAACCAGCTTATTTGTATTAAAATGACAGCCTGTAAAGGGCTCAATCTGAAAGGGACTGAAACTGGCAGTAATAAAGTTGGTGAGATCTCTTTTTATGAGAGTGTTTTTGTGCAAATACCTTAATAAACACGTTTTGTACAGCCCAAAGACCTATTCTAACCTGGTATAAATGGGCCTTTACACACCACTATTATGTCAGTGCAGTGCTAAATGCAGTGGCACCTATAGACTTAAGATCGATGAGTCTAGAATCATGAAGGTGGTCATAATATTATGCTAAATCTGTGTATGTTATGTTTAAAAATCTGTACATTACCTTCTAAACTGCTTATTAAAGCAGAAATCAATTCCAAAGAAGCCTTTTTTGGCACCTGTAGTTTTGAGAGTGTATCTTTAGCTAAGCTGATGGCTGTTGGGGTATTTCAGCTTAATTAAGTAGCACATGTAGTGTAGATCTGAGACTTCAAGGGAGTTTCACACCCACGCAAAAAAAAAAAAAACAACACAAAAACTATCATTCCCCATTTAGGCCAGCTCTGGCCCACCGGGCCTCTGCTACATCCGGAATAATTGCTTGTCAAAGCATTTTTATTGTCGTCTGCTAATTGACATGAATGGGGCTTAGGTGACAAGGCAATTAACACACCACCTGAGGGGAGAAGCAAGCCACGAATCCAAGATAGAGACAGGCATGACTGTGAAAATTACCAGAGAAAGCTTCGGAAAAGTACAAACCACATACTTAAAAGCACTAAACTGCTCATAATCCACAGGGTTTTATTTTTTTTTTTTCATTTCCACATGGAGCCTTGCCAAGGAGAGGATTTTGCACTGTGGGTAACGTTTTAATCCACAACACAGGAGATGAGGAAAATTTGTTATTTGTGTCTAGTCAAGCCTCCTATAGTGCAATCAACAAACAGCGATTTGCAGTGCTGTAAAATGCATGAAAAAAAAACAACCTAAAAAAAGTTTTTTTCTTACGCAATCTGAGAAGAGCTCTATTGGACATTGCAGAGATAAAAACACGTCTGGGGTCCGGAAGGCCGGCGGCTGATCAGAAATCCTCTTTACATGCATGAGCAAACCACAATAGCATCGATTTATCCGATTCTTCCTGAAGGTGTAAAACTTTCCCACATTACCTCAGATAAAAGACGGCAGCACATCTCCACTCTTTTTTAGAATCATTTATTGGGTGCAAAAGATATTCAACCACACCTCGACATCGAACTGTACACGCTGATCCATACGAGGAAAAGAGAGAGAGTGATTCTAAATCAAAAGAGTTTTCATTTCATTTTCCTCAGTCTACCTGCGTACGCTCCGTAGAATAAATGGTTGTATTTAAAGGTGGAACGAATCCTCGACAAACCAAGAAAGCACAGTTGGTGCTCGGAAAAGGCAATTCAGTTTTTCTTTAGCAAAAATTGAAACAAGCTGCTATTTTGTCAAACAGATAAAAATACACAAAACATTTACATTAGAGAAACATTGAAGTCTTTCTCCTTACCCACACACACACATATATATACACACACACACACACACACAGTGACGATAAAGCATTTGAGTTCACAGTTAAATGGAAACGAATGGACATTCAGTAATCTGAATATAAATCTGTTATATCAGGGCCATTGCTCTCAAAGCTTAGAAGACACACCGGAAATGATGATCATAATCACAGACAAAAAAAAACAAAACAATTATTTCAGTAAAATAATACACATCAGTAATTTAACATAGCTTAAAAATAAGATTAATTTTTGTAAAAAGCAAAAAATCCAACATTTTCAGTCTTCAGAAAATTTGCACAATGATATTGTAATCATAGAGGCATCCAGAAGAGTATTTGCTAATTGTATTTACTAGTTGGTAAATTTGGTATTTAAATCCAGAATACACATAGAGAGCAGATCAACCACTTGTAAACGTCGTATGTGTTTGTCAGAAACTAGAGGGCGCTCCAGAGCATGTCTACATACATATACTCATATGAAACTATGAAGCAACATTGTTTATAAATTAGTCAGCACACTTCAGTTAGTCTTCTGTAGACAATTTGAAATAAGAATTTTATTACAGGTCAAGTTTTTTAGCTTTTTTTGTGAAATACATAATTCTACTTCCTAAAATTAAAGGGAAAAACCCTGGACAAGTAGTTAGAAAATATTTGTCTATGCTTTTAGATATTTTGCTCCATTCACCCCTATTTAATGAGCACTCATCTGCATTTGCACTCCCTTAAGTGATTTGTAGTTATTCTCTAATATAACAGAGAAAAGTACGTGTCCAGGTTCTTCATAAACCGGCTCGCAATGAAACCTCAATGGCAGCACAAGGCCTCATTACCAGCTATCCATACACAGCTCTGAAAAAAAAATAAGAGACCACTTAAAAATGACGAGTTTCTTTGATTTTACCAAATTGAAAAGCTCTGGAATATAATCAAGAGGAAGATGGATGATCACAAGACATCAAACCAAGTGAACTGCTTGAATTTTTGCAGTAGGAGTGGCGTAAAGTTATCCAAAAGCAGTGTGTAAGACTGGTGGAGGAGAACATGATGCCAAGAAGCATGAAAACTGTAATTAAAAAACAGGGTTATTCCACCAAATATTGATTTCTTAACTCTTAATTTTCTTAACTTTATAAATATGAACTTGTTTTCTTTGCATAAATCGAGGTCTGAAAGCTCTGTAACTTTTTTATTTGTTATTTCAGCCATTTCTCAATGTTCATTTTACCAAAACATAAACCTATAAATTGAAAAATCAGAGAAACTGATTCAGAAACTGAAGTGATCTCTTTTTTTTCAGAGCTGTATATTTGCTTTATGTTGAAAGGCAGGAATTTAATAGTGAACAGACTCTTAGTCTGTGCTAATTATTAGGAAAACTTAAAGTTATATTTCATTCAGCATGCGGTCTAATCATAAACTACATGTAATTGGTTTCAGTGCATGCAAATTCTCCATCCTCAAAACACCGCAAAAGAGCTGTAATCTTGTCCTGTGTGCTATTTTTATCATCTCCGGGACAGTGTGACAGTGTTAGTCTGGAGCCCTGAATAAAGCCTACATAGGCCCTGTGTGTTTATTATATATATATATATATATATATATATATATAAAAACATTTAAAAACATTTGTTAGGGCTTTGTAAATAACTGAAAATGGACTGAAATTAATATTAGCGCATCTCTCACCATGATTTGAATTTGATGAACAATTGTCCTTCATACAAAAAAACGAAGTAATTGTAAACATGTAATCATGTAATTATATTGAACAGTGTAAAAATAAGTGCAAAATAAAAAAAATAACAATAGCTTAATGTCTTCTAAGGGTTAAAGCACATTCAGTCATCTCATCAGTATAATCTCAGTAAATCTTAAAGGACACGTACCAATAAGTGGCAACAAGGGAAACAACTTACTGCCTAATTAGTGGGTACTGTGTATTTAAGAATAGTGCGCACTACAGAGAACCCGTTTGATCTTCCTTTTCCACTCTACACTCTACACACGACAGCCTAGCAAATCCATCCTCGCTCCTACCTTTCTACCGCAGCTAGACACAAAGAGACAGGCATAGTGGTGTATTTGGGCATGAGAACATGTACAAAACAGCACTGAAAGCTCGGTGTACATAAAAATCACATATATAATGCAGCTATTGCACAGCTTCACTCATACATTACTGTACAAAACCCTAAAATGCGCTAATGGATTCTGTACAAAAATAACGCATGTTCCTCTCTTAAGATCGCTGGAGGAGAATGCATTCAACCTTGCTGTCGTCACGTTTGAAAAGAAAGCGAGCAGCGTCAGCTTTGTCCTTAGTAGCTTTCAATACTTTCAATACTACAATAGCATCCATAGAATACAGAGAATATTCCTTTTTTTTGTTGCAGTGCTTTGTGCTAGGGTCTTCACAGGGTCTGAAAATAAAAACTCTGAATATGTACATGCATCATTAAACAAGTATTCTACACTGACATGCCAAAAGTCACGGGATAGCAGCATGTAAATTATCGTGAAATGTTAGCTCAGGGGATGGCTTGAGAAGGTTCACTCCTGTATAAGGTGTGAGGTGCTATCTTGTGAGTGAGGCTAAACACTACTGGTTAATAATAACTTAAATTATTTGATGTCTGGTGAGTGCACACTCACCGCAAGCGACAAAAGCGACACAGTGACCCCAGTTACTCATTTTTAATAAAAGTCAGCAACACAATAAAACTAAGCTCTGTTTAGATTTATGAAAATAAACAGTGATGTCCTGGGTAAACTACCAATCAGAAAACAGGTTATGAATGGGGTGCTGCCACTATGTTTGGGAGATCACTGGTTTGAATCCAGTTTATTCAGCTCGCCATCAGCTGCCGGAGCCCTGAGACAGCACAATTGGCCAATTGGCTGCATCAGCAGCAGTTTGAACAGAAGCAGTGGTTGGCTTCATATTTGTCAGAGGAAGCATGTGCTAGTCTTCACCCTCCTGGTGTGTTGGGGCATTACTAGTGATAGGGGGAGTCCTAATGAGTGGGTTGGGTAATTGGCCGTGTAAATTGGGGAGAAAATGGGATAAAAATGACAAATAAATTAAATAGAAGAGAAAATAGGTTATGAAGCTTACTATCAAACTGCTACACTATGATGTACATAATAGCATACATAATAGTAAAGGTAAATCCAGCAAGACGTTCATAGTTGAACTATGATATATGAAATATCAGAGAATTTATATTTTTACAGCATTACTATAGATTACAGGTAATCATTTTTTGTTTCAGATAATATAAAATTTTAGGTCAGGGTTGTGAACATTTATAAATAAATAATAAATAAAGCAAGGTGCCAGACTAACATTTTTTCTTACAGTTACAGTAATTTGTGCATTTTGTATAATAGTGGCACATTGACATCCATCCACAGCTACTTAAAAATGCATTTACTGCCATTAACCTTCCAGTTGTGCAGTTTTCCTGATTACCACTGTCACTTTTTCACCTCCATAGTTGACTGACATGGCTATCCATCAAACACATAAACACTTTGTTTCTTATAGGGGCTTTCTCCTTTATTGTCATGTCGACCCTCCTCCTCCCCCTGTGTTTCCACCAAGATGATTGTCTCTATATTAAAAGGCGGAACTTAAATAGTAAACAGACAAACTCAGTATGTGCTCAGTATTAGGAAAACTTTTGTATGTCCCCAAAGCACCTTGAAAGATCTTTAATGTAGTCCCTATATTTATCTCTCCTGGGACGGTGGGATGGTGTTAGTCTGGAGCCCTGAATAAAGCCTACAGAGGCTCTGTGTGTTCATAGTGGTTGCTGTTCCCTTAAGAATGTAGTTTGTTTGACATTGTGATTTTTTCGCTTGTGGTGTGGTGTGTGTACAGGGGGATGGTGTGTGGTAATGATTGTGACCAGCGGTGTCTGACTAGAATTGTCCGTTCCAACAAGGAACACTTGCCATAGGACTTGATATCTGGCATATCCTATGACATCTGGCATGTCATTGTAATTGCACAATCCTCCAGTAGCCTACACACAGTTAATCTAATTAAACTCAGGGACATCTCCTTGCCCTCGACAAAAAAAAAAAAAAAAAAAAAAAGCATTTACAAAAATGTATGAAAAATTCAGCAGCGCCTGTCTACATCCGTAATTAATAAAGCTAGTACTTTACAAGACAAATGAGGATTAAACATTCTTCCACTGTTCTTTAAGCCGAGAGAATGAGCTGGATCTCTTCAAGGCCTCCCTCCTGTCGGCTTTTTCTTTTCCTTCTGCTGACGCGGGGCGAGTTGTAGACCAGACCAGTCCTTGCCAGCTTTACTGCCCTGCTTTTAACCTCACCGGGCCGGGTGGCAAATCTGCTGAAGATGGCAGCTGCTCAAGGGGGAGCAGTATTAGAGTAGATTTGCAAGAATGTGAACGTTCTCTTCCACTAATCCCCTGAGTGTCCACAAGCAAGCACACTCACACATTCACTCACATACACATATATATATACACCTATTCACGCAAAAAAACAAACAAAAAAAAAAACGTGCACACAGTCACCTTTGGGTGGTAGACAACATTGCATGATTGAATAGCGCTGTTCATTCACACAAAGAAGCCCTATTTTAGGTTCTGTCTGTACGAAATAAGCATGTTTAAAAGCTCCTCCCATTGTTTATATTGGACACAGTTAAATGAACTTGAATGTAAGCCTTCATGCAGTTTGGACTTCGCAACGCCGTCCACGCTGTTCTTGAAGTTCTCTGAATGATAACAGGGTTTTGAAGGACGTGTGCAACACAAAAGCATACCTAACATCAACAACAGGCCGAAGCTCGTTTAAGCCAGAGCATTCAAGAGTCCTTAACCTCGAATGTGTAGACTGAGGTTTTTTTTTTTACGTTACATATCACGATTACTTCAATCATTGACCTTGCTCACACTAAACCTTAACGAAAACACGAACAGCAGAAAAAAAAGAAAAAAAAAGAAAAAACAGCCAGAGATATCGCTTGAAAGCACAGTGAATACTCTTTTGTCGCTTGACCGTGTCTCTCCGTGACAGTCCGAAAGCAGCATGGCGAGGTGTCCTACCTCTGAAAAATAACAAACCTCCAAACATCCAAACCAGGCAGGCCAGACCTTACGAGTCAAAGAGCCGGTCCTCGCAAATCTCCAGGGCTGCTTTTGTGGCTCCTCCGAACACCTCTATGTTTCCGTCCACCCACGGCACGACGTTGCCGGGCATGTAGGCCGAGCAGTTGGCCATGCCTGAGATGTCTATGGGCCGCAAAACCCGATCCCACATGTTGAAGTGGCTGAGTTCTCCTACGAAAGCCTGTGTAGCGTCGAACCTCCCTCCGACAATGTCCTGATGAGATAGAGATGGAGAAAGTAGGTCAGAAAAATCATAACTAACACTGAGATTTAGTCAGCAATGAACTGCACAGAATGTTAGACCATTATTAGAAAACATATTCAAACTAATTCAAATCAAACATTTAGGAGGGAGCAGGGCCAATTTTGCTCCCTCTGAGCGCCAGCTGCTGATGGCAAAGCTGCATAGTGGCAGCGCTTTAGACCGCTGGACCACTCGGCGCCCCCAGGATGGGTTCCTCTTACTGAGTCTTGGTTCTTTCTAAGGTTCCTTGCCCTCAGTGTAAGGGAGTTTTTCAGAGTGGTGCTTACTTATAAGTGGCTTGGACCCATCTGTAAAGCTGCTTAGTGACAACATTTGTTGTAGAATGTGCTACATAAACAAAAAAACTGAACTGAAGTAAATGCTTATATGCAGCGAGAGACAAAAAGCATTAATAAGGTTTATTAGAGTCACCACCTCACCTCATCCTCAATTCACTTCACAATAGACTTTATATCCTTCTAGCCCGTGTGTAATATTCTAATATTCAGTCCTATTCTATTGGTAATACTTTTCTACAAAGACTAGACAAGCAGTGTGTGTGTATTTCTGTGTCAGCAGTGGGCGTAACTGAAAGTATAGCTGAATGCATTTAAAGGCTTTAGAAGATGAATCCACAAACATTAGGATGTATAATGTATGTTACATCAACACAAATAAAAAGTAAATCTGCACATTGTGTTGATGCACATTTAATTAATGTCATCAGTGTAGAAAGATAATTAGGCAACAAGATTGCTAATTTATGCTTACTTTAGGCATGCAGTTAATTGTATAATTGTGTCAAATTAGCAAAAAAGACAATAAATCAAGTGCACTCATTTTCATCATCATGAGTCAAAATTTCACAATTACCGTATTTTACAGACTATAAGGTACTGTACTATTAGGCGTCCTATCAGTGAATGTCTACTTTCTGGTCTGTTTTCATACATAAGGAGCATTTTTCATACATAAAAGAGCATTTTAAGCGACAAAAATAAGGAACAAGGTTGTCGCCATGTTTCCCTTCTAAATGGGAAGCT
Organism: Astyanax mexicanus; assembly: GCF_023375975.1. Classification (NCBI taxonomy): domain Eukaryota; kingdom Metazoa; phylum Chordata; class Actinopteri; order Characiformes; family Acestrorhamphidae; genus Astyanax; species Astyanax mexicanus. The sequence goes on along the minus strand of NC_064426.1, from coordinate 32,033,211 downwards.
GGGGGAAGTGCCTAAGTAAGCAAAATAAAGCACACGGTGGGTTTTTGGGAAAATTTAAGCATTTTAAGTGTGCCTAATAGTCCTAAAAATACAGTAAGACTGGCCTAGTGAACCTAGGCATAATCCAGACTGCTTTATTGCCTCTGTAGAAATAACAGGAACAAAAATCCTGACAGAAACATTAGAGTTCAATGACCTTTAGCTGTCTATACGTAACACTTCTCTCAGGAGTAGTAGATCACTCCCTGTTCACTTCATGTCGTGTAAGGGCTTCAAGACTGTGTGAGTGTTAGCTCTGCAAATAAAGATGACGTCTTCTACTCATCGCGTGTGAAGACTTGCTCTATTTTCTTCCTGTCCATCCCTTAGGAGGGGCTTATATCTCTCGCTCACTCTTACCTGTTCTTGACCTAGTATGATCACTCCTCCAGGTTTAATTGGGTGCCACGGGGCCAGGTTCTCCCCAGTGCCCAGCCTCTCTCCATCCTGATAGGCCTCCCAGAAGCCGTCTCGGGTTGTCCAGGTGATGCAGATATGATGCCACCGGCCGTCGCTCACAGACAGAGGCAGCTGAGCCACCTGTAGAGATTAAAAATTCAGTACACACTGTCCATACAGAGGTGTGCTGCAGAGAGTTGGTGAATATGTATATTTAAAGTATAATCCTGCAGAAAGTAGGACCGCTGAATACAAAAACACTGCAGTTCTGCAGAATTAAGCTTCATGAAAATGTGCAGCAGTACGACAAAGAAAGCTGCAAGGTCAGTGTACGAGTAACTGAATGAATGAGAGTACAGCGAGGATGCGTAGAGAGTGTCTGGAGAGAGTGGTGCAGGCTTGAAAAAGATTGTTTGCTTGCTGGCCTTGGTCTATGCCATGTTTTTTTTGTGCCTAGGTGATGCTTCACTAAACAAAGCTGTACCATCCCACATTGCATGAATTAGCAGAACAATGGTCTTTTGTTGCAATGGTCTTTTGTTAGGATTGGGTTTATGGAGGATTCATGGTTGAGGTTTGGTTTAGGACTGGGTTTTAGGGTTGAATTAATGTTAAGGTTTGGTTTGGGTTGGGTTTTAGGGTCGATTCATGGTTGAGGTTTGGTTTAGGGCTTGGTTTTAGGGTTGATTCATGATTGAGGTTTGGTTTAGGGTTGGGTTTTAGGGTTGAATTATGGTTAAGGTTTGGTTTGGGGTTGGGTTTATGGAGGATTCATGGTTGAGGTTTGATTTAGGGTTGGGTTTTAGGGTGGATTCATGGTTGAGGTTTGCTTTAGGGTTGGGTTTTAGGGTTGATTCATGATTGAGGTTTGGTATAGGGCTGGATTTCAGAGTTGATTCATTTTTGAGGTTTGATTTAGGGCTGGGTTTCAGGGTTAATTCATGGTTAAGGTTTGGTTTAGACCTGGGTTTTAGGGTTGATTTATGATTGAGGTATTGTTTGGGGCTGGGTTTCAGGGTTGAATTATGGTTAAGGTTTGGTTTGGGGTTGGGTTTTAGGGTTGATTCATGATTGAGGTTTGGTTTGGGGCTTGGTTTTTAGGGTTGATTCATGGTTGAGGTTTGGTTTAGGGCTGGGTTTTTAGGGTTGATTCATGGTTGAGGTTTGGTTTAGACCTGGGTTTTAGGGTTGATTCATGATTGAGGTTTGGTTTAGGGCTGGATTTCAGAGTTGATTCATGGTTGAGGTTTGATTTAGGGTTGGGTTTTAGGGTTGATTCATGGTTGAGGTTTGGTTTAGGGCTGGATTTCAGAGTTGATTCATGGTTGAGGTTTGATTTAGGGTTGGGTTTTAGGGTGAATTCATGATTGAGGTTTGGTTTAGACCTGGGTTTTAGGGTTGATTCATGATTGAGGTTTGGTTTAGGGCTGGATTTCAGAGTTGATTCATGGTTGAGGTTTGATTTAGGGTTGGGTTTTAGGGTGGATTCATGGTTGTGGTTTGGTTCAGGGCAGGGTTTTAGGGTTTATTAATGGTTGAGTTTTGGTTTAGGGCTGGGTTTTAGGGTGGATTCATGGTTGAGATTTTGTTTAGGGCTGGGTTTTAGGGTTGATTCATGGTTGAGGTTTGGTTTGGGGCTGGGGTTTTAGGGTTGATTCATGGTTGAGGTTTGGTTTAGGGTTGGGTTTTAGGGTGGATTCATTGTTGAGGTTTGGTTTGGGGCTGGGTTTTTAGGGTTGATTCATGGTTGAGATATGGTTTAGGATTAAATTTAATTTTTAGGTAAAGTTTAGTTTTAGGGCAGGGTTTTAGTGTTGATTCATGGTTAAGGTTTGGTTCAGAGCTGGGTTTTAGTGTTGATTCATGGCTGAGGTTTGGTTTAGGGCTGTGTTTTTGGGTTGATTCTTGGCTGAGGTTTGTTTTACTGCTTGGCTTTTAGGGTTGATTCATGGTTAAGGTTGGTTTTAGGGCTGGGTTTTAGGGTTGATTAACGGTTAAGGTTAGGCTTAGGTTAGGGTTAGGTTCTGTAGAGAATCGTTTACATTCAACTGAGAGTTTAGTTACATTTAATGGATAATTCAGTGAAATGTTAAGTGAGCATCTATGAAGCATCTATAATGGACTTCCACTGAATTTTTTTTCCTCCTCTTTTAAAGTTACATTACAGTAAAGCAAAGTGTGGTATTTTTATCAATGCCATAATGCCCTAGAAATGTCTAATTTAGGTCAGTCACCATTTACTGAAAGCCTGTGGTTAGTGGCTTGGCTACTGTGTGTTCATTGAGATTAAGCTTGTGCGAATCACTGTTCAGTGAATCAGTTGCACTCTCTTGATTTATTAATCAACTGTGTGGCATTCTGCCTTGATTCATGCTGAAGAAGTGATTGCTTTCAAAACTAATTTAGTTTCATACATCAACATGCCAGTTAGATACAAAAATAAACATTTTGTTTCCTCTTTATTCTAAGCAAATCACAAAGATGTACTGTATATTGTTCACTAGATATACTTTCCAATTTTGATCTGTGCAAAATACGCAAGACATCCATATAAACCTCCGTCCACAATCTACGACCAGCACGTTTACTGCAGTGAGGCAGACTGTGGTGGAAAACAGGAGTGATGGAGGAGCTACATCAGTATCTGTCATCATCACTCTGTTGATTATTTCCATTCTCCAGTATATCAATAGACTCGCTGTCTGTACTCTAAATCTCCTCAAGGACACATGGAGAAAAGCAGTTAATAAACCTAGTCTCAATGTATTCAAAGCAATGAAGTAAAAATAGTGCAGTGAGGCAGGAAAGGTGTGTTCAGAGGCAGTGCGGCAGGCAACGGAGGAAGGAAAGGCGCTAAAGATGCTCCTGACAGGCAATCAGATTCAACATGGCAGCACCCTTCTCTTTTTCTCACTCATTTAACCCCCTACATACACACCCAACACGCAGATACACACACACAGATACACACACACACTCACTCACATGTATAATGCATGCTGTAGCAGGGAGCTTTAGGGCAAGCTGCCTCTCTCAATAAGCCAGATGCCAAACTGACACCGCTCAGGAGAGGTATCTGGGGAATTAGTCAGGCAGCCGAGCTCACTCTTTCAGTTCTCTCTCCCACTCTCTCTACACCCTTAGGTTACATTCAACAGGAGTCAGAGAGACCAATATCTAATGATTTCCACACTCCACACTAAAAGAGCTTCACAAATCCAACTGCACTATTAAGTTTCCTTAACAGAGCAGGCGGGAAGCTTTTATGTTTAAAAAGTTACCTACTCAATCATTCCATCTTTTCCTGCTGCTTTTGGTTCAGCGTTTGTTACATTTGTTAGTGTAGGGCGTAGTACAGCTGGACGATATGGATCAAAACTAATATCTCAATACTTTTTTTTTCTGAATGACGATATACAATATACAGCTCTTGAACCACTTTAGTTTCTGAATCAGTTTCTCTGATTTTGCTATTTATAGGTTTATGTTTGACTAAAATGAATATTATTGTTTTATTCTATAAACTGCAGACAACATTTCTCCCAAATCTCAAATAAACATATTGTCATTTAGAGTTTTTATTTACAGAAAATGAGAAATGGCTGAAAGAACAAATAGGATGCAGAGCTTTCAGACCTCAAGCAATGCAAAGAAAACATGGTTGTATTCATAAAGCTTTAAGATTTCAGAAATCAATATTTGGTGGAATAACCCTGGTTTTTAATCACAGTTTTCACGCATCTTGTCACGTTTTCCTCCTTTCCTCCACCAGTGTTACACATTGCTTTTGGAGAACTTTATGCCACTCCTGGTGCACAAATTCAAGCAATTCAGCTTGGTTTGATGGATTGTGATCATCCATCTTTCTCTTGATTATGTTTCAGAGGTTTTCAATTTGGAGAAACTCATCATTTTTAAGTGGTCTTCTATTTTTTCCAGAGCTCTATTCCTTGCATTTTCTAAATGGTGGTATATGATGAAATGATTTTCTAATGGGCTTTTTTGGAAAAAAAAATGCTCATAAAGTGCTTAAGTAAAAGTAAAAAAACAAATAAATAAATAAAAATTGCAGTTTCAGTTTTTTGTAAATCTGGGCTAAAACTGTGTCTAATTGTTAGGCAAACAAAGGTGCATCAAACTATAAAAGCTAGTCTAGAGTTGTAAGAGATATACAGTACTTACAGCATATATAACTGACTGATGTTCATTATATATAAGCCTATGCTCCTCAGCTAAAATACATTTGAACAATGATACTGTGGCTACCAGCCTCATGCAACATCTCTACACAGCATTAGCATGGTGGCTACTAGCTTTGTCCAACATTAGTACCACAGTGTTTTTGGGTGCACAGCATTAAGATGGCATTAGTATTGGAATGGTACCACAGTGTTTCTGGGTAACAGTTGTGCTGGAATATAATAATTCCTGACTGTGTGACTGTATATGTTCTGTTATACCCAGATCAGAGTACTCAAGACTAAGACAAAAGCCATGTTCATGAGGTCTTAAAAATTGATATAAACAATATACCTAAAAAAGATACATGGTATTTTTGTTAAATATATATGTGTTTATCTTAAGATTGAGTAGTAGATCCTGGCTGAGCCCTATGCATAACCCCAGCTGTTAGGTGCAGGATTTGTCAATTTCCTGTATTATATTACTTACTAAGGCTTTGAGGGTAAGGCCCAAGACCTTTACCAGGCAGGGTCACGAGAAATGGCACAGGTAACAAAATAGATAGGCTTATTTTATTTATGCCACAGCATCTTTTTTTTAAATAAAGAACATTTATATTGGTCCTCACTTCCAAACTGTTCAAATGCTATTGAAAGCTATTGAAATGCTTCAAACTATGCTTGCCTGCTTTTTCTAGCTTCTGGAGATCAATATTTTAATAATGTTAACGAGACTGGCGTCATGGCCTAGCTCTTCAAAGAGAAGTGAACTGGAGTTATGACGTATATGAGCTTGAGGTTGAGCTGAACATACTGACAAAACATGTACTGCATAAGAAAAGAGACAAGTCAGCTTAGCGGATCTGACACTCCCCAGCAGCAAATCTCAAGGTGCTTCAAAGCAGACCCCACTGCAATTACATGGCAGGAGACCTAATTAACATTTGGAATAACCACATCACACGTTTCGGCTTAAAAATTGTAACAGGCAGCTGGAGAAACAGTAATTTGGGTTTTAAACCCAACAGCTTTCACCAATTATGTTGCCAAAAGTGAAATACTCCCGCATCAAATATTGCTCTGTAAACAGCTTAGTGTACAACACTGCTTAATGACTCACCTTGTCATTGACTAGTAGCTCGATGGGATTATTGCCCCATTCTATCAATACGATTTCATTGGCCTGCCCAGGGACACCATAAGAGAATGGAGTTCCAATACCAGGACTAGCGCTGGACTTGAGCCACATGCACACAGTGAAGGCGTACATCTCTGGTAGGCTCTTCTTGATGCGGCCGTACAAGTAGTTTGTTCGCAAGGGCAGAGAGATCTTGAAGTCCTCTGGGGATTTAAATGCACTGTTACCTGTAAGAGAAAGATTGAAAAAAAGAGAGAGAGAGAAAGAGAGTTAGATGAATGTGTCTAATATTAAAGAAATTCACATCAGATGAGTCACATCAGATCCTAACAACTGTGCACTCATTTCAGTGATCTGGGGTTTCTGAGTTCGGATGCACCGTGATTAGTCACGGCTTGTCGGTAGACCACAATGCAGATGTTACTGGGTCAAATTTGATCACTCTTCATTAGTGAATTGGTCCGGTTTGTGCTATTCACCCTGTCCTTGATGCTGAAAATGGAAATGAGACTGTCTCGTGATGCCAGATGGGTCATGGATAGACTCTTCAATCCACAAGGCCAGACATAACGTGTTTCCCAGCTAAAGCAGCAGTACAGCAAGGTAAACAGCAGCCTGCAAATGTGGCGTTCCTTAATATTCACTGAGGACCATCGAAGGTAAACAAATAAAAACTGGAAAATTGCCTTTACTGAAGAAAATGTAGAACAACCTCAAGGCGTTTAACCATGGGTTAAGGGTTTTCAAGAGTTTTGTCCTTGGTGGTTCTTAGAGATGTTGCCTATGTAGTTACTATGGTATCCTAAGTAGTTGCTATGGTGTTTCAGGTGGTTATTACAGTTTAGCGAAGCGGTTACTAGTGTATTTGTATCATTACAAGAAAAGAAGTGCGCCCAAGTATTTGCACCTGATTCATTTCTATTGGAAAACCAACTGTAAATCAATGAGTTGTAATGTGGTAATTGTAGTAGTTGAACAGTTGAGCTCTTGAGCAGCTTTATACATAGAGCTGAAATGCAACGGAAATCTCAAACACTGCATGACACCTAATGGTCTTTGTAATGAATCAAATTTTACGTTACTGCTTACTTCTATTCTTTTTTTGCTGTACATAAAAAAGAATTGACACAACAAATGAAAGTAAACAAGTAAAGAACATTCTTAAACACTTACATATACTAGGCTAGATGTGGGTTCGGCACATTATACATGCTATTTCTTTGGCCAATGGTTTTTCATGTGTGGAGATTGACCACTTGCCCATGCAATCTGTAAGCTATCATGGTAGAGTTGTTGGTAGAGTATTGTTTTTGGTCAGTACTGCTGAGCAATCAGACTGCATTGACTCAGGAGTGCAGTGTAGTGATTATGGAGTCTACATGACCTACCCTTGAACATAAACCAGGAATTAACCAGTGTATGTTTGAAAGAGCATTCTGAAACGAATAAGCTTGACATTAGAAGATCATTTTAGAATGAACCACTGTAAATATAAAAAAGCATTCTGGAATTAACCAGTACAAATGTTCTAGAGCATTCCAGAAAATGTGTTAATGTGGGGAATATTCTACACCATCCCAGTGACCACAAACAAGCATATCATACTGTTCGGTGGATTTCCTATTAAGCCCCACCTTACACTTTAACCATACACTTTAAACAACACAACAATCCCTCATTGGCGAAACTTCATCCCGACCACAGTTTAGTTTCCACCCAAAGCTATTGACCCATCATGGCTTACTTCTCTCCAGTTCGGTGATTCTCTCGAGCAGCGAGTTGAGGGTATTCTCCGTGCGCTGGCGGTGGGCCGCCGTCTCGTTGTACAGTTGGCTCTTTTCATCCTCCAGCTCAGACACTCTCCTCAGGAGCTGACTCTCCAGGTCACTCAGTCGCCGCTTCAGCAAGTCGCGCAACTCGCTGGGGAATGCCGCACCTGACACGTTGGCACGCTGTTGCTGCTGCTGCGGAAGAAAAAACTTGAATCAGCCTCTACGGCTCTGCTGACTGTAGCACATGCCGCTACATATAAATATTGATAAGAGTCACTCCCTTCACAAAAGTGCTACAATGTTCTTTTCTCTCTGTCTCATAGACGTACATGGAAGTGATGAGTCACGTACTATGGTGTGTGTATGAAAGATGAGGCTGTTGTGTACAGTCTGTTCGTGTAAGTGAATTGTTTTACTCTTTTTTAGGTTGTGTTTTCAGGTCACCAGGTGTCTTCTTCTTTTAACTGCTTGTATATTTTGTGGACATTATTCTAGGCCTGAATAGGATAAAGGATAAAGAGTCGTAAACCTAAAAGAGTTGGTGTTAAACCTAAAAAAAACATAGATTTCCTGATATTTACTGATATTACTGGGTGCATTCTCAGCAGACAAAGTTCTATATAGTACTAAAATGGGTTCTTTGACTCATACTATGCTGTACAAGTCATCTACAACAGAAAAACAATTTAAATACATGTCTTGATTGAGTATAAAACTATTGCCATTTTTAAAGAATGAAAAGACTCCACAAACTCTACGAGTCCAAGACTCTACGAAAGTCTCTATATTGTACTAAAATGGATCTTAGGGTTTAAAAATACTAGGACCTTATTTTGGGTGCTATATAGAGCCATCTACATGATGTAGAGTAGAACCATTTCAATATTAATCATAATTCAGAGAATCTTCTTATTTAGTGCCGGACTGTGTTTTAGTGTATACGCTAAGTAGAAAGGGTTCTTTATAGTAGTGAAAATGGGTTCTTAGGCTCATAACTATAGATAGTGGAACTATCTATATGACCCTAGAGTAGAACTATTTAAACAACTGTCATGATTCTGTGTGAAAACTATTGCATTTCATTAAAAAGTACCATTTAAGAACCCTGTTCTTAAGAGCAGGATTGAGTTTTCATGCACACTTTAGAAAGAAAGTACTAGTACTGAAATTGATTATTTTAACAGTGGATTCTAGTAGGTTTTTAACAATGGAACCTACTAAAATTTCCCTGAAGAACATTATACTGTAGTGCTGGATTATGGTTTAAAGTTTCTGTGTATTGCGAAAAATGGACAGTTTTTATTTATAACATTAGAACCCTATTGGTTGCAATACAGAACTATGCCGTCAACAATATAACCATTTAAACATGTGTCATATTCTGTATAAAACCACTGGCATTCAAACAGCATCCTTGAGGATCCTCTTCTTTAGTGCAATAGTGTGTTTTAGTGTACAATCTAAACAGAATATATACAGCTCTGAAAAAAAATAAGAGACCACTTAAAACTGATGATTTTCTTTGATTTTACCAAATCGAAAATCTCTAGAATATAATCACAATGGATGATCACAAGCCATCAAACCAAGCTGAACTGCTTGAAGTTTTGCACCAGGAGTGGTATAAAGTTATCCAAAAGCAGTGTGTAAGATTGGTGGAGGAGAACATAAAAAACAGGGTTATTCCACCAAATTTTTATTTCTGAACTCTTAAAACTTTATAAATATGAACTTGCTTTTTTGTTATTTCAGCCATTTCTCATTTTCTGCAAATAAATGCTCTATAAGATAATGTTTTTATTTGGAATTTGAGAAATATGTTGTCTGCAGTGCATATAAATAGCAAAATCAGAGAAACTGATTCAGAAACTGAAGTGGTCTCTTATTTTTTTCCAGACCTGTATATAGTACTTAAAGTGGGTTCACTGAATGACAGCAATAGTGGAACCATTTTGAGTGTTACTGACATACCTAAACATCCCCTAAAGAACCTTGTTTTAGTGCAGGGGTTTGCGTTATAAATACACCTTTCCTAAACACAAAGGCTTCTATGAAGTAGGTAAAAGTGTTCCTTTAACTTGTTACCTGGTGGAACCATCTACATGACACTAGAGTAGAACCATATAAACATGTGTACAGAATCATTACGTTTCTGTACAAAAAAAATTGCATTTAATTCAAAAGTACCCCCCTCTTTAGTGTTGGATAGTGTTTTTATGCATGCTTATCTTTCTAAGCAGAAAGACTTCTGTATAGTATTAACAGGGGTTGTTTGACTCATAACAACAGTGCTATACAGAACCATTTGCAACTGTAAAACCAATTCTGTATCTCTCTTCATTAGAGTAGAACCATTTAAATATGCATCAAAATTATGTACCAAAACAATTGCATTTACTTTAAAAGAACCATTGAAGAACCCTTTTTAGTGCAGTATTTTGTTTTAGTGTGCACTCTAAGCAGAAATGATCTATATAGTACTGTAAAAAGGGTTCTTTGACAAGCAATAGTAGACATTTTTGGGTACTATACAGAATATATATACCACTTGTAGAACCATGACTTTCCATGATTATGTATAACACTATTGGCATTATTAAAGCATATCAAAAACTGTATAGAACAATGGGAGACTCCTGTAAAGGAAGCTAGTGTAATTATTTAAGTGTGCGGTGTGTTAGTGTGTGCGTAAAGGGGCGGGGCTACTCATAATAGCCAAATTATGCTATTTACACAGTAAAATTAGCCAGAATTTAAATCTTATTGTATCCATCATGAGGCTAATTTTATCATATGCATTGCAGAGTTGCAACACGAGCCCAATAAAACAGTTTAAAACCCTCTCTGGCGCGCGCATCCATGGCGCAGCAGCACTCACCTCCAGGTTCTCCAGCCGGTCCTTCAGAGTCTGCATGGTCTTGCCCAGCTGCTCGATGGTCTCGGTGGGGTCGCGCGGCAGGTCCCCCATGGTGTTCTTGCCGTATTCTTTCCTGCGCGCGCCGGCTCGCGCCTTGCTGTCCCGCGCGTCCTGCGCGGCGGCGGCCTCGCAGCGCGAGAGCTTGGCGTTGAGCTCCTTGATGGTGCCCTGCTGGCTCACGATGGTCTCCTTCTGCTGCAGGACGGTCTCGCGCAGCTGGATGATGGTGCTCCGGAACTCGTCCTCATGCGGGCTCGCGCTCTGCACGCGGTTGCTGGTGCTCTCCACCGGGCAGCTGATGTCCGCGCCGGGGGGCACCGCCGTGCACACGAAGCGGCTGCCCTTCGCCTCGGGGTCCGCGCGTGCCACCCTGCCGCCGCTGCCCAGCAGCGCGTACACGTAGAGGAGTCCCAGAGCGAGGGTGGTGGTGGTGGTGATCATCGTGGTGGACGCGCGCGGGGCTCGACCGGAGCTCCAACCGGCGCGTGCGTTTAAAGTGGCTCGAGACTCGGTGCGCGCGCTCGAGACGTTTAAAAAATGGTAAAAAAAAAAAAAAAAGAAGTCAGTTTTACTTCGCTTTGGGGGTTTTACGCAAAACACGAGGCCACCTCATTTCTCTAAAATACGAAACCAATAGGAAGAAAAGAAAGTGGAGAGGATATACTAAAAGTAAAAACAGTAAAAAAGCCTTTTAAACCGTCATTAACACATTTAAACCCTTAAATTTTACTTAAATATAGCAAGCTATGATCTGCTAATTTCTTCAAACTTCGTAAACGACTACGAAAAAGCTTTTCCGTTGTTAAAACGTTAAAACGTCTTCAACCTGCAAAAACTGACAATAAACAAAAAATAGATACAAATGCTTCTTCCAGTAGGGGTTCACCGTTTGCAGCAGTTCAATTTGCCGTTTAAATTGTTTTTTAAAACGTTTAAACCGATAATTTTACGTACAATATAGCTAGCTATGGCCACTTCAGACCTCAAAACTGCCTTAATAAAGACGGAAAGCTCGGAAAAGGTATTCTAGCAGATAAACAGAGACAAAAGGGTTTTTCCAGTCGTTTAAAACGTCGGTAAAACGTTAAAACAACTAATTGTACGTAAATTATTAGCCAACCAGCACTGCCTCCGTTCTCTTTACTTCGTAAAAGACGAATAAAAAGCGTGGAGAAATCTCCTGACAGGAAAATATACAGGAAATAAAATCTGTCACTGATGTTTTAGCAAAGCAAGCCGTTTAAACGCAGATTAAATATGCTAAAAAAAATCCCTAAATTATAAAGTCAACGCTTCCAGCTAAACTGGGGTAACAATCCAGCTTCTGAGGTAATTCTGAAGTAATAGTGGTGAACTCTCCAGCCGGCTGAACTCCCTCAGCTCTCCGCTCCGTCCCGCGCCTTCTCCTCTCAGCGCCGTGTTTTCCCGCTCAGCGCTCGTGAAGCTGCAGCTCGCGCCGTTTGAGCGGATTAATGGAGGCTGAGCGCGTGCGCGCGCGCGGATTGACTCAGGTTGGGCTACGTCATTTACTCCCAGCTGGAGCGAGTCATACAGCAGGGCTTTTTGGTTCTGACCCAGAGCCGGACATCATGCAATCACCCCCTCTCTCCCTCTGCCACCCAGAGCCGAGCACAGGTCACCAGATTAAACCCAGCATATTTCACAACATCTTCATTTTCCCACTGTCACACAAATCACCAGCAGAAGACCAGAAGACCTGATTACTCACATTGTTACATCAAATAATGAATATTAAGCTGTTTAATCACATCTTGACACATACAGCTCTGGAAAAAAAATAAGAGACTATTTTAAAATTATGAGTTTCTTTGATTTTACCAAATCGAAAAGCTCTGGAATATAATCAAGAGGAAGATGGATGATCACAAGCCATCAAACCAAGCTGAACTGCTTGAATTTTTGCACCAGGAGTGGTATAAAGTTATCCAAAAGCAGTGTGTAAGACTGGTGGAGGAGAACATGATGCCAAGATGCATGAAAACTGTGATTAAAAAACAAGGTTATTCCACCAAATATGGATTTTTATATGAATGCAAAATGATTAGCATACATTTTGCGGACCTTCATATCCACAACAGGAAAAATACAGACACCTTAGTAACCAACAGATATCCCAAAGAACACCTTAACAACCACCTCGGAACATCCAAGTAACCAACAGCTATGCAATAGCAACAGAAAAGACAACATTTTAATGCACATATCAGCAGTACAATCAAAACAAAAGTCATTCACACATAGAACGGCTTGCACAAGTTTGGGCACCCCTGGCAGACTCTGTAGTGGAAGTGAACTGTTCTACTGTGCAACATTACCCGCAAAAATGACCTCTATAGAAAAAAAAAACATTGGAAGAAAACAATCCATTAATTCTTAACACAATAAGTTAAGTTAAAAATTCTGTTATTCAAATAACACCTATGCAAGTTTTTACATTTATTTATTAAATGGTTTAAGAAAGTGATAAGGAATTGGTTATTTGGTAAGGTCAGAAACAGTTTATTAGGTTTTGTTTAGGTTAACATGTACTTCCAGGTGAAAACTATTTAGTACATATGTATGAATCCTGAAACATATTATGGCACGTATTGCCACTGTGAGAGTCTACTGGAGTACATTCTGCTTTGCACAGCATCGGGAATTTTAGGTCACTGGCTTGGTGACAGCTTCTCTGTTAAGCTGACACACACAGTACGGCACAGGTGGCACTGCCTCTGTACAACCTAAAGGTCAAAAGTTCCACAGGAGGTAAAGGACAAATCTCTCTCTGTCTATCTCCCTCTCTCATGGGTTATTTATTTATTTATTTAATAGATGGGCAAAAAGGACTTCAGCCTCTGCAAATCTGCCACAATAATAATTTGATTTGTAAAAATGATAAAACCTAATCATGTATTTGCAGCAAACAAAGAGTTAGGGCCTTCCAATCATTCAACAAACAAAACACTACTCTACAACTACAACATTTCAAGACAAGACAAGACTGCAAACACACTCACTGTGTTCATAAACTCATAAGTGAAGAGTAATAGGGTGGCAAGGGTGGGAAATAAAATGATCCAACCCAGGACAATGTAATAACGGTTGTAAAGTGGAACAGATGTCAGTTCTCAGGAGACACACTTGTGAAAAACTGCAGAAATCTACTGCAGTGCTTATTGTAAACATTTTTATAACATTAAATTATTTTTCTGACATCTTAGTTTGAAGTATTAAAACTGAAGAAAAATCCATTAAAAAAAAAAAGTGTGACAGCCATCATTGGCCTAAAAGAGCCATTTCAATCTATGAAAAGTGTTGAATCTGTGTTAAACAATTAATTAAAGACTTAAATATCTGCCAATTTACAAGTTCTGGCACCCTTTTTATAGCACCTTTTTATAGCATTAAGATCATGTTCGAATTTCACTTGATGATTTGGACACTGATAAAAATGACAACATATTGAATAGTACCCTAAAAGGCAAACGGGGATCCATTTGCTCTCAGCCAAGGATTATAGCAGCTTTGTATGAGGCTCATTGTTAGCGCTCTTGGTCATATTAAACTGCAGTTTCTTATCAAACACTAGATGAAACTACAGATATTGAGCACAGATGCACGGTGTGCTGGCTCTACTCCTTTACTCAATCCAATGCTCTTCATTGCCAAGGCATAATAAAGACCTTAAACACTACTAACTGGATACCCCTCTTCAGAGAAAAGCATAAGGCCCATACAGTGAGTATTAGAACCCATCAGAGCTAACAAACGCCACTAACCACACAAAACTGCAACAATGCAGGCCATATTTTTGTACATAACCAAAAGTACAGCAGCAACAGCCAAAAAGTTTCCAAGTCATGTACCAAATGGTAGAGTTTTTATTGTCTTTCTGGTGGTGTTTGAAGTTTCACTGTGTTTTAAATGTGGTTGATTGTAAAATTAACACACCAAACATTACAAAAGCCTGCATCATGATGCATCACCAAGTTTCTAGAACCCCAGATTTAAGTTTTGGCACTGAAAAACAACTGTCAATTAGTTTGGGCCCTAAAAACTGATCGGTCCAACTATACGTTCCCTCTGCAGTGTTTTTGCTGCAGTCTGTTCACAGGGGTTCAGTAGGAGAGCAGCTTCAGTCCTCATTAAATAGGCATCTACCTGTTCTTCCCAGTGTTTCTGGAAATTGCTCTGCCAAGAGCTAATGGTTCAAATCACAATTGGTGAGCAAAACTCTTGTCTTACGTTGTACAGTGCAAATGTACAATCATTCACCTCATCTTCAGGAGATTAAAAAAAAACTAATAAATCTGCATTATCTTTTATTGTTACGATTTCCGAATGGAAACCTCATGTGTTTTTTCTTGCTGATGTTTGCTTTTTGTTTTATTTGCGTTTATTTTGTATGTTATAATCTTTCATGTTGTTTTCATGTGTGCTCCTCTTATGACAACATTTTATACGTTATTTTACATGCAGAGGAAACTACTGAAAGCCCAGAATTCTCTACAGCTTTTCTCTCAATAAGATCTAAGAATATGCATGATTATGCAAATTGGAAATGCCCCCATATCCTCTGGCCAAACCAACCACAACCGTTCTACAACTGTGGTTAGACTGCGCTGTGTTATCTTTGACATAATACACTATAGCAAAATGACAAGAGGCAGACAGTACTGAAGAAATATTATATTAATAAGGATTATTCTAAGAGGAGACATCCGTTGACTGCTCGCAGTTTCTGTATAAATGTAATTTTGTACTGCGGTTAATGTTAACAGAATAGAATATTTCCATATAGTTGCAGATTTTGCGGTAGGAAAAAATTCCAATAGCATGCATCCCAAACAATGGTCATGAAGTAATGAAGACCAAACATGATCTGATATCAAATGAAATGTCTAAACGTGTGACGCATGTTGATCTTGGTTCTGACCACAGTGCATCCACACACAGGTTTGTTAGCTGTTTCCACTAACTCCTTTAGTAAATCTAATATCAGTAACTGGGTACCCCACTTTAGAGTACAGCATGCGGCCCATACAATGAGTATCAGAACACAATAGAGCTAACAAACATCACTAACCACACAAAAACAGCTAACTAAAAGTGCTTGGAGTTTGACTGTGTTTTAAATGTGTTTAAATTTAAAGTGTAAAGTATATTTCATCTTAAGAGATGATGCACCGAACATTACTAAAGCCCTGCATGATGCTGCATTACCAAGTTTATTGAAAGTTTACTGTGGCATCCAGACCCCAGATGAAGTATTAAGTAACTTAGGCCTGTTAAAGTGCCTGTAATGAAGACCAAACATGATCTGGTATCAAATGTGATGTCTAAAAGTCTGAACCATGAACTGTTGATGGTATTTCTGACCACAGTGTATCCACACACAGATTTGTTGGCTGTCTCCACATGGCTGCACTGTGTGCAGGATTCCCTCCTTCAGTAAATCTAACAGTAGTAACTGGGTACCCCTCTTTAGAACACAATAGAGCTAACAAACATCACTAACCACACAAAAACAGCAAACCAAAAGTGCTTGGAGTTTGACTGCATTATTAAATTCCTGGAAAGGTTACTTTCGCATCCAGACCCCAGTAGATTTAAGTAGATTTAACTTAGGTCTGTAAAAGTGCCTGTACTGTTGATTTTTGTTCTGACCAGAGTGCATTCACACACAGATTTGTTGGTCATTTCCACCAAATATGATGAGTTGACATTTATAAAAGTGCTTTTTATAAATCAAATCAAATCAGATTTATTTGTATGGTGCTTTTTACAACTGGTGTTGTCACAAAGCAGCTTTAAAAATACAAAAAATACAGAAAACAGAACCCCCAGTGAGCGCAGGGGTTTGACATGACTACCCACTAAGTTTAATTCCTATGTGTTGATTTAGTTTGGGTGCAAACTTTGTTATTTGATGATTTTTGTGTGTTTTTGTATTCTGCACTGTTCATTTAATTTAGTACCAGTTCCACCAATAACCCCAACTCACTATACAGGCAAATGTGCTTGGATAGTAACATGAATCTCTTTCTGATTCTGTAAATGAAAAAAAATATCCAGAATGAGCCAAATAATAATAATAAAAAAAGAATTTTGTTTTATCAGCTGCAGGGCCATCAGTGGGGTCCAGTCATGGCATTTCAAACATACGTGCATATTGTCACAACTGCCATCTGACCGTGGTGTATGACTGGCAGAAGCAGTGCTCTGAGTCAGCGCTCTGACACACGCCCACCCATACACCCATACACCAACCCACCTCACACACACACGATTACCCTCCAGCTCATGCACACGCGCCACACATGCAGTTACACAACCAAACAGCACTGAGGAGATAAACGAAGCTCGGCTCGGCTCGGCTCTACAGGTACCTGTCCACAGGGGGTCGATCCAGGAAGTGCATGGCCTCCTGGGAAATATCTGCTGACATTTCCTGGCTGTTTTTTTTTTCCTGACTAACCATGCAAATGCATTGGGTAATCCTTGGTGACTTGGAACATTTACAAATCAAGCTAAAAAAAATCTCATTGGCATTCACAGTACGCTCCATCTAAAGAGGCATATTTTGACGAGGGGCCGTTCAGCCGGACTTGTATATGAGCTTAAGTGTATGTTTTTGCCCTGGGTTATAGACGCGCCGTTAGCTCCTCGGGGCATCTGCGCCTCTATTATATGGGTGCCCTTCATTTCTGGAGAGATTTGAATTAAAGACCCATGGAGCTTAACAAAGATATGATGCAACTCTTTTAGACTTGGTGTGTAAGACTTGTGAAAGAGCAGCAAGCTCTTTGTAAGAGTGCATGAGTGTGGGATTGCGGGAGTTTGCGCGTGAGTCATTACAGGGTTTCACAGATTCCAGATATCAGAAATTAGAAGAAATTAGAAAAAAAATGCAGTTAGTCTTACATTTACTTTGACTTTTATTTGGTTCCAGAACCATGTCCGCTCAACATTTCTTGTTAACATACAGTACCAGTCAAATGTTTGGACACACATTAAAAACAGTGTTTTCAAACTACAAAAAAAAAAAGAAAAGAAATGGAATTATTTAGTGCTCAAACCTGAATATGTTTTATATATTTAAGCTCAGGTGTGTCCAACCTTTTCTTGTTGGTGGCAAGAATTAGAAATATATGTGCAGACACGGGCCACAGACTCTTTAATAAAACAAATAATTAAATATATTTCTTATAATTAGGGGTGGGCGATATGGCTCTAAAATAATATCGTGATATTTCATTGTATTTTTGCGATAACGATATGCTTGGCGATATGACAAAATACTGCACACTACTGCACCAAAATGAATATTAAATGTTCTTATTGCACGCCATATGATATGGCACACCCTTAACTGAGATTTAAAAAAATACCAGAAATGACTCAGATACAGAACAGAAATCAATGATCCAGAATGTCATGGAACTAATAATGCGTTCTACATATCTCCATATATCCAGGATTAAAGTAAAATAAATGATACTGGACATATATAATCTGTCTCTAGTAGATATATAATGGGAAATTAAAACAGTGTGAATTTTTCTTTTGCTAAAAACAGCATAAAAGTAGTACCCTGATGTGATAATTAGGGGTGGGTGATATGGCATGATATTTCAGGGTATAATATTGCTCACAATATTGAAAAATTTTGGCGGTATTGTACGATACGATATGGCACACCCCTACTTATAATAATACATTTTCTTATTACTATCATTTACACATCATTTTACTTGAGTTACTATTTTAATCTACAGTATCTTTGACAGTGGTGTGTAAACTGTTGTGTAAAGATTTTTCAAATTGATGTTTCGTTTCATAATGTCTCTTAAAATTATAATTTTCCCAATGTGACTGAAATTTTCTGCATTTGCTGTCTATTTTCAGTTTCTTTGAAATAGTCATGTTCTACCAAAAGCTAAGGAACATTGATGTAGGCATAATGAAGGGAGGAAAGGAGATGAGGAGCATTCAAACTTTGAATCTCACAATATAAAAATCTGCTTAATAGCGGGCAATTTTCATTTTATTTCTAAAATACCTTGCGGGCAATTCCAAAAAAGAAAATGGGCTGCAAATGGCCCATTACAGGCACTTTTACAGAGCTTACTTAATACTTAATCTAGGGTCTGAATGCCACAATAACCTTTTCATAAACTTGGTAATGCAGCATCATGCAGGGCTTTTGTAATGTTTTTTTTTTGTGGTTAGTGATGTTTGTTAGCTATATTGTGTTCTCACTGTTTGGGCCCTATGCTGTACTCTAAAGAGGGGTACCCAGTTACTGGTGTTAGATATACTAAAGGAGTGGACACCCCTGTTTTAGATGCTTCAAAGTTGGGACCTCGTGCTTAGATGACAGCTTTGCACATCTTGGCTGGATTTTCTCAGTCATCTTTATGAGGTAGAGTCACCTGTTAACAGTTAACAGCTGTGCTGAACTTGTCAAGAATTTCTTGCCTCTTAATGTGTTTGAGAGCATCAGTAAAGAGGTAGAGTTGGTACACAGTGAATAGCTCTATTTTAGTTATGTTCTAATTTGTAGTATGTCAAGAACTACTCAAATAAGTGAAGAAAAAAAATGCTTTAAGAATTGAAGGTCAGAAAATCCAAAAGAAAATTCAAGAACTTTGAAAGTATCCTCAGGACTGGAGACCAAGCAGTCCAATGCTTACATCCTCTTCTACCATATCAATGCCTTTGTAAAGTGTGCAGCATGTGTGGTTTTGCATTGTCTTCTTGAAAAATGTAACATTGCTCTAATACCTCATGTACCTCATGTACATTTCTGCCTCTTGCTGTCTTGACAGAAGTGTACTGTGTGAGTCTACACCACTTCTAGATCTGGTTAACATGGGCTTCTGTTTGGCACTCTTTAAATCCTCAAATGGCACATATTTATTAAGACATTTAATGTGTGCATTTTAACACACGGAATGAAGTTGACCAGAAAAACATAAAATATCTTAGGAAATAAAAGTCCCAACTTTGTGATTTGGGGTTGCATTATTGCAGGTCAGTGAAGGTGGTTAAAATGTATGAGTGGAGTCCATAATGTCCCAGCTTTTGGTATGTGTCCAAGGACACTTTGGCCTGAGACTGTATCTGTGGCGCTCATGCTTCTATGCCTTCTCCACACTAACTTTTATATAGCAGCCTGGACACGTTTCAAGGCCAATAAATCACCGCACAAGATAAAGTAAAGCCAAGTAAGCACAAGCCACAAGTAAAGGAACCTATGAGATACTAAATCACAGGAAGCTATAACATCCCTCAGCTCACTTCGTCCTCCTAATTATTTGGAAGAATTTCACGCCGCTGCGGCATATTATGCAAAACCGAACGTCCGACCATCAATTTCCTGTGCTCAGCACAGATGAAAAACAATTTCGAAATGCATCACCTGCTTACTGTGTTTCAACATTTTCCACATGTGGAGCCATCGCATTTCCACTGCACCACTTGTAAAAAAAGGGGGGTGGAGGGGGTTGGAGAGGGACCTGTGTACTTGTGTGAAGTCAAAATGATGTTTCAAAAGCATGAAGAAAGCTTTGATGTGGAGACTCCCATAGTGAAAAAAAGAAACCTACCAATATCTCTATGTCTCTGGATCGAAGCAAAAAAAACACACAAAATCTTTCATGTTACTGTAACGTGATGAGGCTGATACTCTGCATACAGCTTCCAATCCTGAGGGGGGAGTTGAGGAACACTAGTTCTTCACTCAGAGCAAATGAAAGAAGGACTATCTTTTAATATGACTTTGGATAAATTGAGTTAAACAAAGGAATAAAGAAAAGCTGAAAGAAAAGGAAAAGGCTTGGACATGTCAATGACTGAGTCAATGACTGACCCACGGATCCTAGCCAGAGACTGAGCCAGTGATCAAGCCAGAGACTGAGCCAGTGATCAAGCCAGAGAATGAGCCAGCGACCGAGTCAGCAACCGAGCCAGAGACTGAGCCAGCGATCAAACCAGAGACTGAGCCAGCAATCTAGCCACCGACTGAGGCAGCAACCAAGCCAATGGCCGAACCAGAGACTGAGCCAGCAACTGAGCCAGTGATGGAGACAGCAGTGTAGTCAGAGACTAAGCCAGGGACCAAGCAAGTGATTGAGTCAGAGACTGAGCCAGCAATCTAGCCAGAGGCTGAGCCAGAGACTGAACCAGCAACCTAGCCAGAGACTAAGCCAGGGACCGAGTCAGTGACTGAGCCAGTGACAGAGCCAGAGACTGAATCAGTGATCAAGCCAGAGACTGAGCCAGTGATTATGCCAGAGAATGAGCCAGAGAATGAGCCAGCGACCAAGCCAGAGACTGAGCCAGCGACCGAGCCAGAGACTGAGCCAACAATCTAGCCAGCGACTGAGGCAGCAACCAAACCAGTGACCAAGTCAACGACTGAGCCAGAAACCAAGCCAGCAATCTAGCCAGAGACTGAGCCAGTGACCGAGCCAACAACCGAGCCAGCGATCTAGCCAGGGACCAAGCCAACGACCGAGCCAGAGACTGAGCCAGCAACTTAGCCAGCAATCTAGCCAGAGACTGAGCCAGCGACTGAGCTAGTGATGGAGACAGCAGTGTAGTCAGAGACTAAGCCAGGGACCAAGCAAGTGACCGAGCCAGAGACTGAGCCAGCGGCCGAGCCAGAGACTAAGCCAGGGACCGAGCCAGTGGCCAAGCCAAAGACTGAGCCAGAGACCGAATCAGTGACTGAGCCAGAGACTGAGCCAGAGACCGAGCCAGAGACTGAGCCAGGGACCGAATCAGTGACCGAGCCAGTAATCAAGCCATAAAATGAGCCAATGACTGAGCCAGCGATCAAGCAGAAACAGACTACTAGCCACTGGAAAGGGAATGCAGTTTTTGCCGGCTACCTCCAAAAAGTCATTAAGTCATTGACTTAAAAAAAAAATCAGGGTTAAAATACTGTTATGTGAACCCAGCATAAAATTACAACAAAAGTAATTTAGACTTTACAGACTTATAATAAAATATCGTAGTGGTGGTTATAAAGCTTCTTAAAGCATTCTCACAGAACGTTGGCAAGGGGGTTCATGCAAGGTGTTAAGGGCGAAGTACTACTCGAGTACATGCATAAATGTGTGGATGCTTCTTCTGTATTTCTTACTTTACTTGGTGTCTTGATACCACATGATTTTTTATTTTTATTTATTTATTATTTTTTTAGATTTATCAACACCGGCGTTACTTATAAAACAAAAGAGTTCACTACTTTTTTTTTAGCCGTACATTAATAATGTATGTGTGCTGTAGACATTGCCTCTACTGAAAATAAAGTAGTTTATATGAAACTGCTTTCTTGTTTTCATCTTTAAAACTGAGATGTAATCACAGCATGAGGAGAACGAGATGTCTACAGGTCAGAAGCCTCAGGCAGCAGCATACACTGACTGACTGTAAAGGATTTTCATTCATCCTAATGAGCCTACTCGCGATCCTCGAGCGCAGGCAGGAATCTCCTCTGGAGAGGGCATTAGTCCATCACAGGACTGTAAAGGATTTGCAGTCTTTACAGTAAGGGCCTTATTACAGAGCACAACTGACTAATTGCTGAATGTGCCACTGTCTAATTACTTATGGACAGCAGTGCAACGGCTTTTATCTTATTGTTTTCACAAGATATTCGGCATTCCACCAGTTCAGTTCCACCAGAGTCTGTATTTGAAGATCTGCTCTTTTTTGTTTTTTGTTTTTCCCTGTGGTGACATATTCATGCATTTTTTATTGTTTTGACAAAGTAATGAGCATCAAGAAAGATTCAGTCTGGTTTCTTGCGAGCTCGGAGTCATTGGAAATTGTTTAGCAACACCTTTCTAGCCAACATTTGCATTGGCAGGCAGTGATATTACTGTACAAGCGTTTGTGATAATGTGATAATTGTGTATTTAGTATTTAGGCTGGTTTGTCATACGCCTTGCTTCTGGTCTGAGAAACAGGGTGTCTGGCTAGCGTTAGCTATGATGGCACTGCACTACGGTTTGAGTGTTGATATTCACTAATATGAGTACTAAGCTTCCCACACAACACACGGCTTACCATCAGGCTGCAGCGTGGTCAGGAAGGGTGGAGGCGTTAGAAAATCATCAAAACTGTGCAGTCCACTTGTTATTATGCTAATACGATATCATTGCTTAATGGCTCAGAATGTGTCTAAAGTGTATACAACATATTAATACTAACACTATAATAAGAAATGTAACTAAAATAGAAGTGCAACAAATTAAAACATGGCATCATATAGAACTAACAGGAGGTGCTGTGCCAATAAATGCAATTTAAAAAAGCTGGGAACGTAAATCTTGTTTTTTTTTTGGTATTTTTTGTTGACTGCTGTTTTTCTCACACTTCTTTAAGACTGTTTTTGCTTTACTTCACAATCTTGTGTAATGCTGCAGTTACAAGCAAGAATAAACAGTGAAGGTTGCAACCTCAAAGTGGAAAAAATCCAATTCCCCCTCGGAATGTTAGCAAGAGCTACAACTCCTCGAAGTTGCCACGATTTCAACATATCAGAAACACAGAAGAAAAAGTATGAGCTGTTTTAGGTAGTTTAAAACAGGTGTCTCTGCTGGAAAATCCAACTCAGAGCCAGCTTTTGCTGTGTTTTTAGCTGATTTTGGATGGTGTAAGCCAACTGCAGGGATTTGATGGTCGAAGTGGTTGAAAAGCTGCTTATCCAGGCAAAAACATCCCCAGTTAAGCTAACTGGTTAACCCCATCTTTAGTGCAGGGCTTTGTGGTGTCCTCTACACAGTAATTCAGTATGTCAACTTATTGATTATGCTAAACTAAATTTTTTGCATTTTTCCTACGTTTGACCTTCTATTACTTGAAAATGCAACAGTACTATATAGCGTATTACTTATGTCATTAATAGTATAGAAAAGCTTCTTCTAGAATTTATTTGTTACATTTGATATCAGTTTGATTTGCTTGTTTTACAGGACTCCAAAATCCGGTTTGTGCAAAACCGAATAGACATTTTTCTTAAGTTTGACCTCCCATTACTCCAAATTGCTACAGTAATATAACTTGATACTTATGTCATTAATACTATAGAAAGGCTTCTTCTAGAATGTATTGGTTTCATTTCATAACAGTTTGATTTGCTGGTTTATAGAACTTCAAAATCTGGTTTACGCAAAACTAAACAGACATTTTTCTTAAGTTTGACCTCCCATTACTCCAAATTGCTACAGTAATATAACTTGATAATATGTCATTAGTAGTATAGAAAGGCTTCTTCAATAATGTATTGGTGTCTTTTGATATCAGTTTGATTTGCTGGTTTTACAGGACTCCAAAATCTGGTTTATGCAAAACCGAATAGACATTTGTCCTATAGTTTGACTTCACATTACTCCAAATTTCTTCAGTAATATCAATTGAAACATGTACCTTGAGTACATGAGAATGAGATTTCTTGTAAATATAGTGCTGTAATTTGATAAGCCTTTGATTTTGATGTTTTATAGGACTCCAAAATCCGGTTTGTACAAAACCGAATAGACATTTTTCTTAAGTTTGACCTCCCATTACTCCAAATTGCTACAGTAATATAACTTGATACGTATGTCATTAATAGTATAGAAAAGCTTCTTCTAAAATGTATTGGTTTCATTTTATAACAGTTTAATTTGCTGGTTTTATAGAACTCCAAAATCTGGTTTATGCAAAACCAAATAGACATTTTTCCTAAGTTTGGCTTCCCATTACTCCAAATTTCTACAGTAATATCAATTAAAACATGTACCTTGAGTACATAAGAATGAGATTTTTTTTGTGAATGTAGTGCTGTAATATGATAAGCCTTTGATTTTTATGTTTTATAGGACTCCAAACTCTGGTCTATATACAACCCTACAATTTCCTACATGGCAAACCATTAATTCAAAATTCTACAATATTATTTTACATATATAATAAACATATATAATGAACACTATTACTATTATACCTTATGGTTCTTCAAGATCTCTGTGGTGTCATTTAATTTAAAACATTTGATTTCTTTTTTGTCTTATTATAGGAGTCTAAATTCAGGTCGATATACAACCAAATGAAAAGACAAGTGGTATAATCATGATAGCACCTTTATTTTATTCTTAAATAAGATGAATAAACTGTGGTCCATACAGTATGTAATGTTTAAAATATAGTAGATTTAACATGAAAAGAGATGCAAGCGATCTATTTTTGTAAGTCTGCAGGTCTGCATATTTTACAATCTTACACTGTTCGATAGATAGGTAGTTGTGTTTATGATTACTGTGATTATTTATTGATTAGACCTGGTAAAATTATG
This sequence comes from Astyanax mexicanus, assembly GCF_023375975.1. Lineage (NCBI taxonomy): Eukaryota > Metazoa > Chordata > Actinopteri > Characiformes > Acestrorhamphidae > Astyanax > Astyanax mexicanus. Next base: position 32,008,412 of record NC_064426.1, on the reverse strand, counting down.
TTTATTGAGCTCCCCAGCTCTGCTGTGCAGGCAGCTACCGTAAAACAGTTTATATGCGCACAAAAACATTTGCACAGTAGATTAATATTTTCTTATGCAAAAATGTTCATTTTGTATTGCATATATCTATTAAAATGCTATTTTTAGTTTAAATTTGTCGATATTATAATTCATATTATAATGATTTTTGGTGCCCCCCGGGCATTTAGTGATCCATGTGGGCAGAGCACCAGCTCTGGGCAATGGAATGTACTACCTGGTACCTTTATAGATGGCAAACCAACATCTTTGAAAGAGTACTACATTTCTAAATGGCACCATTTCAATTTAAAATTCAGCAATAACATGTTGTTTTTACGATAATATATACTGTTTGTAGAACTAAAGAAGTGTTTTCCAGCTAAATGTGAAACTTGCAAACTAAATATTAACTACTGTTTCAAATAGGCAGATCCATCCTTTGAAAAGAGCCCTGTTTGCTCTGTGAGGCTGGTTAATATGTTTCTTCCAAATCCATAATATGTCTATAAAAAGGTCAAACTATGCTGGAGTCAATAAAATTACCAGTTTTGATTTTTCAATGTGCCTTCTTGCTTTGCCTTTGGTCACAGCCTGAGGTAATTCCCAATGCCCATAATTTATAAAGCATATATAAGCATACATTCTGTGTTTTTAACCAAATTATGTGCTTCAATGTCTTTTTCAGCTTTATAGTACCAGTGAAGCAGTGAAGTGCTATCTCCTCCTTGTTTCACTTTAACATAAATAAAATAATAAAGTGAGTAAAGACCTCCTCCATTCACTGTAACCTCTTTTCAGAGGGATTTATTTTCACACAGCAGGGAAACAGTGATAGCTTACTGTGAGCTTCCATTTGTTTCTGACCTCAAACAGCATAGCCTTTTTTCCTGCTGTGTATAAAGTAAATAGTTTTAGTTGGGAAGTTGGAGGTTGGAGAAAGTTGGAGGTTCCATGTTGCAAAGAGCTAACAGCTGTCATAAACGCAGGCTAAACAAAGTTTAACCTTGTTAGCTAGCTAGTTAGCAAGCTAATTAGCGAACATTCCACTCAGTATTTATGTTTCAAAGCTGTAGTTTTGCATAAGTTGCTTCTTTTCTCTGTTTCACACAGATTTAAGCTTATTTCTTGGATATTTTTTATTATTTTCAAAGGTGTCTATTACTCAGGTGGAAGTAGAGATACTAGGGTTTAAAATACTTCTGTAGAAGTTGAAGTTTCAACTCAAGCTTTTTACTCTTTAAGTAAAGGGAAGAGTGCAATTAAGGACAAAAGCTTAGGCTGTGCCACTGAGTTCTATAGTGCACTACCCCTTTCTCCCTCCCCAAAACACGTTTTTCTAAAAGCCATGACTAATGACTATAATGTTATATTAAAATGTTAATGTTGATAAATTTGGAATACACTAAGCTCCTATCTGTTTCAGCTGCATATATGCCTATTGAAAATTTTAGTACAATGTAAATATATTAAAGATATTTACAGACATCTATAGATATATGCATAAATATATATATACAGATATTTATATTTAACTTTTGGACTATAAGGCACACAGGATTATAAGACGCATTAAGCAACACTAGTAAGAATTCATTCTTGAAGTGAACATGGGTGTCGCCATGTTTCTCTTCTAATTCAGCAGGTCTCACAGCTAGGGGCAGCGCTTAGGTAAACAAAACTGTAATTCTTAAAAAAACCCTTTTCTTTCAAAGTCAAACAAGCGATGGATGTTAATCTACACAGATTTCTATCCTGAAAACTAATAAAATAGAATTACAGTATTTTGTCAAAGGATGAGCTCTTAGCCAGCCCCGGTTAGTTAGCAATGCTAGCCAGCTGCGATTAGCAGCCCTAGCCTACCATGGTTAGCAGCAGCGCTAGCCACGGTTAGTAAATAAAGCTAGTAAATACTGTCTGACAGAGCTACACTGAGGAACCCTGAGTGTTCCGATAAGCCAGAGTGATATCAGCAAGCAGTTTGTCCCGTGTAGCTTTTTTTAACACAGTAAACACACAGACTACAGTCTGATATACTCACCTCTGAACGGGCCCTGAAAGAGCTAGTGCTGCAGTTAGCAGCTAATGCTAATGCTAATGCCACTGCACTCAGCCATAGTGCTGGAGAAACTGGCTTTACTGCTCTTTACAACCTGACTGGTAAGATGTATACATAAGGTGCTCTACACGTTAGTATTAAAGTTAGCATATATACGTTTACAGTAAACATTTCACATTACAGTCACACGTCTAAAACATGGCTAGACACACTTTACCTTAATGTCAGTGTCAGTCCTGTCAGGTCTCAGGTCTCCTGAGAGGTCTTGTCATCCTTCTCTGGCTCTTCCACTAACTAGCTTCACATTTCAGCCCGAGTTTCTGTGTGTGTTTCAGCAGCTCACCTGCTGCTCCAGACTGAGATTGAGGTCTTGTGATTTGGTCTGTCGGTCATGTGTCCCGGTGTTACCCAATGAATGTTGAACCAACGAAGCCAAACGCAGCATAGCACCCACAGTTGTGATCTTAGAATGTGGGATTTGTGGGAGTTTGTTAGTTTCTTACAATACACAGCTCTGAAAAAAAAGAGATCATGTTGAGTTTCTATAATTTTACCAAATTTAAAACCTATAAAATATAATCAAGAGGAAGATTGATGATCACAAGCCATCAAACCAAGCTGAACTACTTGATTTTTTTCACCAGGGGTGGCATAAAGTTATCCAAAAGCAGTGTGTAAGACTGGTGGAGGTGAACATGCCAAGATGCATGAAAATTGTGATTAAAACCAGGGTTATTCCACTAAATATTGGTTTCTGAACTCTTAAAACTTATACACATTTAAAACAAATACTGATACACATATTGACTGAAATCTGGTTACCTTTAAAAATGTTTATTTAAGGTTTATTTGATTAAGTAGAGTTGAGTTTTATCAATTAAATAAGACATCCGATTTGGATTCAGAGCTTTTTGGGGTTGGTGAGGCTTTCTGGGTAGGAATTCCATGTTGGTTTTGAATTCTGAAAATGTTTTAATATTTATTATTTTTTTTTTTTTCCTACATTGTAAATTGATACTGAAGTCATCTAGACTATGAAGGAACACAAAAGGAATCATGTAGGAACTTAAAAATGTTCAACAAACAAAAAGAGTAAACACAAGGTAACCACATGACCTCCATCCACAGGGTTGGGCATGTGCTTGTAAACGCATGTGTTGAAAGCTGTGCACCTCAGTCCAGCACAGTTTTGCAGTGCAGATATTTCCAGTTACATCTGAATTCAGGCTTTCAATCCCAGAAAAACACTCTTAATTACCTTTTAAAAAGCCATTTTAATGCCTTTTAAAGGGCCGATTACTGTTGTTTTGATGTTTTCCTCGGGTTTGGAGTGCTCGGTGCTGACTAAGCTCTTGATTCTTGAACGATCCGGAGGCATGACAGCGTGTGGGTGGTGGCGGGCTGGTGACGTCATAGGCCCTGCATTGTTTAATATCACGATTTATCTTGCAGAAAAAACATTTTTCTAATATCATGCAGCCCTAGTAGATGGGCAGTCTATAGTCGATCTGGCTTTCACTGTGCGGAGCTGAAATACAATATCAGTCAGAGAGGTCAGGTCAGATCTAATTGAGATTATGGAAGTATTAGTACACTCACCTGTTCCTGGTAAAGGGATATTTCGGTGTGCTGCATTCCTGTTGACCCACTTACTTGGATATTTGTTGAGCTTGTGTGCTGGTTTCTGTGTTTTTTTTTTTTACAGCGAGTGCCTCATGTACCCTTCTGCACGTGCGGCTCACACAGCACTTTGTTGTGTTCGGTGGTGGGTAAAAAAAAAAAGAAAAACGAATTAAAAAGGCATTGGAGGCAGCGTGAACTCGTGAAAGATACTGCTTGGAATGATACATACCTTCTGGATATTTCCTATTTTAAGATCTCGTAATAACAGGATAACAAGCAAGGCATAAAGATTCCATCAGCATCTGGTCATGGAATGTGACCATGCTAATGCTATTGATATAGCCACAGCAACCAGAAAAAAAATGTATGAGCCTGTCAGACAAAAACCTTCGATTTGTGTGGGTCTTCAGAGGAATGCTGGTGTTCGTGTTTACACCCTGTAAATCCTTTACAGAGGGTTTTTCTTTTTTTCCCGCTGCCTTGTTAGAACACATCGCCTCGAGTTATTTGTTGGTCAGCGAGAGAGTATTGTGCATTTGGTTTAATTAGGTGTCTTCAAGAAGAAGCAGGGGGGCTTGGTGCTGCTCTGACGAATCATTATTAGGCTTAAACCTCTCCCTCAGGGATCAGACAGGGCTTTGGGTTTGTGTGAGCTGCTATCTGGCAGCTCTGATTACTTGCCATAATGAGAAAATAACAAGCAACATGTACTTTATTGACAGCACTGATGTCTCCAGCCAGAGCAGGCCCAGTTATTTCCCAGTATACTGCATTTCCTCCATATTTCACAACAGTACCAGCAGTTTGTGTGATGTCAGGAGTTTTGGGCTGCTCAGAGGAGAACACTAAGGGACCTATCATACACCCTGCGCTAGATGCGTTGCGATGCTCATTGCTATCTTACACCTGTCAACAGTCTATGTTCACGCCTTGCGCCCACACTGTTAAAATAGTGTTGGACTTTAGTAGTATACTGTATCTACATTGATGGGTGTCTACTTTTTGTGACCTCATCGTTAAAATAGCATTGGAGTTTAGAAATATATATATTTATACCAATGGGCGTGGTAATCTGGAAGTGAGGTGTGTTCAGGTACATTTCTTATTTGGCAGCAGAAAACACAGGTGCGCCACTGACTGATTTAAACCCTGACAATAGTCAATAGTCCAGGGTTCGTACAGTCATGAAAAACCTAGAATTTTAAAAATAGTAATTTTCAGGCCTAGAAAGTTTTGGAAAAGTCATGGAAATTTGGTCTACACATTTTTGAGTTTCCGTTTATGGATGGAGAAATTCTCTTTTGAGCTAACATATACATCAGATCAGAGTTGATTCAGTAATTTAGCCATACACAATGGTGCTCTCAGGATCTGACACACATTGTATTATTAAAAATTGTGTCAGATTAATTTTAGGTCTACTATAATCAATTTCAACTATAGTTTTAGTTGATTTTTGGTTTTATTGTCGATGTCTGCATTTTTTTTAATCGTATGGTCATGAAGGCATGAAAATGTCATGAAAAAATCATGGAAATTTATTGGTTAAAAAGTGTAGGAACTTTGCATGGATGTGCTGTAGCATGCAAATCCAGCTTTTACATCTACAATAAACAAAAAAATAAAGAATGAAATAACGTTGATGTTTCCATAAATTACCTTAAAAGTGTGAACACACAGGTCAGTATCCTCTGCTGAGTTGCACAAAGCACTGCACTGTTAGGATATCAACGTGCAAAAGTCTTATCGCACCTGGCTCTTATAAGGAATGACAAGTGAAACACTGATTGGTTTATTTCCCATTAAACCCTTGCATAAGGCATGTTTTTCACACCCTCACGTTACCAAAGACATATAGCATGCCCTAAATCCAGCTGCAGGATGTGCAATTATAGTCTCGCCTATAGAACGCTAAAAAAGGGCCCTGAGACTGCAGCGTGACTGAGAGTGTGCCCATCTGGCTGAAATACATGACAGGAAAGAATAGGCCTCCTACAGACACACTCCTCCTGATTACAATGCCATCTGCATGACAAATGAATGTGACCAACTGTAAACTGAGGGGTTTTATAGTAAATGAGTTTTTAGTTTATAGTAAAAATTACAGTAAAGTCACATATGGTCTACCTCCTTGTTTCTACACTTATCTTATAGTTCTATAACTACAGCCTGTAGTCCATTTGTTTCTCTAAATACTTCATACTATATTAGCCTTTGCTTACCCTATTTATCAATGATCAGGACCCCACAGTAGAGACCACTACACAAAAGGACTGGGTCTTCCAGCATGACAATGACCCAAAACACACAGCCAGGGCAGCAAAGGTGTGGCTCTTTAAGAAGCATTTCAAGGTCCTGGAGTGGCCTAGCCAGTCTCCAGATCTCAACCTAATAGAATTTCTTTGGAGTAAGCTAAATTTGAAAGAAAAATATACAATAAGATTTTTTGGATTTTTTTTTATAGATTCTGTCTCTCACATTTGTGTACCTACAATATATGGTAATACACAGAGATCCAAAAACAGAGAGAAGGCAAAAAATCTGAATCGAGTTAGAACAGTCCAGAGAGTCAAAACCAGAAAATCATATAGGAAAATGCTTTGTACTGAAGGCTAACCGGTAACACTTTATAATAACTTTCATTAATATATCAATAACTAATGATTATTTAAACTATTATTTTTTACATTTTAAGAAACAAAAACTTGCTAACATATTTGTAAATACTAATAAACACATTGGCAACATTAACTGCAATTTATAAAAAATCTGCCAGGTTTAAAAAGTCTTAAAACTAGTGATTTACGAATGTTCAAATTATGATTAGCTAATGATTTGATAAATTACTAAATATGAATATCAATGCTGATAACAAATTGTCATGTGTAAACATTTGTTGATAATCAAATTGTAATGAAATAATAATTTGTTCACATTTAAGTATCATTAGTTAAAAGTATATTAATAAAAGTTATTATAAAGTGTTACCGGCTAACCAAACAATTACTCGGCAGTGTACGTGAAGGGGGATTTTATAGTGTGGGAAAAAAAATACTGTTTTTTTACACTTTTTTTAAACGTTGTACAATAAAAAAAAATACTGTATAGGTGGAAAAGCTTGCAAAATCGGCAGTGCGTTAAAAACTTATTTTCCCTACTGTGCATACCTACATACATACATAAATAGATAGAATAGAATGCAATAGCAATAGACAGTAGAGGTTTAGGTGAGTTATGTAATGTGCACACATGGCGAGCGCTGTCGATGTAAGCTGCAGTGTGCTGCACTACATCATCTGTCTGTTATTTCCAAAGGCCTTGTGTGACATTTGAATTCTTATGTTTTTCACTGAAATAAATTAAAAAACGGGAGCTGAGGACTGAAAGAACAAGCTAGTAATTATAATTGCCTTGACCTAATACACTTGCACTACACAAGCGCAAGGTCCATTCAACTTAATTCAATACAGATGCATCTGATTCTACAAATTAATGTCTGAATAAACTGAGAAATCATTTTTATTTACCTGACTCATATGAATGAGCAAGTTACATAAACAAAGTTTCAGACAAAGTCGTCATTTCCTGTTTATTTTATTTGTGGTGTTGAAGCATTATTTGCGAGCAATGTCATGTACCAACCAGCGAGAGTTCTAGCCAACAACCTCCTTTCCTCAGTAAGAGCGCTGAAGATGGGTCATGGCTGGGTCTTCCAACATGACAATGACTAAAAACACACAACAAGAGCAACTAAAGAGTAGCTCTGTTAGAAACATTATAAGGTCCTGGAGTGGCCTAGCCAGTCTCTTGGCCTGAACCCAATAGAAAATCTTTAGAGGGGAATGTTGAGGAAAATTTACATGACTTTATGAGGCCAAACTTGTGAATTTCAAATGCTTAAAATGATAATACAAAACACTAGTGCTGAAAAAAAAGCACACCAATAAATGTAACGTTTTTTTTTTTACCTAGAATAACACATTCACACCAAAAACAATTAAAGAATTCAGATTTTAAAATGCAACAATATGCTTTAAAAACACATGAAAAGAATGATGAAAAAGAGAATAAGCTTCGAAAGAATTATAGCCACCAACCTCCTACCTTTAGTAAGAGCATTGAAGATGGGTCATGGCTGGGTCTTCCAACATGACAATGACCCGAAGCACACAACCAGAGCAAGGAATAGCTCTGTAAGAAATATTTCAAGGTCCTGGCCTGAATAAATGTAAAGGTTGAGGTTTTTACTTAGAATTGCACATTCATAGCAAGAACCAAGTTTAAAAATGCAACAAAATGCTTCAAAAACACATGAAAATAATTATTAAAAAAAAAAAAAAGATTTTGAATTTGCATTTTAATCCATGCATGTATTTGATCACCAACCAACCAGCAAGATTTCTAGCCAACAATCTCCTTCCCTCAGTATGAGCATTGAAGATGGGTCATGGCTGGGCAACTAAGGAGTAGCTCTGTAAGAAATGTTTCAAGGTCTCTGGAGGGAGCTGTTGAAGAAAATGTACATGACTATATGAGGCCAAACGTGTGAACTTAAAATGCTTAAAATGATAACTAAGGAGGAGTAGCTCTGTAAGAAACATTTCAAGGTCCTAGCCAGTCTTTAGGCCTGAACCCAATAGAAAATCTTTGAAGGGAACTGTTGAGGAACATTTACATCACTTTATGAGGCCAAACTTGTGAATTTAAAATGCTTAAAATGATAATAAAAAAAAAACTAATGCAGAATAAGCACACCAGAAAAATGTAAAGGTTGAGGTTTTTACCTAGAATTACCCATTCATACCAAAAACCAAGAATTCTGATTGTAAAATGCAACAATACGCCTCAAAAACACATGAAAAGAATTATTAAAAAAGAATAAGCTTCGAAAGAATTATAGCCACCAACCTCCTACCTTTAGTAAAAGCATTGAAGATGGGTCATGGCTGGGTGTTCCAACATGACAATGACCCGAAACACACAACCAGGGCAACTAAGGAATAGCTCTGTAAGGAACATTTCAAGGTCCTGGAGTGGAACCCAATAGAAAATCTTTGAAGGAAGCTGTTGAGGAACATTTACATGACTTTATGAGACCAAACTTGTGAATGTCAAATGCTTAAAATGATAATAAAAACACTAATACTGAATAAACACACCAGAAAAATTGAAAGGTTGTGGTTTTTTACCTAGAATTACACATTAACACCTAGAACCACTAAAGAATTCTGATTTTCCAAAGTGCAAAAGAAAGCAATAAAATACCTGACAAAAAAGAGAGTAAGTTTAGAGACACTCTGCTGTGCTAAGTTTTAAGTAATCAGAAGAGCAAACCGCCTCTGTGATGAGAATCACCTCTATGTGTCTCCTCCATGCAATTGATCAGCACTTGCACAAAGCATCCTTTGTCTGCTCGTCTTCCCTGAGCATCGCCAGAAGCCGAGTCATTAGAGGCACTGATGCAGAAAGAATGAGATTATTTCCTGTAGATGAACCAGACTGACCCTCCTGTACAAACACACACTCACACACCCTTACACACACACACACGCATGCTTCTGAAACTTGCACATCAACCTCGAAAACCATCAGATCACCAGAAAGAGCTCAGGCTTGCTGTAAACCCCCCTTAGCTCTAAATAGTTCAAAGGAAATTCAGAATGTGCTGCTGCTCTCTGCTCCTGTTTCTCAAAGCGCCAACTCTGGGACTTTTGACAAAGCCGAGCCAAAAGAAACAGCTGTCACTGGGCCTGGGTGCTGCTGGGTAGCGTAGCGGAAGATCTGGGACAAACACCAACAAGAGAGAGAGCTCTGGGCGGGAGAGAGGCTTTCTTCAGACAGACAGTTGCAACTGCAGGCCAGAGAGAGAACGAGGGGATAGTAGGGAAACAAATAGAAATGAAAGAGAGGCCGAGGAGATAATGCAAACGATATTGTTGAAGATGAGCAAAAGAGTTTTGGACTTGGCTCAAACCTGTAAAAAAAAAAATCATAAAAGGCTTCTCTGGAGAGCTTTTGTTTACATCCCTCCCCTGTCTCTCTGTCACGCTCGGCATGACTTTAGTTTCCACTTATTCTCGTTTTCCGCCCTTTCTTAAGCTCCCTGTCTTCTTATAAGTGCGTTTCTTTTCCCGGCCGCGTCCCGATTCATTAGCAGGGCAGTGGTAGTGTATTGGATTGGGACCCTAATGACATAGGTTTGATCCTGCATGAGGAGCGGTGTGTTTATTTATTTATTTTTACCTTTCTTCTTGGGTTTACCTGCTTTGAGATCAACTGTTCTGCAATTGGGTTCAACAACCCTCTGGGCTAGAGAGCTACTACTCTGTAGTAGCACTCCATCCTATTACACATTTCATTTTCCAAAGGAGAACTTTTTTTGTGGCCCGCCACGTAATAGCTTGGAAAATATCTGGTCCGTGGCCAAACTTAATTGCTGACCCTTGATATAGAGTAAACCTAATGCTTGGGTCAGATTGGGTCAGAAGTCATATCATGTTCTCATTTGAGTTCATTTGGGACAGAGCCAAGACCACCCTAGAGGGAACGCTCTAGAAGATTAAGGGACTGCTCAGCCCAATCAACTGTCCCTTCTGCCCCACCCCTAAACCCATACATCACTCAGTGCCCCTTCCAAGCTACTCCTTACATTTTTTTGCCTTTTTTTAAAGAGAGGCAGGAGGTAACATAGACATGAAGGCAGCCTTGAAACACTCTAGGGATAACAGGACCAGCTATGTCCTTTTTCTAAAGGCTGAACAAGTGATTTTTCAGCTTAGCTTTATTGAAATGTTGAATCAAATGTTGAAACAGTGGAATCAGATATTATTATTTCTTTGTTTAGTGGAACATTAATTTAACCTGACCTAAGGTTATTTTTAGAGCATATAACATGAAAACTACTGTATGTTTTAACAAAAGCTGGACATTGTGACATGACAATGGGGCTGACGGTACCTCCTCCAGTTCCACTTGCATGTGATAGGTTGTTGTAGGCAACCTGGAAAACCCAGAGTAGACTTTCAGTGGTATGTTTATTCTCCTCAATCAATCAAATGGAATGGATTATTTCGTGAGGCAATAAAAAACAGTTCTATGTGAACCAGAATTTTATGTTAAAATGTAAATGTAAAAAAAGGGGACGAGATTTAATGGTGGTGATGTCCATGGATTTACAGCTTGTTTAGCGGACATACATGCCAACAATGAAGCATTTCAAGCCTTTTATCACAGGTTAGTTTGTATTTTGCATCCTAATGATAGTTTATTGTCTTACCCATCCATTCCATTCACCCCTTTCATATCTGAAGAAACACGTTTATGTTTATTAAAACAAGAACCAAGAATCCTCTATGTGGCAAGGAAATGCACTCCTACGGAGCACATAGAAAAGTGGTCTATTACCTTAACCTCTTGGCCACCTTTTGCTGTTGCTGTGTACAGTTTAAAGTGGAGGGAAATTGCTGCATTGTTCAGCTTTATTTGCTTTTCTGTATTGCCGTGCTTCTCTGTTTTCTTCTCTTCCACCCTTAGGGGACTTTTAAATGATCCTCTTATTAGGATGAGTCTCGGATTCGCATATGCACAAGAGATTGGCAAACTGTTGCCTGAACAGAGGCATGCAGCTCGCCCTCCCCTGCTCAGCCCAGCCTTTTCTTCCAGCGTCCAATTATTAAAAAATGGAATTTTATTAGAAAATGCAGAGCTAATTCTCTCTAAAAGAGAAGATGAATTATTGAGCACGAGTAGTTCATCTAATACCCGCTTTGTAAACACACTGACTGTTGTTGGAACCGGAATGCCGTGATTAAAAAAGCACAGCAGGTGATGTAATTGTATGTTGCTTCTGTTGACAGATGATGCAAGATCAAGAGAGACAGGAGGCGATCAATTATTAAAGCATTTTCTTTTCCTGGTCCCCTGCCTTACTACAGGTGGAGCAGGAGAATGTCAAAGAGACTGTGGAACCAGATCAAAAAAAGCACTGAATGCTTCTGAAAATAATCTTTAAAAACTTCAATAATCTTAGAAACCTTGAATCTTAGAAAACCACTAGAAGCACTGACTGTATATTAGCTTTAAAACTATGCTTCCATTCCATGATTTGTTGTTGCCACCAGAGTCTGCACAGTAGAGAAAAATAGTAGTAGAAGCCCCTCCCCCAGACCAAGCATATTGTCTCAGACTGCCTTCATTGAGTTTAGAGCACCAGGGTTGATTCAAGACATTTGGGGGCCTAGTTCTAGTTTGCTAATAGCATTGACTGCCAGGAATGTAACTAAATAAATGATGTGGGGTTGATGCTGCAGTTGGTCTACAGGTTTAGGTTCAACAACAGCATGTGCTGAAAGAATGAGGTCAGCTGACTACCTGAATATACTGAATATAGACCAGGTTATTCCATCAATGGATTTTTTATTCCCTGATGATCACGGCTATATTCCAAGATGACAATGTCAGGATTCATGGGGCTGGAATTGTGAAAGAGTGCACAGTTCAGGGAGCATGAGATCATCATTTTCACACATGGATTGAGAGAGAGTTCACCACAGAGTCCAGAGCTTAACCTCATTGAGAATCTTTGGGATGTGCTGGATGGAGAAGAGCTGCTTTGTGCAGTGGTCAGACTCTACCATCATCAATGCTGCTGCAAGATCTTGGTGAAAAATTAATGCAACACTGGATTGAAATAAATCTTGTGACATTGTAGAAGCTTATTGAAGCAATGCTACAATGTGACTGCATGCTACAATCAAAGCTAAAGAGGGTTTAACGAAATATTAGAGTATTTGACCTTTTTCTTTGGCGCTGGAATTTCATATTTTGCTGATTTCAGGAATCAAGAACCTGGTTGGTTGGTTGGCTACTGTCAGCAACTAGTGGAAGTGGTCTCTTAAGGGAGATTGCAATGAGAGACTGAAAACGATTAAGCTTAGCACCTCTAACTACACTAATGTTAGTTAGCTGGCTGACTTAACAATGAATTAGATCTATAGATTTACTGAAAAAGTAATGATCAATAATCAATAGTACAATTAAGTGGCCTGTCAGCTCAACTACAGCTTATCTACTCCACTCAGCTACTCCGTGTAATTAATTCAGACAGTCTGTTCCAGCCAAAGCTGATAATCACATGATTTGTGAAAGTGACCCCGTCTTCTTGCAATATAGAAGAATAAGGTTTTAAAATTTGATATTTGGGGGGATTTGAAATTTGTTCATTTTGGATTAAAGAGAACAGTTAGCAAACTGGTTGTTAGAATTGCACGCTATTTTAGTTTTATGACTGAAAATTGCACAGCAAAATGAATCTTAGATTTTTTTACTAAGTGTCTTACTTTATTAGTAGACAATTTTGCTTAATAATTAGAATATAACAGATTTTTTTTTTTGTCAAGAAATAACACTTTAAACAACTAAATTTTTTGCCAATGGATTTAAGTAGATTTAAAACAAGGTGGTTAGAAATATGTATTTTGACATTCTGACAACAATACAGAAATTAGAAATGTCAGATGTTTCAAGTGGACTCAAGAGATTTAACTTTTCTTGCAGTATGGATGTTTTTGGGGGGATAGGCAGACCTACAATACACGTAATACTGCAACCAGCCAGCAGAGGTGCTAGACCAGCTGTGGTGGCTTCACATTTTTCGCAGAGGCGCTCCTGGTGTGGTCCATGCTAATGTAGAGTCGTTGTTTTGGACACTTGTTCAGAGACCTCTCAGGGATAAATATGTTACATAACCAAAGCAAGCAGAGCTTTGAGTCAAAAATATCCCTAAATAAGCCCAAACCAAAAACATGCTGTGTCAAATGTGTCCAATGTGAAGTGTTTTTTTTTTTTTTGCTTGCTTGGCACATGGACAGTTTTGCCAGCAGTTTGAGTCATTTCTCCACAGCGAGTGGAGAAAAAGTGCTTGTCATCTCCGCCTCAGCAGGTGGCCGTATTCAGAGGCACATGTACGGCCCTCGGTGATGTATCCTGTTCGGAGGACTATTTATTTGCCAAAGGGGATCAGAATTCCAGCCCCTCTCAAACACAAGGGAGAAATCGGAAGGTGAGAAATCCTGAGCACCGGTGTTCGCCGTTCTGGTCCCGTTTATTATGGCTCTACAGATTACCGAGTGACAGCTTGGCCGCCCCCGATGTTGCCGCAGCAGAAGATGACTGTTAAGCTGAAGCTCGAAGCTTGCGCGCTCTCAGCCTGCCGTGGTGCGTTCGTGTGCGTTCGCGGCCGCATGTAAACAGCACCTGCCGAGGCACAAGCGAGCGCTGTTCTTACGTAACTCAGCCCTTCGCCTTTGACCTGAACCCAGAACGGCGGTCCCGGACAGTCCCTGTTGCAGATAATCGTGACGGCCAAAAGCGAGATAAATCCCGCACCGCAGCCACACATGGCGTGGGCACCTGCGGCTCGGAACATCTGGCTCCGGGCAAATCTATGCAGCGGAATTATCCCATAGGAATAGGGTCATGTTCATTCACTCACTGGCTGCTAATCCCCACCATGTCCCCGGCATCTCTGTCGGCCTCACTGCTGATCACCGATGCCTGACTTTCTCTTCATGAGTTCAGCGAAGGCTGCTCAGCATTAGGGCTCCTGCAGGCAAACCCTTGACCTCCCGGCTTCCAACCCTTCCGACTAAGCCGATTAGCAAACGAGATCCCACCAACACAAGAGCAGAGGTTAATAGTTCTTAGAGGTTAACGGTTAAATGCTGCAGAGCAACCGCCCAAGCCTCAATGTGTGAGCACAGAGATCTTGGAAGGGCTGTGCGTGATTCATTTGTGACTTTTTCATTGATGTTTTTTTCCTAGATATATACAGCTCTGGAATATAATCAACAGGAAGATGGATGATCACAAGCCAACAAACAAAGCTGAACTGCTAAAGGTTTTGCACCAGGAGTGCAGGCATAAAGTTATTCAAAAGCAGTGTGTAAGACTGGTGGAGGAGAACATGCCAAGATGCATGAAAACTCTGATAAAAAAAGGGTTATTCCACCAAATATTGATTTCTGAACTCTTAAAACTTCATGAAAATGAACTTTTTTAAATTTTCTTTGCATTATTTGTGGTCCGAAATCTCTGCATCTTTTTTGTTATTTCAACCATTTCTCATTTTCTGCAAATAAATGCTCTAAATTACAATATAATACAATTTTATTTGGAAATTGGGAGAAATGTTGTGCGAAGTTTATTGAATAAAACAATGTTCATTTTACTCAAACATATACTTAAATAGCAAAATCAGAAAAAAACTGATTCAGAAACAGAAGTGGTCTCTTATTATTTTCCAGAGCTGTAGCTAGAGAGATAGATATAGGTAATTAAAAGTAACACAGAGTGTTTTAACTTTTTTTCCACCTCACCACTCACCTGTTATAAAAAAGAAAGCATAACGGCCAACAAGGAAAAAAGTATGCTTTAATGTTTTATCTATTTATTTTTATTCTTAAGAACTGATGCTCTCTGAGCTAAACCCTAAAAAAATAGAGCCTGAGCAATAGCTTAAATGATAGACATACAGAAAATTTGTGTTCAATTAAAGGACATGCATGGAGTTTTTGAGTTAGAATCATCAGCTCCCTCTCTCAGATCCATATTTGAAGTATCAGATGTATAAGTTTTTATCTTTTTTTTCTCATTTTGTCAGAGCTACCCAGCTCTGATACATCAACTAACAGAAGCCTGTACTGACCAACATCACTCTGGGAGTGATGTGGGAAGAGAGCGTCATCTACTCACCCAGAGAGAACAAGGCTAATTGGGCTCTCTCAGACTCCAGCTGCTGATGCAGCAGACTTTTTTTATCACAATTATTTTTTTTTAAGTTTCTCAATCTCTGGTAAGCTAATTGCCAGATAGCATTGCCAGTGCAGGAGTTACCGTTGTATCCCCTGCGTGAGTACCAGCCACATTCAGTCACAGGAACTAATTTTCTGAATAACAAAAGCAGTATATATACGATTGATGACTATCATTACAGCCTGATTTTTTGCTTTTATTTTGAAATTTGTTTTTATACAGCTTTTTTGGATGAGTGCAATAATATACATAGAGTAAGCATCCAACATAACGACCATAGCCAAAATTCTCCCATAGGAATGTATTGATCCTTTTCTGTTCCATTTTAACCAAAATTAACACATGTCTAAGGGAAATAGACATGAGATAGAAATGAGATAGAAACCTCAAGTTTGGCAGAACTATAGATCTTAATGTAGTTCAATCTGATTTACATTTTCAAAGATTTATTAGTTTTTCTCCTTAGGAATGAATGGAGAAATGTTCAGAAACTCTTTGTCTCCATTGCTTTCTGCTACTGTCCGTGTATGGAGGAGCTTTTGGATAAACCAGCTTTTGAGCTAAAGTTTGGCACCTCATATTTTAGCCAAAAGTTGGTGAACACCAACTTTTCCCCAAATTCTGTGGACATCATCGATAATCGATAATTGTGACGCCCTAGCAACACCTATCAACACTTAGAAATCCCTTTGCAAGCACTGGTAATACCTTAGAAACCAGTGGGAACCACATTAGCTGCACACAACCGTTCCTAGTTTCCTTCTGTATACGCACATTTCAAGTTTAAAAAATGATTATTCTTTTCTATTCTTCATAATTCTTTATTTAAATGTCATCCTTTTGTATTTTTGTCTCTGTTATATAAGACAAGCCCACGACTGCCCGACTTGAAGAATCTCAGTCGACTGACGGGTCTCTGACTGATGCTTTGACTCGTCGTCTTTTTAAGGTGGCAGCTCTAGATCTTAGAGTGTTTTTTTGCAGAGCTGTGGTGCGGTGCTGGGTTTTTTTTTCTCCCGTTCTATCTTTCATTCTTTTTTTCAGGTTGCCTCCTCCTCCTCCTCGTCCTCCTCCCGTGTTTTTATTCGCTTTCATCAGCCTGGCCATAGGCACACATCGCCTGCGGCACACTGCCTTGCTGAGCTCGGGCTCGGGATTCAAGCAGGATATGCCTTTCTCATCCAGCCAGGCCACAGCTCCAAAGGTCCAGAGTGCTCAGGGCGTCTGGCAGCGGGGCCAATGAGAGCGCTGTAGCTCCTGCTATGACTCCAGGCAAGTGAAATCTCACACCATCACTGTCTGAGTCACTGAGCGAGTGATATATATATATATATATTTATATAAAAAAATAAGCATCTTCACGTCTTCTGCCCAAGCATCTTCAATTGCACTTCATCTTTAGGCGAGTCTCAATACCTGATTTAAAACTGCTTTGTAAAAACAAAGGACTTATTAAATTTTAGAGAGTGCTCATCATTCACGTTTATTATAGGATTGTGTCAGAAGCAGTAGATGAAGTACACAAATCATACAGTATATCTAACTCGAGTTAAAGTAGAGATACCCAAAGTAAAGTACTAAAATATTATCCATCTCTTTAGGCTTTTACTTGAGAAGAAGTGCAAAACTAGCATTTGCCTTTAAGTATCAGTAAAAGTAACAGTTCAATAGTTTACACTCATCATCAAAGCAACAATTTCTTAGTTAGTTGCACCAATCAAGAAAATGTCAAACTGCAATGCTTCTATTCAGAAGAAAGATTGAAGAAGTTTAGAATGATTTGGATATGCAACCCTTGGTCATATTTATTGAGCTACAGATAAAGAAGTAGTGTGTAACATATATGTAACTCAACATGCCAGATGTCTCAGCATATTGTAGAGTTGTAGAGGTTCCTAATGCTGTCCATGCACACATTTCCCACAGATTCTGCAGTACCGATTATGGAGGGTTTATAGTGTGTCCAATATCATCCCACACATATTCTATCAAAGAAAGCTGTGGGGATATTTCTGTGTCCTAAAGACAAGCTCTTTTAAGCAGTATGTGGACGAGCATTGTCCTGTTAGAGTAGCGTATTGGAATCTACATTCAGAAAAGGTTGGGCCACCGGTTGCAGGACTTTCTGCTGGCTGATTCCTTCTAGGTACAACAATTTGTTCGATGACTCGTAATATCCTATTGTTAATTGCTTAATCAATTAATTTTAGGTAAAAAAAAAAAGATTTATTTTGATGTAATCTCATCATTAGTCTGAATACACTGATGTCGATTAAAATTGTTATAAACATAGAACAAGCAAAGCTTCCATTTAAGATGTATTTGGAACTACAATGTGACATGTTTAAGTTTAATTGAACAAAATGTGCTTTAAACATGTTCAAATACCTATACCTTAAGTTTAACGACATTGGGTCTTGCCACTAGGGGGCATAAAGAGCTTCCCCTGCTACCCTATATAAATAGTCTCAGAGTCTGCTTTTGGTTAGTGTACCTTTTGGTGAAAGATTTACTGGTTGACTGCTCAACATTCAATAAATGACCCTCAAAACATTTAGTCCAGGTAACAGACTTGGGGTTTGGGGTGTATCACTGGACTGTAAAAAGCATCTACGTCATCCATTAGCCAGCTACCATGATGTCATGAACAAGAAACATGAAACACAAATTCCTGTGGACTGGAACTGTATCGTCTTTGGCGTCGAATCCAGGATCTGTTTCCGATCCGACGATGGTTGGGTTCGAGTATGGAGGCCTCTTGTTGAGTGCTTCAATCCTGCCATAGCTGGATAGCTGGAAAGACACACTGCCTCAAATGCTGATGTGATGATCTGAGGACCCAATGAATACAACAGTCAGTCACTCCTAGTAGTGATACAAGGGACAATAACAGCTCAGCGATGTGTATGTGCAGGACATCCTGTCATATGTGTTGCCTCTTATGGCAGGGCTTCCAGGTGGATTCTTGCCCACACACAGCAGGGGTTTGCTAGGAATGTCTCAGCCAGATTGAGACAATTTCTTACTTTCTGGACCTGCACGGTCACCAGATTTACAGTATTGGCAATCAAGTAATCAAGGGGTCCAGCTAGAACCAGCTCGCTTCAGCAAGATATGTGTTACAGATGGCCCAGGTGTTGCACCTCCACACCTCAGGAGGTCACTCTCACCTCAGTTCTAGTTCTAGCACACCAGCGTTCTATTGGATCTTGGTGCGACATCTTGTTTGGTTATCCTTGCATTTCGAAGCATTCTGTAGATCTTGTCTTTTCTGCTAACGTTTTTTGACCTTGATTTTTGGAAGTCCCCTGCCTGCTTTTGTCGGCCTGGACTTTATTATGTAATTTTTGTAAATAAAACCTGCTTCTGGATCCTTAACCTGGTCTTTTGTGATACTATGCGTGTACAGGATCTATAGGCCCAGCTAGAACTGTGATCTGTGAGCAAATGTGTTCCACAGGATGCCATAAGGAATCTGTATGCCTTTTTTTCCCCAATCAAATCTCATCTTGTATTCAGGCTAGAAGCAGCCAAACAGGATAGTAGAACCTCCTTTCAATTTTTTTTTGTCCCCAATTTCCCCTTTAATATTTGAATCACTTACTGTCACGTACTGTATATTTCAATTCCAACAATTTCTTCATGGTACGTAATGCTTCTGAGAGTATGAGAGTATTACATTGGAGAAGAAAAACCAATACAGTTCGAGTATCATCTTTCTCATCGGTTGCCAAATTTTCCTATAATAATTCCCGCTCCCTTTTGTTGTCAGATCTTTTGCGAGACAATGCCACCCCCCTCCTCCCAAATCCGGCTACTCCTCCAAGGCCTCTGGGTGACTTTCATATTAAATTCATATGGAAATCAGGTTTGATTTGGGAAGGGAAACTCTCAAAGCGCAGATGAGCCCGAGCCCTGGAAATGGGGTGAGATTCATAATGCATGGAGTTTGGAATGGCCTTTTCTGCGTGCCAGCCTCTCTGGAGCCTGTCCCCTTTCGCGCCATGCATGACAATGGAGAGGGAAGGTAGTGGAGGAGCATCAGGCTTGGCGCGAGTGTGTATGTGTCTGTGTGTGTATTGGGGGGGGGGGGGGGGTCAGATCTGTGGATGCAGTAAGGCTTCAAAGACCCAGAGGCCCAGTTGCAGTCATATCTCATTCCTTTTGTCCTCACGCTCTCTCCCTCACCCGCTTGCTCAGCCACTGCGGATACTCTTTTCCGATCGCTCTCAAAAGCAGACAACAAAAGAGCACATCACGAGGTCTGAGGTCCACTCTCTACCCCCTACCTCATGCCTCGTCTATCTCCTATCTCCTATCTCCGCCCCACACGTACTCACCGGCACACGTGCGCCCCCCTGCTATTATTACTATTATTTTTCTTTTTTTATTAATGCTGCAGTGGGTACCTCGGGGTCTCTGTTTTTCCACTGAGCCTTTTCATGTCTATTTTCACCTCGGCCTCAGAGCGCTGGAAAAAATGACGGTCTGTCTGTTTTGATGAGAAAAAAAAAAAGGGTGACGTCTTTCTTTTTCGGTGCGAAAGAAAGACCAGTGACGCAAGTGAATCGTGCTAGTGTTCTCCCGATGATGCTATCTGCCTCATTTTGGGGAAAAAAAAGAAAAAAAGGAAAGGAAAAAACACCAGCAAATTTGAAGGTGCCCATTTGAAGTTCTCCATCGTAACGAAAGCTAAGCTGTTCACATTTCGTTGCTTCTGCTTCTTTTTTCGCTTCTTCATTGCTTCTTAAATACTTCACACAATGCATCACGCAGTTTGTCGTTTTTTTGATGCGTCTGTTTCGGCGCATTATCGGGATTTGAGGTGCCAGAATGGATACATCTTGTTTCAACCCCTTTGAGATCGAATGTCTCGCTCCTAAAGGGAATCTTCCCTTCAAATGAAAGGCGTCGATCTGCTTTAAGTAGGCCGCCTAGCATCTCTAGCACACTAGCACTAGATCCTTTTGGCTCAATATGCAGTGAACACGTCGCTACCATAGACGCCGCCGCCACCACAGACGCCGCCGACACAAACGCCACCACCGGTGCTGCCTCCTCTCCAGCCGCTCGTTAGGAGGTGAACAAAGGGCTGCTGTTGTGTGACAGCTGTTGGAGCGGCAATTGAGTGACACACCGAGAGATGACATGAATCAACGCAACAGCGCGATGATCAGCCCTAACCCGATTTTCTTTTCGTACTAGTGGGTGGGAAATATCATATATCAGAGAGGAGGGGGGGTTCTAAGGCATCGTGCCATTTCAAATATGACCTGCAATATAAAAGGGAGGTGAAGTCCCTCCATTGCCCCAGTGCCCCATCATCAAACACTGCCTCCGTTCCTTCCTCATGCATTAGCTTCCTCATTTGTTCCCGAGCCTTCCTTAGAGATCCACCACCATTTGATGCTACGCCTCAAATCACTGCTGCAGACATCCCTGTTTGATTAGATCAAGCTCTCCCTCTTGGGGACAAGAGCAATAAAACAAATGATGGCTGTGGCTCCTCGGTTCCTACGCTTGTTCCAATACAAAGTGCATGAACTTGCCATGACTATGGCTTAGACAAATAGATGCCTGGCTGCACTGTAAAAAATATATATATCATTGTAAAATTACAGTATATTTGCCAGTACAGGCAGCAGGGATTCCAACTGTTTACCAATTGGTTTGCCACAAATTTGTAAAGTTTCTTATCAGTTAATGTAATCAAATAATGTAAATAAAGTGCTTATTTTTGTAAGTTAGACTCTGGCCATCAGCAGCAAAGAAAGGGTTTTTCCTCTTGCTCTTACAGCCTTTAACACTGAGACCAGGTAGTCAACCATGACATAATGGCCCAATCCCATTTCTCTTTTGTACCCCTTCCCCTTGTTTTTAAGTGTAACACTTCTCATTGGAACAGAGTTATGAATTGGGACACCGCTTCATGCACTCGACAAAGATATTTAGCAGTGGAGTGCGCTAAAGTTTATCTACTTAGCATTAGCTACTGGTTAACTAGTTAACTTTAGGGCATCATATGTCGATTTATCATATGTGATGAGGACCTGAAATTAGCTTTTCTGGTTTATGTAAAGGGAAAGTTAGCTACTGTGACGACCTACTAGTAATTTGTTCATGGTTTTTATGAAGAAAATAGCCATAAACCACTAAAACTACACATAAACTAAAAAACTATGGTAATATAGTGGTTAACATCATTTTTAACAAGGGATATACTCAAATATGTGTGTTTCTTTGTTCTCTTGTGCAGACATCTTGCCAGTGAGCCTCATACCCCTCTGTTTTGGGTGTTCCTTTGAAAAATCTCAGTTTGAAGAGTCATAGTCCTAACATTTCCCCTAACCAGCCTCTCAATCCTAACAAGAATTTAAACACCCTACCCCTAGACATGCACACTCAAAACCCAGGGGTAGGGCTAAGTGGTAGGGCCAAGGGATGAAATGGTGTAGGGCCATAATATACATCTAAGCATGCAAGAAGTAAGAAAGCCCATGGGGAGTGACTACACATTGACGATGGGTGTGAGTGGATGGTGCCAGGAGCCAATGAAAATGATGTGATGCACTGACCAAACCCAAACCAGTAAGCAGTGGACATGGGAACTAATGGTTTCTAAGGCTTTGTGCTGCTCTATATTTGACTTGCAATGTAAAAAACCAAAGTCCCTTCATCACCCCAGTGCCCCATCATCAAACACTGCCTTCATTCCTTCATTATGCATCACCTTCTCCATTCGTTCCCAAGCCTTCCTTAAAGATCACGCTACGATTTTAAAATATATACGTCTCTGTTTGATTAGATCAAGCTCTACCTCTTGGGGACAAGAGCAATAAATTAAAAATGATGGCCGTGGCTCCTTAGTTCCTACACTTGTACAGATACAAAGTGCATGAACTTGCTATGAACATAAGATAATTAGATGTCTGACTGAAATATTAAATATATCCCTCTAAAAGTGTAGTAAAATACTGGCAACAGGATTTGCAGCTGTTTTTTTTTTTGTATGGTTTAATATTGTGATAAAACTGTGAGTCAGGGCTAGTAAATACTACTACTACTACTGCTTCGAGCCGTCCAACCTGCTTAACCGAGCTTCAGTATCCCTTGCATTTTAAGACAGGTTTACTAGAAATCTAAAGTAACCACTTGTGAACCGCCTACAAACTACATTTAGAAGATTAGAATCTGATAGGCTCAACCTTTGTTGCACAGAAATGCTGTGGACATTCCTACATATGCAGGTTTTACTAAAGGACGTGGACCAGATATATTCATATCAGTAATTCATTCTTCAATTAGGTATGCAAAACAGTACATCAGCAATAGATTTCATGTAACAATGTAACAATGTTAACCATTTGCTTGTCTCTAAATTGTCCTTTTACCTTTTATGACACGCTGAAATAAATGTTTGAAAGAAATATTAAAAAATATCCGTCGTAAGGGGCTTCCGACTCTCATCAACCAGCAAGCTGATTGGCTGTTTTTCACGAGAGGCGGGACTTTATCCTTGAACTGGCACCGTTATAATATGGGAAATTTACGGAAAATAAATAGTAATATGGGAGGACGGCGGGTAAGAGGGGTAAAATACGGTAGTTTCCCGGCCAAAACGGGAGACTTGACAGGTACGCTACTGTATGTCAGAGATTGATACTGTAGACGGTTATAGGAAACTTCCTTTTCATTTGTTTTTCAGCCAAACGGGGGGATATAAGTTATTTTTTTAGGTTTTGCGTGTCCTAACGTTTTTCTCAATAGGGATACATTTTCATTGTTTCTTAAATAAAATAAAATCTTGACATGTACTGTATATGATAAAATATTGATCTGTCCATAATTTTATTTTATATTAAAGAACTAAATATTGAATAGGGTGTCCCAAAAGCATATTTTTACATGTGCCTATACATGTGTCTTAATGATACAGTAACAGAACCAGCCTGTTTAAATCAGAGAATTAAGAGAGAAAAGCTCATGCATAATGAATTAGGTCTGCTTTTGGCACAGTATGTGAAGCTACACAAGCTGCGTCACAAGCTGACGTCAGGGTGAACATTCAAATGCAAGAAAGAAAAAAAGTAAAGAAAATGAATGCAGGAGAAAGGAGAAGATGTGAAAGACATTTCTATAAAGCAGTTCTCAGACTCGGCTTAAAATTCGAGCTTACTGAGAAATCCCAGCTTGTGAAATACCGCCTGGAGGTTGCAGCCTTGATTCAACAGGCAGCCGGTCGAACAGGCAGGCCAGCAGTGCGAGCTGGATGGTCTGCGCTCACGGCGTGACCCGATGTCATGGGCTTTTCTCTCCTCACCGCACCTGCACCACTTTGTGAGCTACATTCTGAGAAAAGTATATATTTTTTATATTTCTACCACTTGGATGGATGGATGGATGGATGAGGGTGTGATTCTGATGGGAATTAATATAACAGATCTTTTGTGTTTAACAGAATAGTTGATTAAATGTCATACAAACACTGTCAAACAATGGATTTATCAATCAATGGATTTACTCTAAATTAACACATTATTGAAAACATAGAAAAAAAAAACAATAACCTTCATTTTACAGTAGTAGTTTTTGTATATTTTATACATTTTTTACATTTCTCTGATGTGTTGTTCTTGCTTGTGAGTCTGCAGTGCTGTCTGGTTACACTGAATAAAGTGATTAAATAAAAATATATATATATATATATACAATCTGGATACAATCTACATATGCCACAAAAAATAAATAAATCAGATTGCATGAAGTTTATGGCTGTTCAGACTATCGAAAATGAATCTGGATACAATCTAGATATGCCAATGACAAAATCTGATTTTATGTGTTTTCTGGCATTTTTTAAACCATTCAAAATAAATTTAAAGACAATCTAGATATACATAAAATCAGATTGTATGTGCTTTCTGTCTGTTCAGACTATTGAGAATCAATCTGGATACAACCTAGATAAACCAAAAATCTAATTTACACCCTTTAACACCCTTTTTCAAAATGTTTTTTTAAAATAATTTAATTATTAAATTCATTTTAATTATTATTTAGCTATTTTCATAAAAATACAGTATATCTAGTTCCTAAAACGTGTCTGAGAATTCCCTGTCCTCCCTGTCATTCTGCGATAACCCTGCTCCTTTGAGAAAGTCCATCAGTAACACAAGCTGGAGAAATAGGATTTCTTTTATAGGCTATGTTCAGACTGCAGGAAAATCTGATTTATATCTCAAATCACATACGATCTGTTGAGATGACAGTCTTCTGCACTGTTCTTTGTAAGTGATGAGTTTGGATTTGCGTGTCTGAACATCACAAAGGTATCTGCATTGGTTGCTGTGGTAACAAGGTCAATGTCAATAACCTGTGCAATTCCATCACTCTGGATCCGATGAGGTTATTGTTTGTTGCTTTGTGAGTGACGCAGAATACATGTTAAAATCTGACTTACTGTTCAGGCTATTAAAAATAAATTTGGAAACAATCAGATTTCATGTGGTTTCTGGGTGTTTAGACTATAAGAAATCAATCCGGATACAATATAGATAAACCAATAATCAGATTTCCTGTGGATTTAATTTGGATACAATCTAGATATGTCAAAAAAAAATCTGATTTCATGTGGTTTCTGGGTGTTTAGACTATAAGAAATCAATCTGGATACGATCTAGATCTACCAAAAATCAGACGTCCAGTAGTTTTTAGAAGTTCACACTATTAGAAATCAATATGGATGAATATACATGCACAAAAAAATCAGATATCATGTGGTTTTTGGTTATTTAGACTACCAGAAATCAGTTTGGATAAATGTAGATACACCATAAATATTGAATTGCTTGTAGTTTCTGACTGTTCGAACTATTAGAAATCAATCTGGATAAATGTAGACACATTATAAATATTGAATTACTTGTAGTTTTTGACTGTTCAGACTATCAAAAATCAATCTGGATGCAATCGAGATATACCAAAAATCAGATATCATGTGGTTTCTGGTTATTTATACTATCAGAAATCAGCTTGGATAAATCTAGATACACCAGGAGTATTGGATTGTGTGTGGTTTCTGGCTGTTCAGACTATTAGAAATCAATCTGGATAAATGTAGACACACCATAAATATTGAATTGCTTGTAGTTTCTGACTGTTCAGACTATTAAGAATCAATCTTCATGCCATTGAGATATACCAAAAGTCAGATTTCATGTGGTTTCTGACTGCTCAGACAATCAAAAATCAATCTGGATACAATCTAGATATACCAAAAATCAGATATCATGTGGTTTCTGGTTATTTAGACTATCAGAAATCAGTTTGGATAAATCTAGATACACCATGAGTATTGGATTGTGTGTGGTTTCTGGCTGTTCAGACTATCAAAAATCAATCTGGATAAATGTAGATACACCATAAATATTGAATTGCTTGTAGTTTTTGGCTGTTCAGACTATCAAGAATCAATCTGGATGCAATCGAGATATACCCAAAATCAGATTTCATGTGGTTTCAGACTGTTTAGACTATCAAAAATCAATCTGGATAAATATAGATACACCAAATATATTGAGTTGCATGTAGTTTCTGACTGTTCAGAATATCAAAAATCAATCTGGATACAATCTTGATATACCAAAAAACACATTTCATGTGTTTTTTAGCTGTTCAGACTATTATAAATCTAGATACACAATGGATATTGGATTTCATGTGGTTTCTGGCTGTTCAGACTATCAGAAACCAGTTTGAATACCATCTAGGTACACCACAAATCAGATTTCTTGTGGTTTCTGGCTGTTCAGACTATCACAAAATCTATCTGGATACAGGTCTATCTGATTTGGGCTTGCGGTCTGAACATATACAGCTTTAGTAACTGCAATGTGATTATCAAATATTTAATGTGTTTAATGTTTCAGATTACTTTCTGTTGTTACAGAAAGAAAAACGTAATTATATTACTGTGATTTGTGACTGTTTACCATGTGTCCCACAACAATGTGGACAGTTTCTGTAAAAGAGGTGTGTTCTACATCATTTAGAGCAGCCAGAACGTACGGGGTACAGCCTATTAAAACAAACATTTGAGAGGCAGAGCGCGAGCTGCCCGCCCTGCCTCTCTCTCTCTCTCTCACGCTCCCTCTCTCTCTCTCTCGCGCTCCCTCGCTGCTTTGTTGCATTATTAATCTCCACCGAGACTCAGAGAGCTGAAAGTTTCTACATCTCCAGTTGTGCTCATTCTAGCAATTTAGCTGTGAAATTTCTTTAAGATGTTTCCCCTTTCTCTCTCGCGCTCTATCTCTTTCTCTCTCTCTTCAGGGTCTTCTCGCTTTCGGGCCTACCTGCCGATTCCTGCTCTCACGGTGCGCTGTGTGATGAATAATGTAGGTGAAGACAAAGTGGGATCTCTTTTATAGTGGCTTAATGGTTGTGTCTGCAGTGTTTTATTCAGCTCCGTTTGTTTTAAGTGTGATGGCCGTCCAGTCCTTCCTTCATTCCGCCCACAGCTCATGCATTAATGAACCTGCGAGTTAATGAGGTATGATGAACATAAAACATTTGTTCTGTCTCCGTGGATTCTAATGGGGTGTGGAGGACATGCACTAAATAAATGAATTAAAGTCCAAATGTATTTAAGATGTTCTACTGAAGTTTAAAAGGGTAGAGCGTGTTTTGTGGACCTGCGGACACGTGTATCACACTGTATTTCTCATTAATCTTACAGTAAGCTAACGGCAAATAAGACGGTAAGAAAGGAAAGTAAAATTACAGTAGTTCACGGTGGAGAAAGATTACAGCAGGGGTGTCCAAACTTTTTTTGTTGGGGCCAGAAGGAGAAATATATTTGAAGTCACGGGCCACAGACTCTGTAATAAAACAAATAATGAAATATACCACTTTAAATAATACTTTTTCCTGATTATTTCATTTACACATCATTTTACTTGACTTACTATCTTTATCTTTGACAGTGTTGTGTAAACTAAGATTTTTCAAATTGATGTTTAATTTCATGATGTCTCTTAAACTCCTTAATTCTGGCAACTTTTAGACTCTTTGGCCCGTTTTTCTGCGCTAGAAATGCGCACCCTCTCCTCTTTTAGACTCTTTGGCCCGTTTTTCTGCGCTAGAAATGCGCACCCTCTCCTCTTTTAGACTCTTTGGCCCGTTTTTCTGCGCTAGAAATGTGCACTCTCTCCGCTTTTAGACTCTTTGGCCTGTTTCTGACACCTAGCGTTCAAACGTTGAATCTCACATTATAAAAACCTGCTTAACAGCGGGCCAACTTTCATTCTATTTCTAAAATATCTCGCGGGCCTCTCCAAAAAAGGAAACGGGCCGCAAATGGCCCGCGGGCCATAATTTGGACACCCCTGGATATATGACATATGACTGTATAATAAGAATAGTAATAAAGCATTTTTAGAGTACACTCTACTCTAAAAAAAGTAAAAGTGTGATGTACTCAATTTTTTTGGTGAACATTTTTACACTTAATAATACTGAGTATATTTTAAAGATGGACAATTATTTATATATACCATCTGAGTTGAGTAAAAGTAAGTTAAAACTTTATGTAGTTATGAGTAATCACATTTAGTTCAAAATGTGAATTCATATATTATAGAGATATATTACACACAGAGTGATCTATTTTAAGCATGTATTTCTTTTATTGTTGATGATTATTGATGATGATTACTGATTTTAGACCTGATATAACACAGTGGATCAACACCAGCAGATGACATGTCTCTCCAAACCATCACTGATCACCAGTAAATTTTACATTTCATTTGTAAATCAAGGGAGCAGAGTCTGGAGGAAGAGTGGAGAGACACACAGTCCAAACTGCTTGAGGTCTAGTGTGAAGTTTCCACCAATCAGTGATGGTTTTATTGAGAGATATATCATCTGCTGGTGTTGATCCACTGTGTTTTATTATCAAGTCCAAAGGCAGTGCAGTTTTGTTTTCCCAGAAGATCTTACAGCACTTCATGTTTCCATCTGCTGAAAAACCTTTATGGAGATGCAGATTTCATTTTCCAGCAGGACTTGGCACACTGCCCACACTGCCAAAAGTACCAATTGGTCTTATATAATATTCTCATTTTCTGATTTTTTGGTTTTCATTGGCTGTAAGCCAAAATCATCAACAATAAAAGCAGGAAATAAAGGCTTAAAATAGATCACTGTGTGTTTAATACATCTATATAATATATGAGTTTCACATTTTTAACTAAATTACTGAATCAAAGTAACTTTTCAAAGATATTAAAAATTTTTAGATGGCCCTGTAGAGTAGTAATAAATAAATACATTACTTCAAAATTATATAAAATTATATAAAAATTGATCAGATATGATTGTGATGGGTAAATGTCAAAAATGGTATGTGCTTTAAATGTTTCTACTTTAGTGCTACTCATACTGAAAGCATCAGTATGTGAAATTTACATAATTTTCAATAATGTATTGATATATATAAAAAAAGATTCTCACATTACACAGAAAAATTAACTCAGCACTAATCAAACTTTGCAATAAACAAAATAGTAACTTGCTATTATGCCCTACAACAGGGTGGCCACACACTCACTCTTTAAGTGAAAAAAGATTCACTTTCACTTAAAGTGAAGTGAAAATTAAAGGTGGCCCTGGTGGACAATACTACACAATGATGGTGAGTGAAAATTAGGAAGACAAAGCCATTATGCAAATAAATGATTCAAGGAGCCAATAGGGACGATATACTTATAGGATACAGGATTTTGTGTAATGTGTTACGTAAACTTTACCATATTTTTTATGTCTCAAATGTTTTGTGTTATTTGTGTTATATGACTTTGTGTTATTAAGTCATATTTACTCAAAATGTGGAGTGAACTCTACACAAAGTTGTTTTTTTTTCACTTGTTTCTTTTTAGAACTATGTGGACAATTGTTAGTAATATTTAATGCTCTTCCTGAAGTATGTTTTCCGCTGAAAATTAGATAAAAGTATGGATTTTACTCAAAATGCCTAATTCGGCTGCTTACTTAATTATGTTGTGTAAATGTTACATAAATAACTTGTGTTATATTTACTAATCCCATTACTCATTTTTACACTGTATGTTTTAGCATAAATAAATATATTTTATTACTGTACTTATTCTTAAAATAATGTCAATGTCAGTGTCAATTAAATGCTATAGCTATAGTTGAGCGTCTATGAGATATCTATAATGGACCATCCAAATGAAGTGAAAACATCTAAATCAGAAAAAATCACTATAATATTTAATAGTTTTTGTAATGAATATTGTACCTTAACAAACTGAAAATGAGTTTAAATATTCATACACATTTCCTCTCTGGAGAGAGTGTGTTTTTGAGGTGGAATTAAAGAGTAATTACACCCTCAAGCCAATTAACTTATTCAAAAACTGACAGGTATCGTTGTGCAATTATTAATTACCTCAGTGCTGCTAAAAGTTTAACAGCACTTTTTAAACTGTCAAAAAAACATCATTATTGAGATCAATGCTTCTTTGGTTGAATTGTGATATATGGTGTGGACAGCATGGCCAAGAGAAGACATATCAAGAGAAGAGATCTTTGAGTTTCATTCATTCTTTTTCATTGGCTTCTGGCACAATACTGGGTGTGTCCAACAGTTTCTGACATTCAGTCAATAAAAATGCTTTCCGCTTTCTGCTAGATACTCTATGGGGTTTTTGAGTGTTCGCTATCATTAAGCTAACAATGGAGAATAATCAGGTTCCCACACTTGATCTAATAACAGTCGGCTTAGACAAAAGATTAGGCTGGATATTTATATGGTCGGGAAATCACACCCACTTCATTAATCTCTGTTATTACGTCTCTGTTTTTGATCTGGTAGGCTTCTCTCTCTCTCTTTTTTTACTGTGTTTTTGACTGTGTGTAAGAGAGAGAGAGAGAGAGAGAGAGAGGGATTAGAACTATGAGAAATGTGGGAGAAAATATTTTTTTTGTAAGTTTTGTAAGCATGCGTTTCATCAGCTTTATTATTGTAAAATGATAACAGGCTTGTAACTTCCAAACAATGCAAACCATCTAAGTTTACCTCCAATTTTTAAGCATTTAAAAAAAGAATAGCACATGTCAGAATGGAAAGCGATGTGCATTGTGTGTTGGACTGGTGTGAGTGATTATATAAAGTAGCTACTGAATGTTCGAGACCTTGTTGTAACGGATGCCAGGCAGGGAGACGTGGAGGCGGACAAACAAGGAACAAACGAGAGATAATGCAAACACAAACAAACAGGGAAAACAACAAGAAAATAACTAAACAGAAGAAGAAACAATAGACCATTTGGTCCTTAAATGCCATAGATCAAAACTAATCTGGGATTTCTCTGAAAAGATAATTTTTAAATAATCTTCGACTTAAAAACAATAAAGTACCGAATTTGTAAAGAAAACCTCTAGAGATCCCAAATAGATTTCGTATGGTTATGGGTATGTATTGTTAAAAATAAAATGTGGAAAACTCGCTGTAAAATTGCTATGGATAATTGTGTAATTCCAGATCTCTGTGTTTTAAAACAAGCTCTGGTTGATATTAAAAAAAGAAGAAAATATTCTGAAAAATATTAAATGATGTCAGAAATACATTTGTTTTATTTTAAAATGCTTTGAATTTTGTAAAAGAAAAGAGTATGAAAATTTAATGTGTATTTTATTTTCACTTTTATTATTGAATGTAACAAGGATGTGATGATGAAACATGACTGAAATATTTTGTATGTGCTGTTTATTTGTAAATTAACTTGTAAAAAAACTACAATAAAATGTATATAAAAGAGTTTTTTTTAAAATAAATAAATAACTAACAGGACAAGGGGAATAAACAAGGAAATAAACTAGATATAAACAAGGATAAACAGACAAAAACACTGAGCAATGAACTAGGGATCACGGAAAGACCGACGAGGAAACACAGACACGAGGGGACTATATATACACACAAAGGAAGCACACACTTGGGGAAACAGGTAACGAGGGGCAGAGCTACAAATGACATATCATACATGTGACTGGAAAATTACTGGGGAACACACTGGGAAATGGAGAAACACAGGGAAACAGAGTAAGGGCGTGACACATGTGCTCCTCCACCTTCTGTTTGAGGATGCCCCACAGATGCTCGACTGGGGCTATGTCTGGAGACATGCTTGGCCAGTCCAGGGAAATAGAGGTGCGCCACTGACTGATTAAAACCCTGACAACAGTCAACAGTCAGCCACCTAATCCTATCTTAGCTACGCAATGAGCGCTGTGCACACTGTACTTTCAGCATGCTGCGCAAGGTGTACCAAAGACACACAGACACACCTTAAATCTAGCTGTGCAATGCTTTAAATTTAAGTTTTCTTTCTCTCTCTATGTTTATTTATTTCTTTCTCGTTCTCATTATGTGAGTGTGTGTGTGTGTGTGTGTGTGTGTGTTTGCATCTGTTTACGTCACTGCATCAGCTCGTCCTATTTCCACAGGGTAGAACCTCAGCGTGACCGGCAGTGCTGTGAGTTGAGATGAGTTGAGTTTTAAGGGGCAAAATCTAGGCACGGAATCTGCCAAGTAAAAAATAAAGTCTTTGAAAAGTGCATGAGTCAGTTTTACCTCAGGTGAAAAAAAAACAGGATGCAAGGACTGTTTGAAAGAGGCCAGACGTCTTCCACATCGCTAATTCTCTCAGCTTCTTTCAAACTGAGTTCCAGTTCGGAATACGGTGAATATAGACACCCTGGACCACCACTGAAAAGTCGTATAGTCTGATAGGGAC
Organism: Astyanax mexicanus; assembly: GCF_023375975.1. Taxonomy (NCBI): domain Eukaryota; kingdom Metazoa; phylum Chordata; class Actinopteri; order Characiformes; family Acestrorhamphidae; genus Astyanax; species Astyanax mexicanus. Next base: position 31,976,081 of record NC_064426.1, on the reverse strand, counting down.
AGACAGTCAGAGCCAACTCGTACACACTCCTAATTATTTCAGAACTCCAGGAGAACTCTCATCAGATATTCAGAAGCTAAGCTGACATCCTGAGACAGGAGAAGTGAGCTCCGGCTCCGAAGCTCCTCCAGACTGTCAGTTTCTTCAGGTGCCTGCTCCAGAGGTCTGCAGTTATACTCTCAGAGATCGGGGGGGGGGAACCGCACCAGCTATCAAAGCGGCTTCTGGAGGCAGCAAAAGAGCTTCCTCTTTGTAGAACAAAGAGCATCAATTTAGTCAGGAGGAAAAGACATGCTAATGCAGACCACAAAAGATAAAAAAAGAGATCTAGTGCAAGATAAGAAACCAGAAGATTCCTGTTTTCTCACTTTACATTGTTTTTCGTGCCAGAAACCAACTGTTAAATTAACATTTACATTGTTCGTTTGTGTGAGGTGGATGTAAATAAGCTCTGCCTGTGTTCATTTAGCACTGGGGATTTTGCTGAGCCCTACAGAAAACACACAGGCTGCCAACTGTCCCAGCTATCATCATCTTTGCCAAGAAAAAAAAAACATTTTCATGTAACAAAACTTGTTTGACAACATCTTCATTTTAAATACATTTTAAGCAATTAGCATACAGTTATACTTATCTTTATCCTTATACAGAACGACTTACAAAAAAGTTCTTCGCTGTGTACTTATCCTTAGTATACATTCTTAGAGGCCAGTATCAATAGATGAGTTAGTTTAGATACTGATAAATATACACACGTCTGCATGGATGCCTAGAATATAAATGATGATTAAAGAACTTTGCTTATAAATGGGTCATATTCCACCCAGTGGAAGTCAATTCTGCCATCTTGGTGCCAAGACAAAAAAATGTCTGGATGCCTGCCTTCCATTAGTTTCAAATACCACTCGCTGCAAAAACACTAGCCTGGGGGGTGGAGCTGGATGTGATTCAACACCTCCCATATGTCCATGGGTTAGAGGTTTTGAGGATGGAAGGTCCAATGGTTGTCACTGCACAGCCACAAGCCCAGGGGTGGGGCTGGATCTGATCCAACTCCTCCCATACAGCCAAGGGTTAGGGTTAGGGACCGATCCGCTTCAGACGCAATATAGGAGTTGGATTAGATCTTGGACTTGTAGTTCTGCAGTGATTACCATTGGATCTCCCATCCTCAAAACCAATGAGATGGATGTTACTGCAGAACCACAAGTCCTATATAGCGGAGGCTTAAGGTAAGGGGTCAACCCTCTCATTGGTTTTGAGGATGGAAGGTCCAATGGTCATCACTGCAGAACCACCGCATAATCTTAACCTTTGGACTTTTGGGCGGAGTCGGATCAGACCCATGGAAAGTCCAATAGTCATTACTGCAAAATCGCAAGTCCAGGAGGTAAAGCTGGATCAGCTTCAGACCAATGAAAACACAACATAGGAGAAGTTGGACCAGATGCAGCCCAACCCCTTGGACCAACAGCTACTCCATTGGTTTTGAAAAACTAAAGGTCCAATGGTCGACCAACCTGTACTGTTGTTGACAAAACTACACACTGATGGTAAGTTAGGAGTTGGGGGGGTATCCATTATGCAAATACTGTACATGATGCCAGGAAACAATAAGAAAGATGAATGGGTTAATATGGTACCACATTGTTTAAGCAAAATCTACTAAGATACAGCAAGGAAATTATACTTCAGTGAGCTTCAGTGTTACAAAGTAACATTTACTAAAGGAATTCTAAATAAATTCACCAAGAATTGTGGGGAACGTTTACTTAAATTGTCTGGTACATTTCATCTAGAAGGTTGTATGTGAAAAAATTTGGCCCTTTAACAAGACTAAGCTGGGATAAGTATTGGGGAATGTTTCTATATGACCAGCCTTTCATCTTCATCAACCTTTAAAGACTAGCAAAAGATCATTATGTCCAGATGGTCCAGGTAACTCATTTATCGCTTCCTCAGCATAGGGTATGTCTGAGTATGTTTGGGATGATTGGTTTGGTTTAGCTGGCCAATAAACATGATTGACTTCATCAAGCTAGATAACCAATATGGTCAAGCACTGGCACAAAGATAAGGAGACCGCTGGCTTGAATCCCAGTCATGCAGCTTGCCATCAGCTGCAAGAGCCCTGAGAGAGCACAATTGAACTTGCTCTCTCTGGGTGGGTAGATGGCTCACTTATAGGGTGATGTCAATCAGCACAAGTCGTCTGTGAGCTGATGTGTCGCTGCGCTTTCCTCCGAGTGCGTTGGCTACTCGGCAGTGCTGCATCAGGCGTGTGCTTGTCTTCACCCTTCTTGTGTTTATGGGGGATATATAGCTGAGTAGCAGCTGAAAGGATGGACAAAACAGCAACAATTTGAAATAATATAATTTAAAAAAGATTGATCAACCTAGTATTGAGTTGTCTTTTTCAGACAGGACCATTTATCTACCGATAAACTAATGGAAGAAAAGGTATAAGGTAATATAAGACAGGGTATAGATCTCTTATAATGATATTATGCCAATAACTGAACATAACAAAACCCATATATTAAAAAATATGTCTTTCATTCAAAGCATGGTCTAGCCTTTGCAACACTTTGGCTATACTACAGGGACTTCAATAAAAAATATATTTTGGCTGAAATAATTTTTCTTCATACTTGCAGCAGTGTTTGCTGAAGAGTTGTCCTGTTCCTCACAAATCTAAACTAAGCTAACAGCCTTGCCCAGATCTGCCAGGTCATGTTACAACAGATGCCAACTTAAGGATTTAGTCTGTGTTTTTTTTTTTTATGCAGTCCCCACAGTCTGCCGAATTCTATGCACATATAATAATAACACTATTTGGAGAGTTAAGGCTAAGTTGCTACTGCTAGAGACTTTTGTAATTAATGTCACTAGCATGCCATCACTGCCACTTTAAAAAAAACTTGTATCTCTACAGTAGTGTAAAAATCTAAGTGTAAAAAAATTATATAAACTTCACAGAAGAGCAAAAATATATATTTTTTAACTATTCTTAGGTATCAAGTAATTGATTGCCTTTATTAAAAAAAATCTAAATTAAAATTGTCAACAGCTTCACATTATGGGAAAAGTAAAACACAACAAAAATGGAGAGACAGTTTTTTGCATGACAGTGATGACATCACACTATAAAATCCACATCTATCCTAAATCCAGCAGTATGTCAATGAGAAAAAAAGATTGAGGTTAAGAAACTTAGGAAATTGTTTATTTTGTAGTTTTCAGGACTTCATGCAGGCTAAGAACTACAACAAAGGAACTCCGAGCTGGATTACTTTTCCCATGTTATAGAAAATTTCACTAATAAACCAATGCAGAGACATTTCAAAAAATAAATAAAAATACACAAGCTGGTCTTTGCTAAAAAAAACAGCAGGCTTCCAGATGCTAAGACATACTGCTTAATACTTTCTATTAATTACATAAACACTTATGCCAAATAAAGATAAAAGTAGAAAGTATACAATAAAGAAAGAAATAAACTTACTAAATATAAATATTAAATTGGTGTTAAATTTACATCCAGGATGGAAATATATACATGATAACAGTATTGTGTTATGGATATTATTTACAAGTAAGCACATGTTATCTACAGCAGTGGAATATGAAAAAAGTGCAAAAAGGTCATTAGTGCAATTATAATTTTTTTCAGTGAAGTGAGTATGTGCCTCTGAGAAATGTCCTTGACATGTAAATGTGTAGAGAGTAAGGTGCATGGTTATTTCTGAGGTAGACATAGTAGACATTAAGTAAAAAATATGTATGTATATATATATATATATATATATTTTTTTTAGGCAAACAGTTTTCCAAATTCTCTCAAGTAAACTCAGCTTAGTAAATTTTATAGTGTACATCGAACTGAACTTAAACTCATTTTCTATACAATCTATATGCTTTAATCAGCTTTAAAATAAGTAAACCCATGCAAATATGTACATTTGGAACATGTAGCTCATTTGGAACCCCCAGCTAATTAGGTACCCTTAAGCAGTTATATACTGTATAATACAGATAAAAAAACACACACTGTACTAAATACCTACAGCATGAATTAAAATTTTAAAATCTGGTGTATTGATCTTCAGAATATGTATGTATATATGTAAGCACATTCACATTTACATAATAACGCCTGTGATGAACTTTGCCATAGCTTGAGGGCACCTGCATTTTAAAGAGTGCCTGAGAACAAAGATCATGCTTCTAATAAGCCTGATAAAAGGAGGATTTCATTTTTACTGGGAAATTTTAACTGTAAAGTACTGTTTCACTCAAACACAGAACATTGCTGTGAACACATTTTGATCGTTTTAGCTACTGTAAACAATCATAGGAACCCTTTACAACTATTAACCTATAGAATTTGCTAAACTGTTTTAAAACTATGATTTTTATCATTTTTATTTCTTTTTTTGCACCAGCCTTTAAGTCAATGTCTATCCCTGTTGGACGAGACTACACATTGATGGTGAGTGTAGGGGTATACCCTATTATGCCCATTATGCAAATAAACAATTATGCCAGAAGCCAATAGGAAAAATGTTGTTTTTTTGTGAAATATACTAAGAAATGCTTCAGTTCTTTTAATGTATCCCAGCTGTTCAGTTGAGGTTATATTTACTCGCATCATGGGCTGAACTGTGAGCGCAGATTATTTCAATCAGCTCAAATTTAATGAGGAGATTCTACACACTGTAAACTCACAATTCATTGAAAATTAAAAAAAGTAAGTCTGTTTTGCTTAAAATAAGACTACAAACAATACATTATTTTTTTAAACATTTGTGCACTGAAAAAAAAAAAAAACTTTGTACCACCTAAAAAATTACTCTAATTTGTTACACCTAAATATATTAATTTTTTGTCAACTTATATTTGATTTACTTAGAATCTCATTACATTTTGATTTAAAATCAATCAATAAATTGTTTAACCCAAGTACCAAAAAGTTATTTAAAACAATGACACAATATAGTTTATAATAAATACCCTTATTTTTTTTATCAGGAAAAAACAATATACCATATATTTCTATTACAGATATGTATAGTTTTACCTTTAATAAAATACTAATTAAATAATTTTAATTCTATTAGTTAATTCCATAAACTTTCCGTAATTTCCTTTTCAGCCAATTTTTTTTCTGTATAAAACCTATTCAATTATGTTACAATAACTTAAAATAACTTTCTAACATCAAGTAGCAACCAAAGCTGATAAAAACTTTCAAAGTTTCTAATCAGGCTTTCATTCCTTCATTAATCACACAAAAGCAATATAACACTACAACACTAGGCAAAAACAGAAAGTAAAGCTGACAACACTGCATACAAGCATTTAACCATTATGAAGAAAAAGAAAACTTCTATTAGTATCTAAGAGAAGATACCCTGAGGAGAAAAACTTCACAATGATGGTGAGGGAGGTCCCACCCTTTATGTGTAATAGTGGAGACGGGAGCCAATGAGAAGAGTGTGAGACTGAAAAACTGACAGAAAAACTCCAGGAGGAGTGATCTGATGTGATGATGTCATAATCTCTAAATTGAAGTAATAAATATTATTTGAGTTAAATTATTTATTTTAAGTTGTTTAAATAGGGAATGAATTTGCTTTTAGGCAAAATGAGAAAATCAGGTTTGAACCAGAAATCATAATTTTTCATTAGACCAACATAAAAATGCATTTTGGTGTTTTTTTTTTTTTTTTTTTTTTTTTTTTTTTTTTTCGGAGATCCACTGAATAGCATAATGAATGAGCTTAGTTTGTTACCATTGGTCGCTTCTTTTCCATTGGCTTTTGGCACCATGTATTTGCATACTGTGTGTGTCCTCCAGTTTCTGAAACTCACCATCAGTGTGTAGTGATTCCCCCAGGCTACCTTAGTTAAAATTGAAAAGTTTGTGCAATGGTTAATGGTTTGGTCTTGGCGTTGTAGACTATAAGAACAAAAATCATTTTTGACCAATATAATTTTTCAATGGTGATTTTTATTGAATTTAACCGTTTATGAGTATTGCAAAGCTCGGTTTTAGTTAAACTGAAACAAAAAGAAAACAGTATGCAAAAATATTTTATTCACTTGATCATAAACTTGAAAGTACACTTATATAGAAAAGCCTCAAGATATTCAGCTTATTCAGGATTATAGTGTATGTAGGTTTTCAGCACACCAGTTGTCCTGTCATTTTAGAAAACAGTTAATTACAGTATATTATTAAGTAGAGCCACTGTAAAAGAATTTTAATTTATGAATCTATGGTGAATACTTTTATCTTTATATAAAAAAAACACAATACAGGCTAATAATCTGCTGTAATTTTACAGGTAAGTAGAAAGATCTCGGGGCGTGTCTTTCTTTGCCGGTAAGTATCTAACGTGGTATTTCCAGGCTGAAGGTGATGTTTAGCACAGCAGGTTTCCTTTCAAATGAAGCTCTTCTGCTGGGTGCAGTCTGCTCTGTTCGCAGTTCTGAGACCACTCATAATTGCTCATTGCGTGCTACATAATCAGCCCCAGAACGATGCTCTGGTTTCTCATTATCCCAGGAAATGTTCTGAGCTTCTGGAATGTTCTTGTGTTATCTGGTGCTTTCCCCGGGGACACGCCCACATGTCTTCATCAGGAGCAGCTCGTCTCACTCTCACGGTGGGTTATTGCAAGTGAAAGATATTGAAGCTCAGTATTTCACTCAGGAAGTGAAGGGTTCAGTCTTGAGTCAGTATATTATGAAAGTTTCCACAGGAGGCTGAGTAAGGACACAGACTGACAGATAACACTTCATCTGTCTGTCTGTCTGTCTGTCTGTCTTTCTGTCTAAGTAGGATGGGGACACCGTTGAATGAACGCTGCACTGTGAAACCCAATAAGTTCACTATACTTAAAACTTTTGTTGTAACTGATTACCTGAGAAATTTTAAGTTCATGTAATATAATTCTTAAGTACAGTGAACTTAAATATATGTACATATATTTAAAATTAAGATTTTCCTGAGCATATAAATTTTATTTACAAAATTATTTTTCTCAAGTACTATAAACTACATTGGTTTTAGTAAGAAATACACAAACACATATGATAGTAGATTATTTTTTTGTTATATCAATTGCTTTACATAACTTGAATTTGCATGTGATGTTCAGACAAACAAAAATCACAGATTTGTCTTGAAAAGAAAAATGCTATAGAACAAACAGTTCCAAGAGAACAAAAAAAATGTTTTATTCTAACAGCCTAAAACATAAAAGCCAATAAACTAATCATAACACAAAAACTATATTTAGTGTACCTAAGATAGCTCAGGGGGAATCACTACACACTGATGGTGAGTACCAGAAACTGTTGGACACACCCACTATGCAAACAGATTGTGCCAGAAGCCAATGGAAAAGAAGCTGCCAGACTGTAAACACAGTTATTATAAGTTGGTTCAACTCAAAGATGTCTGTTTGAATGTATATGTGCCCACAGATTTTCAGCTAACTCAAAATAGTTGAGAAATGTTTGAAAATATCAATACTTTTTTCTACTAGTTTTTGTCCCCTGACATGTTTCATGTTGAATTTGTGGTCTATTGACAGTTTTAGGCAAACCCCTTTTAACCCCTTTACCCTACTACTTAGCCCTACTCCTGTGTTTTGTGCATATATGTCTAGGGGGTGAGGTGTCCTGATTTTTATAAGGCTGAAGAGGGAAGTTAGGGAAAGTGTTAAGGCTAAACAGAGACCTAAATGGGCGAGGACTAGAGACATTATCCTTTCTTAGATCCAAAGCTTGAGGCTTTTTTAAATAATGTTTACTTAGGGTAAAGTAATGTACAATTAAATATATATTTACCAACTATTTTGTTTCACAAAAAGAGTTGTACTTTAAATTTTACGGCCAGGTGAACAAATCATATTTGTATTTAGTCTTCTCTGTGCATTCATTTAACCACAACAGAGGTTTACAATACAATACAATAATAATAAAATTAAAACCAAATAAATAATAAGACACTTAACCACAGCATGAGAGCTTCACTGTTACCTTAGGTAGCCAGTGGGGAATTACTACACACAAGCTGTGTCTCAATTCAGGGGCTGCATCCTTCGAAGGACTCAACGCTCTTTTATTTGTTTATGTTCATTTCCACCCGAAAATATTTAAAATATTTAAGTAACTGCACAGTTAGTTTGGTATTTTGTGGTCTGAAGCAAAACAAGAATCAAAATCTCTGGCTCATTTCTCAGCTCTGACTTTGGTTGTGGCGGGTAGAATCACAAACAGGAAACAGGAAATACTACGTAGGGTAGATCGTCCCATTTCAGTACTGCCATCGCAGCCTACCCATCCTTCAAAGGACACACCTTCATAGACTGCGTTCTTCAAAGGATGCAGCCACTGAATTGAGACACACTACAGATGCTGAGTGTCTGGAATGGAGGGGACACAGCCAGTATGCAAATAGATTATGCAAAAAGCCAATAGAAAATTCATGCTCTTAGCCGTCAATCACAATTTGCAGTGACCAATTACAGAGTATAACAACCTATCCATCATGTTTTGCATCAGCCAATCTAGATGTTGGTAGTTTGATCCTGGTTCTCTTACCGGGTTGACTCAACTACTCCTGACTGCAGCCTGCGGGAAGGCGGAGTTGGACACCCAGCGCGTCCAGCCCCGCCCACTTTGTCAGCGTCACGTCTCCTTAGGCTCGCGAGCTTGTAGTGTACACATCCGAATAAAAAAACAACCTAAGTGCCATTAAAGTAAACATTGTTTACTTCCGTTCAGAGGCGGAGCTAAGACATGACGCTGACAAAGTGGGCGGAACTGAAGGCATGTCATTTTTTTAAGTAAGGGCAGCGCCATCTTGTCCCAGCGCTGAAAGTGACGTCACGAGGTTGGTTCCCGAACGCCTTACTACTATAATCTATGAGAATACCGTAAATTAATTCCTCCATAGATAATAACATGCAAACCAAAACTCAATGCAGAGCGGGGGAGCACTTTTGTATTGCCCCTGTGTGTAGTAATACTGGGAGTAGTGAAATTTAATAGGGTGAGGAACGAGAAATATTTACTTTCACTTTCATACCTCTTAAGCAGACAGCTGTTATTCAGCGGGGCTCGCAGCTGAAGCGCGAGAATCCTCCAGTTAGCTGTAATGCTAGGGGTTAGTGGCGAGCACTTTCTAGACCACTACTATATGAAGGAGAGGGGTTTGAGTCAGGAGCATTAGCGCCGGATGAATAAGCTGCAGTCCGAGGCTTTTTTCCTCCGTTTTTTATTTTTTCTCTGATCAGCTGGGATGTACAGACCGTCCGACTGAGGGTAACGTTACATGAGAGCAGGAGCTGTAAGCCGCACCAGCCAAACAACACGCTCACCCAGCAGAGCAGCGAGAGGTAACGTTACCGAAAGTCTAGATAAGCTGACAATTTAAAGATAACATATAGCTAGCGTTAGCTACTTTTCTAGCTATCTCACCATAGCTAGCCAACGCTAGCTAACTAACTAACGCTAACTAGATGAAGCTAGCTACCCAGTAAGCTTTCTAACTTCTAAACTGAATGGGTTATCAACCAAACAGCGCCTGGGTGTTTCAATATCCACTTAAATCATGTTCGTTTCATTCAGTCTTAATGGACTTTACATGTTAAATAGCTAAATGTATATAAACTAGCTGGTTAACGGGACGGCAGTACCTGCTGTTGATGGGCTGCAGGGTTTCTGCACGGCTCCACTTAGAGAGAGAATAAACACTCCCAAAACGTCTCGCTCTCAGAAAAGCATCTGAAAAGTTCTGCTCAGGTTTCTGCAGGAAAGATCTCTGAGTAAATGCTCCATGTTAGCTTTGTCTTCATCCATAATCTCCACAAACAACAAGCTCTTTTACGCTAGCTATATGTCTGGGATCTTAAACCAACCAACCTCGTGACGTCACCAGTGCTGCACGGGCAACATGGCCGCGCCCTAGCTCAAACGTAACAAACATAAATATATTATAATTTAGTGTGTAAAAATTTTATATAAAAAAATCCCCCCCAAATAAATTCCATTATATTTAATCCCCTAGAAAACTTGTACAAACTGAAATGTATCATGTCCCCTTTAAATCTCACCGTGTCTTTATTTCATGTCAACCGAACATTATCATCCAAATGTATATTTTATGTTCTAATTATGCTGAATGATTAAGAAGATTTTAGAAGTGATTTCGAAATCAAACCCAAGTTTTCAAGAAATAATAATTAAAAAGAACAATAATTAATAATTAAAATAAATAAATGAATAAATGAAAATAAATGAATAAATAAATAAAATCAGGAATAAACAAAAGAAGAAGAAACGCATCAAAGTCAAACAAAAGGAGTAAAACATCACTAAAAGAAAAAGCTTGAAGAAAATAAATGACTGAAGTTAATTATTAAAGAAAACTCTCACTAAAACAATCAAGCGGAACTAATCTGGCAACCCGAACCGAAACTTCTAATAGGCGCGCAAGACGACGCGCAGAGGAAGAGAGAGGAGTAAAGGGAGCGAGAGAGAGCTGCATTAACTTTCATCAGGAGGAGTAGCTACTGTTCGGGACCAGCGAAGTTGAGGTTCACAGAGACTGTGCAGGCGGTAAGAGTAGCCTGAACATTAAGACCACCTCGGAATTGTTACTTGAATGAAAATAGTGGCTGCTGCTTGAACCGTGTGGACTCTGTGATAATGGAGATACTAGGCTACTGTGTTTAGCTAAATGTTTAGCCTGCTAGTTGTTTATTTAAGCTAGATATGTTGCTAAAGTCTGCTTAAGGTAGAACTATTTATGTTACTGTGTTCATTAGACTTTAGTGGTAAAACGCATTAGCTTTAATTTCTTGAGATAATTTATTTTTCTTTTTTCTTCTGTGTATTTTCTGTTTACAGGTTATTTTTGCCTGTATTGGCTATTTTCACCTTTGAGCTTAAATAACCTAACAACATCTAAATTGGCTGATAAAAAAAAATATGAATAGGTTGTTCTACTCTGCAATTGGTCAATGCAAAACGTGATTAGCAGCTAAAAGAAAGAATTTAATTTGTGGATGGAAAACATGATTGACAGACTCCTCACTATACTTCTCCCTAACTGTAAGCTACCTAGTAGAGGTGGTCAATAGGACCCAAGGACAGAGTAGAGAAGACTAAGAGCAGATAGAGCTGAATTGAATACAAATGGGGGATATGTGGGATTTGAACCCAGGCCACCTTGTTGTTAGATAAGTGCTCTACCACTCATCTAGCAAAACAGGCGTGATGAGAAATTGGAAGGACAGGCTTAAAAAGGCGGGTTCAGAAAACAGGTGGAAAACTAAAGAAAAGCCCACAATTTATGTGGGGATTTTGGCGGGAAAAGAGAACAAAGGATGCCAGAAAAAAGCCGGCTGTCCGAGAAGTAGGGGAAAATAGTCAAACATAATAAAAACGGATCCTCCAATGAAAAAAAGAAAAGAAACTGAAAAACTAAAATGGGGGTAACAGAACAGAAAAGAGAGGCTTTTTAACTTAAACCTTTTCCTTTCTCTCTTTTCGTTGAGAGTAAAAACAGAAACAATAAAGAATAGATGTTCCAGAGACTCATGAGCCACCAAAAAAAAAAAAAAAAAAAATAGCAACCACTTGGCTACTCTCTCATACACTCACACACAAACAAAGACACACCAACTGCTGGTCTGCAGTTCCTCCCTCTTTTAAAAGCAGGACACAGGTGTTGCTGGTTAGGCCTGATTGCCTCCAGAATCTACTGGTTGCCCTCCTCTGACGGCTGCCTAGCCCTAGATCCACCCCTTACACAATGAGATCATTTCACATGGTAAGATTTAGTTTCTTTGCAGTGTACATCAACTATAAAACTACACTGTAAAAATTAAAATGTTGAGATATCTTTTTTTTTTTTAATTTTGAGGCCAACTCAATCTTACCAAATTAAAAATGTATTTTTTGTGTTTTTAGTTGGTTAGTTGATTTAAGTTCTACAACATGTGTATTGTAAGTTTTGCTGACTATCCTACTCAACTGAAAAAAGCTTAAGTTGTGTCAATAACATGTTTTACATTAATCAAAATCATTCAGTGGGCAAAACACTTGGTATTTTATTGTAGTAACTACAAACTGGGAATTTATGATTATAACATATCTGCCTTCTTCTTATTCATTTAAGCCTACAATTAGCGCAAATGTAACCAGTTTGACCCAACTAGCATACAGACAAACTCAGCTACACAAAACACATCACTCCAAAAAGTGATTTTGTGTTTTAGTCAGGAGAACTAATATAATCAAGTTGAGTAAACATACCGAGCAGTACAACTCAATAAAATGAGTTCAGAGAATTTTGAACCTCAAAACTAAAAAACAAATATTGATGAGAAAAAAAAGGTGATTTCAACCAACTTTTAGTATAATACACATGTACCATGGCTATTTGATCAGAGTTGGTTCATTTAGCTTGCTCATAGGCTCCTGGCACCATATATTTGCATATTGGGTGTGGCCTCCCCCTTACTTACCATCTTTGTGTTCTCTGTTGCCAAAGGTTACCTTTTCCTGGCCATGTATTAGAGTTATATATGTTAGAAAGTTGCTGGACTTTACTGTAGTGAGTATAAAGAATAAGAAGTAAGAATAAATTACTTCTTTAAGTTGATCATTAATAGGTGAAATATGTTAAAAATGCCGGTTTGTTTTTTTATAATGAACCAAATTTTTCAAACCTACAGGGCTTGAACAAAACTGTTCAGTTAATTAAACTCTTGTTTAAAAACTAGACTAAAACCAATATTAACCAACTGACTAAAATGTTAACGCAAAACGGTGACTTGACTGAATTAAGTTGAGCCAATAAATATATATTTTTTCAGTACAGCAACTTGCTCTTACAGCCTTCAACACCCCAACATATAAATCCCAAGAGAAGCAGCAGCAGCCTGTGGGGAATGACTACACACTGATGGTGAGTAAGAGTTGGGAGGACACGCCCAATATGCAAATAGTGTGACCTAAATCCTGCAGAATCACTCCATAGTGCAATACGTTTAACTAAAGGGTCAAAATTGTGGTCCAACTACAATTTGTACTTTTTGCCAACAAAGTTTTTTTTAGTTAGACCAACTTTTAACAAGAAACTGAATAAAGTTGGTTGAGGCACATGAGTTTGCTATATTTTAGGCTGCATAGAGGAAAGGCGGTGGGGGGTAATCTGTTTTTATCTGTTCCTTTTTACCCTATATACCAGGGTTACTTATGACTAGTTGTAACAGTCCCTAAAAAAAGCACCAGCAAATTTATGCAAACACAATTCTTCATATGAGTCCTGTGCTCTTTGCGCCAAATGAGCTCTTTGCCCTAAATACATAAAATATACACATCATATTAAATAAGATTAGTGAAGGAGGCTGTGTGTCATACACTGCAAATTTATTTATTTTTGGACCAGCGAAGATCAGCGTGATAAAAAAACATTTATTTCAAAATATAAAATATGCATTTCTTTATTTCTAATAAAGTACATCTAATCTGTAAACTGGTTCATGCATAAAATGAGCATGCATGTTCTGCAAAAACTGGAAATCTGAAAAAAATGTTTAATGTTAAATCTAGTAAAGTTCATTTAATTTATTAATATACTCTACACCCGTTCCTACACGCACATTCCAATACTCGTACTCTTTAAGTCTTGCAGCCATGTCTTTGTAATGTGTGCAGCATTGAGATTTTGCATGGTCTTGTGTTATATATAAGTATATGGACATCCCAAAAAAAGTTGTGGAGTACTGATTTGTGGTATGGTGCTCCATCCCAGATTTCTCAGAGCCCAAAAAAAAGTCAACTACTACTGACTGCAGCCTGCAAGAAGGCGGAGTTGGACGTCCAGCACGTCCAGCCCCACCCACTTTGTCAGCATCATGTCTTAGCTCCGCCTCTGAACGGAAGTAAACCTTGTACAGGGCAGTTAGCGGTTGTTTTTTATTCAGATATTTAACAATATACAAACATTGAGCATTTTTCTATGACTAATAATACATTAATCTGGCATTCTGGCACAGTGGGTGAGGCTGGACGACATGACGCTGACAAAATGGGCGGGGCTGGACGCGCTGGACGTCCAACTCCGCCTTCCCGTAGGCTGCAGTCAGTACCCTCTCAAAAAAGTTGATGCTGCTTCTTTTTAATATGGTTAATAAATCTTGCACAGTAAAGTTTTTTTCACTCTTGTGCTGCTCCGGTTTTACACTGTCATTATTGGTGGGTCAATAAAAATATGCTAAATATGCTGAGAATACCTGTATATATTAAATAAACTAAATTATTCAGGCTCTCAATACTTAGCAAAAGACTGTTAAGCTAATTAAGCTATTGTTGTGTGAACAAAAATAAGTTAAGTTGAATAAACTTACAATTGTATATACTTACAACTTAACTGAGTTAAGTTGAGCCAGTGAATATTTCTTTTCTATATTTTTATACAAATTGTTCAGTTTAGTAGTGTTTTTTTTCTGTTGACATGAACAACAAACAACAAACACCTTTGAGTTTGTTAATCTAACTAAAAATATTTTAGCAACTAATTTCAACACATTTTTTAGTTGGTAAGTCTAGCATACATTTTTCAATTACCTTGACTAAATATATTAAGTTCAGCCAACTTAACATATTAGTTAATAATAAAAAAAAGGGATTCAATAAATTAGAAGACTTGTTAGGTCATTTAATTTTGTAAGTACAGACAACAAACGAGCCATAAAGTTTACTAACTTAAAAAAAAGCCAGGAAATTAGTTGCTTAAAGTCGGAGTGAATTTAGTGACAATTTTTTACAGTGCACGCATGGAACATCTTTGTGCTTCAATGTAGTTCCAACCATCACTTTAAGTAAGCAAACTTATAATAGTTTTATTTGTGCTGCCGATGTTGGGATGGGGGTTTGGGGTCACAAAATTAAAACCCAGTTAAAAAGGGTTTAGAACCTCCTGGTATAGACGATGACTGCAATATCACAAGAATAACACATCACTTCTGTAAAACGCAGCATGCTGGTTTACACGTCTCTCTAACTCGGGCTTATTCATGGGGTTTGAAATGCTCCCAGAGAGGGTCGCTCCTGGAGAGGGCCGCCCCCGAAGCCACGGTCGCGGTCGCAGCCGGTCGCCGGGCTCGTTTCATCTGCAGCTCCTGTGTGATTAAAGCAGGTTGTGCAGGACTGATGAGCCTGGGAGGAGGAGGTACTCCACAGGGACACATAAAAGTCAACGCGGATTAATCATTCATGCTAAAGGTGCCGCGGAAGCCGGATTCGCCGCTACACCGGGCCTTAATGAGCCAGCCCGTCTTCTGTTTGTTTAGCCGGCCAGGAGGGGGGGCAGGACGGGGGCGTGCCACGCCCCGCTCTGAGCTGAAATATTGATCGTTCTCCACTCCATCATGATGTCCCACCCCTAACCCAGAGAGCTGCCAGCGCAGAGACTCCCTGCACTCCTTCCAAGGGAGTTGATAAATCAAAATGTTCTATTCTCCACTCGGGCAGGGAGATGGGTCCGTGCCAGCGAGGAGACTGAGGCGCCCTGAACCGAAAGGCACATGGCAGGCATGGTAAAACACAGAACACACTCTCTTTCTCTCTCTCTCTCTTTTTTCACCCGCTCTCAGTACTTCCTCTCTGCCCAGACAGTTTAAAAATTCATCAGCTTGTAGCTACAGACATTGTGTACATTAAAATTCAGTCAACTGTTTAAATGATGATATTCGCTGCCCAAAGAAGAAAAGCTGGAGGGATGTCATGCGTACATGGCTGACGTCCATGCAATATGCAAAGCGCCGTGTGCGTTTTAAGCTCAGAATTCCTCAGATTACATTCAGGCCTGATGGTGGACAGGAAGAGAGACAGAAAGAGTGAGTTGAATTCCTTCTGACAGCAAAGATGATCTTAAGCCTTGAGTTTCTAGTAGCTCAATACCCCAGCCCAAACTTTCCTACAGGAACTTTCTCTAGCTCTCTGTAGGCTAGAGGTTCTCTACTTTTTTGAGAGCTACAAAGTCCCAGAACGTGGTTTGAGCTTTGGGCACCTAAACTCTTAAAAACTTAAACGTGCTACAAAGTGTTTTTCTCTCTCTTTTTTTTTTTTGAACAACGCTATAGTTCAGAGATCACCCAAACTGATAAACTACTGAGAGGAAGATAATTCTGACAGAGTTTATTCAAAGCGGTGGAACTTTTCCTGTATTTAGTGTAACCACCACCCCTCGCTTTCTCAGAGCACGTTTCATAAGCCAGATGAACAGAGCGCATGACAGCAAAGACAAATACCTACATAGAGGTTTGTCCCTGACAATTTTTTCTTTTTCTAATACACGCCCAGGATAAGATATCTTTGGGCAACAGACAACACAAAGATGGTAAGTTTTTTTTGTTTGAGGCAACAGATTACTTCAAATGTTTTAAGTAGATTTAATGTTATAGAGTTTTTCAGCGTAGGGAATCTCATTATTAGCTAATTACAAAGACCTTCCTACAAGATCTGAATCTTGTAATTATTGTATTAAAGAAAAGCCAAAATTGATGATCATGGGGGCACTTTGAGCGGCACTGGGAGCGGCATTGGGTGGAGCACTGGGAGCGGCATTGGGAGGGGCACTGGGTGGGGCACTGGGAGCGGCACTGGGGAGGGGCACTGGGAGAGGCACACTTAATATTTCTGGCTCCTGCCAACATTTATTTGCTTAATGGGTTTGTGTTCCCAATCACTTACCATCAGTGTGAAATACGGCCCACAAGGCTACCATCCTTTAAGTATTCTGTCACATTTTATGTAGTGTTTTACTATTAGGGTACACTAATGTAGGCTATAAGAGCAAGTCACTGTTTATCTTTACTGCTGTGCATGTTTGGGAGAGTTGTTTCAGCAGAAATAATGCATGCATTTTTTTTTCTTGTTTTTATCCCATTTTCTCCTTGGTTTACAAGGTCAGTTACCTAACCCACTCTTTAGTACTCCCTCTATTGCTGCACCAGTAGGGTGAAAACTAGTACATGCCTTCTCCTCTGATGAAATCATGTGAAGTGAGGCTCTACCTCTTTTTGAGCTGCTGCTGATGCAGTATTGCAGAGTAGCATCACAGCACACTCGGAGGAAAGCGCAGCGACTGTTCTGATACAGCAGCTCACAGACGCTTTGTGCTGCGGACATCACCCTTTGGAGAGATGTGGGGAAAGTGTGCCATCTACCCGCCCAGAGAGAGAGCAAGGCCAATTGTGCTCTCTCAGGGCTCCTGATGGCAGCTGATGGCAAGCTACATGAACAGGATTCGACCCAACGCCCTCCTGATAATAGTGGCAGCGCTTAGCCTGCTGCACCACTGGTATCTCTTTCCATTAGCAGAGTGCTGGTGCTGGAGTCAAAGCCGGTTCCTATGAACCTGCAAACCTTTTAAGAACCAGCCCATGTTTCCTTTGCTTTAAAGAGTCACTCAATATATGTATGTGAATGTGAGCGTGTTTTAGCTGCTTTCAAACTGGCAAGATTGACTTTTCTGGCAAAGGACCTGAGTGGAACAGCACAGAACCATCATGTTTTCATGTATTAATATATTAAGCAACGAATACATGAGGTAAACGTCCCTCAAAAGAAGTTATTAAGCGCTACTGGAAGACTAATATAAAATAAATCAGGTCTACTGGCAATTACATTCCTCTTTCATGGACTAACTGAATACTCAAGGGGAAGGTTACGTATTCAATAAGACTACACACTGATGGTGAGTTAGGAGTGGGGGACAAGCACATTATGCAAATAAGCGATGCCTGGAACTGCGGGTTCGAATCCTGTCCATGCAGCTTGCCATCAGCTGTCGGAGCCCTGAGAGAGCACAATTGGCCCACAATTGGGGTGGGTAGATGGCTCTTTCTCCTCACATCACTCCAAAGGGTGATGTTGATCAGCACAAGGCGTCTGTGAGCTGATCTATCAGAACCGAGTTGCCGCGCTTTCCTCCGAGAGGCGGTGGTTGACTTTACTTGTCTTCACCCTCCTGGTGTGTTGAGGCATTACTAGTGATAGGGGGAGTCGTATTGCGTGGCTTGGGTAGTTGGCTTTTTTAAGTTGTGGAGAAAATGGGATTTGGACTCAAATCTACTCAAAGAAAGTACGTGAAAAATGGTACCTTACTTTTTATATACATTTTGCCCATCCTGAGTCTGCCAATGAAGCTTTTCTGAGACAGTGTGTGCTGTAAACATGCTATACTATGCATGCGCTATAGCAAGAACCATTTGTTCAATCACAGTCGTGGGAAATCATCACGCATGTAAACAGAACAGTGTTTAGCTGCAGCAGCAGAAGGCAGTGAGATATTCATGAGAGTTAGGTAGATTCAGTGTGCAGCGAGTGTGACAGCCAGCCTTTTAACATCAAGAGTTTAGCTTGTTAATAATGAGTTGTGCTGAAGGGGAAATCTGTTACAGAACGAAGGCTTTTCTACCTCCTACCCGAGAGAAGCGGCTGGGGACAAAGTTGGGTTTAACGTAATTCATTATGCTGTAGGTTCTATTTCAGTAAGGTCCCTTAAGAGACACTTAAACCTTAGAAGTCTACAGTAATTATTGCAGTTTTGCTTTATGATATATGCTATCATAGAAGTCATTGCATTATTACATAATGTCGATGTCACACACACACACACACACACACACACACACAGAAAAAAAACTTTACATCTATGTATTTCTGTGTGTAAACTCTGTCAGTTGTTCCTAACATTGTGTCAGAAGGTTACAGTGAATGGACCAATGGAAATGCTCCAAAATGGCTTCTAATTATTCTTTAATGTTTCACTACACTGTAAAAAAAAAAAAAGTCACTCCAACTTAAAATCTTTAAGCAACTAATTTCCTGGCCTTTTTCTTTAAGTAAGTACAACTTTATGGCTCATTTGTTTTCTGCACTTCCAAAATTAAGTTGTCCGAACAAGTTAGCTAAGTGTTAGCTAAACTTTAATTTTTAAATCACTTCAACATATAATTTATCATAGTTATTTTATCATTATCTAATATTTTAAGTTGGCTGAACTTGTGCAGCAACTGTCTGGCCTCAGTGTTGGAGGCTATAAGAGCAAGTTACTGTGTTTTGTGTTGTTGAATATATGTGGACTATATTTTTTTGGGCTCCACTGGTCATATATGCAATACCGTAATACTTATATATACTTACATATACTCACAAGAAAACAGATAAGTCAGATAATCCTGAGTTCTGACACTGAAAAAAATAGTGTGCTTGATCTACTTAAACAAACCATGTCAACTTTTTGCATCAGATAATTAGGTTGATCAAGCTAGAGTATTCATTGTATTTATTACTTAATTTTCTCAAGTAGGGCTAACATACTACAGTAAATACAGTAAATATGTATTTGTGTATATTATCCTAATTATGTATATTGAGTAACTACATATTACTAATATTATTTTATTTTATTATTATTATTTTTTGTTTGTTTTGTTTTGTTTTGTTTTGTTTGTTTGTTTGTTTTTTCTCAATCTTTTCTTTTTTCTGTGTTTCTCTTATAATTTCCTTGGAGGGAAAGTACCTTGTACAAGCCTCTTTAAGGCTTTTTTACTTTCCCTGCACAGTTATTTTGTTTGTTTGTTTGTTTATTTGATTATTTGATGTCACATTATATCTGTGCAAATAATAATAAAAAATAATAAAAAAAAAAATACTTTTTCAAATAGTTACAACTTAATTTTCTCAAGTAGGCCTAACATACTTTTTCAGGTAGTGTCAACTTAAAAGAGTCCATTGACACTACATGGGAAATTTAAGTATTGCCAACTTAATTTTCTCTTGTACTGCTGAGTTAAAAAGCTGAGTTAACTCAACTTGTGTTCAATTTGTCCTTTTTAAAAAATGATCTGTTTAACCAAACAAACTAACAATTCATCTTTATTTTAATACACACTTTCAAGTTAACAAAGCCTCAGTAATATTCACATAACTCATCATTTTAAGGTAACCATGGGTATTCTCAACATATTTAGTATATTATTATTTAACTGCCAATACTGAGAGTATAACAATGGAACAATACAAGTGTAAACTCAGTCAAGATTGAACTCTGTAGCTCAAAGCCAGCATACTGTGATCACTAGAAACACAGAATAAAGTTAATGTGTTCTTACAGCTCTACAACACTGAGACCTGCCAATCAACATGTATATTATAATTACTGCACGGCCAGGATAAGGTAGCTTTGGGCAACAGTCAACACAAAGATGCTAAGTAAGGGAGAGGCCACACCCAATATGCAAATATATGGTAGCAGGAGCCTATAGGAAAGCTGCATGAACCAACACTGTAGAAAGAGCATTGACACAGGTAGTGACTAAAACCCTAGTAAATATAACAAGACTTTTATTTGTTGTGCAGATTTGTGTACCTAAAAAGATTCGTTGGGATTACATTAATAAATTATATTAAGGAAAAATACACAATATCTTGTATTTTGAACAAATGTTAAGTAATTAAAAACTAGATATACTCATGTAAAGGCAGAAACATATTTTTTTTGTTTTTAATATCACAGATTTAATTATGTTACATTTACTAACGCTCAGATTTATTTTTTTCAGTATACAGAGTTTATGCTCTTTAAAAACTGAAAAACTAATTCACTATACTTCGAACACTTTTTTGGATCAATGTAATTATGCAAGAAGTTGACACAACTCAGAAAGTCTATTGCAAAGCGTTGCATAGATTTTTTTTATTGTTGACCCAAGGCTTTATTTTTTAGAGTGTATTTAGAGAGTATGTGTGGACATCCAGTTGTAATTGGATTGTTCTTCATTGGAAAATCTTTGCTCTGTTTAGTTCACACAACAATGATTAAACTCTTAATAATATATCTCCTCTCATATTTACAAAATATGGGTGATATTGATCGAAATGTAGAATTTCTCAACTTGTTATAATCAACAACGGGTGAGAGAGAAATAATTAAAGCAGTAATTACAGCATGTTTTTTTTTTGTTTTTGCCTGCAAGAACTGCGATTTAATTTTGGGCTGTTTACAATCAATGCTTTAATCAATATTGCAGTGTACCAGGCTCTCTACAGCACTTTACCCTGACAGATATAGCTTCATCATTTTCTTATGCCTCGAAAAATAGAATAGCAGAGTCTACAGCAAAAATTAAAGTGGCAGTCTGTATTATTTTTTTTTTTATATATATATATATATATAAACTGAAAGTGGAGAAAGAATAAGATAGGGCTGTGAATCTTTGGGAATCCCACAATTCGATTCACGATTCGGGTCCCAATTAAATTTTTTTCAGATTCTTTCAAATTGGTTGGATTTCTTTTTCCTTATCCTCCATACTTTAGCGGCGCAACAACAAACACCGTAACACGACACTACACGCCTCTCTGTGGCCTAATAATGAGAGGCAGTAAGAGCAAAAACTTTCACTGTCCTGTTGCTGCTGTCTCGCAATACTCACCTACTGTCCCGGAGCTTTTTAACTGTCTCACTGAGCATTTTAACTGTCTCGTGGAGCTCAGCTACTGTCGCGCAGAGCTTTTTAACTGTCTCGCGGAGCTTTTTAACTGTCTCGCGGAGCTTTTTAACTGTCTCGCGAAGTATTTTAACTGTCTTGCGGAGCTCAGCTACTGTCATGCAGAGCTTTTTTAACTGTTGCGCAGAGCTTTTTAACTGTTTCACAGAGCATTTTAACTGTCTCGCGGAGCTCAGCTACTGTCATGCAAAGCTTTTTAACTGTCTCGCGGAGCTCAGCTACTGTCATGCAGAGCTTTTTAACTGTCTCGAGGAGCATTTTAACTGTCTCATGGAGCTCAGCTCGCGCGAGCTTTTTAACTGTCTCGCGGAGCTTTTTAACTGTCTCGTAGAGCTCAGCTACTGTTGCACAGAGCTTTTTAACTGTCTCGCGGAGCTCAGCTACTGTTGCACAGAGCTTTTTAACTGTCTCGCGGAGCTCAGCTACTGTCATGCGGAGCTTTTTTACTGTCTTGAGGAACATTTTAACTGTCATGTGGAGCTTTTTAACTGTGTCGCAGAGCTCAGCTACTGTCATGCGGAGCCTTTTAACAGTCTCACGGAGCTTTTTAACTGTCTGGCGAAGCTCAGCTACTGTCATGCAGAGCTTTTTAACTGTCTCGCGGAGCTCAGCTACTGTCATGTGGAGCCTTTTTAACTGTCTCGCGGAGCTTTTTAACTGTCTCGCGAAGCTCAGCTACTGTCATGCAGAGCTTTTTAACTGTCTTGCGGAGCTCAGCTACTGTTGCGAGGAGCATTTTAACTGTCTCGTGGAGCTCAGCTACTGTCGCGCGGAGCTTTTTAACTGTCTCATGGAGCTCAGCTACTGTTGCACGGAGCTTTTTAACTGTCTCATGGAGCTCAGCTACTGTTGCACGGAGCTTTTTAACTGTCTCATGGAGCTCAGCTACTGTTGCACGGAGCTTTTTAACCGTCTCGAGGAGCACTTTAACTGGCTCGCAGAGCATTTTAACTGTATCGTGGAGCTCAGCTACTGTCGAACGGAGCTTTTTAACTGTCTCGCGGAGCTCAGCTACTGTCTTGCGGAGCTTTTTAACTGTCTCACGGAGCATTTTAACTGTATCGTGGAGCTCAGCTACTGTCGCACGGAGCTTTTTAACTGTCTCACGGAGCATTTTAACTGTATCGTGGAGCTCAGCTACTGTCGCACGGAGCTTTTTAACTGTCTCGCGGAGCTTTTTAACTGTCTCGTGGAGCTCAGCTACTGTCTTGCGGAGCTTTTTAACTGTCTCGTGGAGCTCAGCTACTGTCGCACAGAGCTTTTTAACTGTCTCATGGAGCTCAGCTACTGTTGCATGGAGCTTTTTAACTGTCTCGCGGAGCTCAGCTACTGTCATGCGGAGCTTTTAAACTGTCTCGCTGAGCATTTTAACTGTCTCGCTGAGCTCAGCTACTGTTGCGCGGAGCTTTTTTAACTGTCTTGAGGAGCATTTTAGCTGTCTCGCGGAGCTTTTTAACTCTCTCGCGGAGCTTTTTAACTCTCTCGCGGAGCTTTTTAACTCTCTCACGGAGCTCAGCTACTGTCCTGCGGAGCCCTTTAACTGTTAAAGAGCTCTGCAAGACAGTAGTTGAGCTCCACAGGACAGTCAAAGAACTCCGCAGTACAGTTAAAGAGCTACGCAGGGCAATAGGTGATCTCCGCGAGACAGTATGAGCTTCACGCTGGTGGAGCAATGGAGACTTCAGAAGGGGAAACTAAGACTAAGACAGTAGCTCATTCACCCATAGTAAAAACAAAGAAACAAAGTTCCTGACTGAGAGCACTCTCTATCTGTCTCTGACTGAACATAACCTGGAATCGGATTCATCTGCTCTGAAAGGATTTCTCCGCATGCTCAGTGCAATTACCCATTCTAATCAGAGACATCAGCTTTAACGACCAAGAACAAATCTAGTGTTCAGATACTCCTGTATTCGACACTGACAAGGTAAAAGTCATAGGGTAGCAGTATGTAAACTGGTCATTAAGTGTTACATTAGGGGACGGCTTGGGAATGCCCAAACTTGTATATGTTGTAGGGTGTTATCTTTTGAGTGAAATGGAACACTGGCCCACATACTCATGGCAAGGCCTGATAGATGTGAATTATCAGAGTTGCCTGTTCTTGCCTGTATCATCTGCCAATGCCCAGTTTGCATTTCACATATATTCCACTCAAGAATATATTTATGAACTAAAACTTTTCCCACTATCATCTACGTTTTTGCCCACCCAAAAACCAAGGCTGCATCAGATCGTGACTCGCTGAGGAACACAAGCAGGAATACCCAGCTTTCGTTGGAAAGTCAGTGCTGACGTGGCTCAGGCGTTAAAGCACTGGGTCATTGATAACAAGGTTGTGGGTTCCATAGTGTTGTCGGGCCCTTGGCCAAGGCCCTTAACCCTCCCTGATCCAGGGGCGCCATAGCATTGCTAACCCTGCACCTATCCCTGGCTCTCTCAACTGGAAAAAGCAAAAACTCAGCAGTGGTGGCTCAGCGTATATAGAGCAGTGTTTCTCAACCAGGGTGCCGCGGCACCCTGGGGTGCCGTCTGGCTTCATCGGGGGTGCCGTCAAAATATTGCGCCTCACGTGCATATTTCCTTTCCAGAGTCAGCTCGTGTCGGGGTGTGTCCCAATTCACAGGCAGCATACTATGAAGGATGCGACCCACAGAGGCGGTGTATTACTGCGCAACTGTGACACAATCTGTCTTCGAATACAGCCTCTGAAGGATGCAGCCCCTAAATTGGGACACACTGTAAAGTTTTTGTCCCCCCACGCGATGCACGCGCTATTTTATTTCATATTCCGCCACCCCCCCCACCCCCCCCCCCCCCGTAAACTGGGGTGCCTTGACATCTCGCATATATTTAAAGGGTGCCGTGATAGAAAAAAGGTTGAGAAATGCTGATATAGAGCAGCCCCATTGGTTTTGGGTTGGATACTGGGGTTTGGTGGGCTGCCGCTGTTGAGCCCTTAAGCATGACTCTTAACCCTTACTGCTCCATAGGCTCTTTAGCAATGGCTGCCCACTTCTCTGAGCATGTGTTCAGAGAACAGTTCAGTTTATTGTACTGAAATCTTAGTTCTTTTGATACAAACTACAATGGGTTATATTCAAATGATGTTAGACTCATATAATCTGCTGTGTTAGTTTTAGCTAAGCTGGCTAGCTTTGGACAATCAAAACTAACTTAAATGGCCTTACTCTCAACACCTTAATTACTTTTACTATATACAATTATAATATAATCATGGAGGTATAAATAAACTGTAAGAAACTCTAAGAAACAGATAAAGGCTGCAGATCCAGGGGTTCATGGTCATGGGAAATTGTGGTAAACTGAGATGCTGGTGCTGTTTTTTTTTACCACTACTCAAGATCAGTCAGGTTTGCTTTGCTTGATTGGACTGAGTAGATACCAGTGTTTTTTGGGTGTCGCCGTGTCTATGTTACCTTCTGGCTCTCTCCCTTTAGTTGGGTTGTTTTATTCAGATCTGCTAGTCATTAAATAACCACACTCTAATAATGTTGTATATTGTCTGTTTTTCATAAATCCAGTCAAAACTAATTCCTTCATTCTGCCTTCTTCTTTTGAGTTATTGACTGCCCACATATCTGACCTGATACCGATGGATGTTCGAATCGAACCTCAGGTTCTCCTGTTATCTGTCTGGTCAGACTGATGGAAGACAGGCTTCCCCATCACCCACCACAGACCAGCTGCTCACTGCCAAGTTTTTTCCACCTGCTTCAGACTAGTTTCTCAATCTCCACTACAGATTACATCTGTATCAAGTTTATATGAACTCTAACTAGGTATTTTCTAACTGATTTCACTGCTGGTGTGGATATTCACCTGAGTATATTGGACATATATACTGTGTGGAAAGTATAATGACTTTTTAACATTTTAAACTTTTCAACACAAGTTGTGTGACCAAAAGAGGATGGGACCCCCCTTATACTGTATATTAGGTTTGATAATGTATGTGATAGTACATGTGATAGCACAAGATATACAGCTCTGGGAGAAATAAGAGACCACTTCAGTTTCTGAATCAGTTTCTCTGATTTTGCTATTTATAGGTTTATGTTTGAGTAAAATGAACGTTGTTGTTTTATTCTATAAACTACTGACAACATTTCTCCCAGGTTCCAAATAAAAAATATTGTCATTTAGAGCGTTTATTTGCAGAAAATGAGAAATGGCTAAAATAACAAAAAAGATGCAGAGCTTTTTGACCTCAAATGATGCAAGTTTATAATTATAAAGTTTTAAGAGTTCAGAAAATAATATTTGGTGGAATAACCCTGTTTTTTAACCACAGTTTTTTATGCATCTTGGCATGTTCTTCTCCACCAGTTTTACACACTGCTTTTGGATAACTTTATGCTTTACACTTCCGGTGCAAAAATTCAAGCAGCTCATCTTGGTTTGATTGCTTGTGATCATCCATCTTTCTCTTGGTTTTATTTTATTCCAGAGGTTTTTTATTTGCTAAAATTAAAGAAACTCATCATTTTTAAATGGCTCAATTTTTTTTTCCAAAGCTGTTTTTTCCAAACCTGTATGTTCAGTGTTTACCACATTTCTGTAATGCTGCTTTTTATTTACAACACCAGTTGTAAAAAGAGCTATTCGAATCAATTTGATTAAATTTGATTTGCTAATAAAAGAGTAAGTACCCAGCATCTCCATCTCCATTTCCATTCTTTATTTGTTGGCGTTGAGAACCACCCTAAAAATTGTAATAAGTCTAATACATAATCAATGATAAATAATGAATTAATAATCAAGCCAAAGAAGGGAGAACATCATTAGAGCAAAGTCTACACAGTGATCTACTGATAAATCTGATGCACTACCTTCAGCCTGCTGGGAAATCATGGCTGCAGTCAGGCAGAGAGGATGAAGGCTGGCGACCTTGTCACTCATGCTATGCTATGCTATGCTAACGCTATGCTGGGTTACCAGTGCTGAGTCCCAGCAGACCGGGCACTGGAGCAGCTGTGACAGAGCTCTGGGCGGCTCTAAGCTGGGAGTATTCTTCTTCTTCAACCAGTGAATAATGGAAACTTTTTCCCGAAGACCGAGGAGAGACGTTACTGAAAAATTCATCGCACCCTCGTTCAACAGGCGTTTCTATGGCAACCCAACATTTTCAAGCAGAGAATGAAGGCCGTAATGCCTTGGTAGACTAGCTCTCATACACTTTGATCTCCTTCTCTCTCTCTCTCTCTCTCTCCCTCCCTCCCTCTCTCTCTCGCTCGCTAGCTGTCTCTCTGCATACATAGTTGATGCTGTTTTCGCACCGATGTTTGGTTGCCTTATGTCTACATCTCAGAGATGAAACAGGCACGCATCAGTGTCACGCTCAGGCCTGTATCAACAATCATTTGCCTCAAATTCTGCGGAATAAAACAGCGATGAAAAACACGTTTTAACTCCATGTGGTGTCTAATTCCTAAATTCCTGCACTGCTTCTTTTTTACTTTTTTATTTCTAATGCTGACAGTGTTAAACCCATACGTTGTTTGAACTTAAATGAATTAAGTCTGTTTCAAATATAATTTTAAAACATAACTCAACTGTTTTTTGACTTAGCTAAACATTTGTGGGCATATATACATTCAAACTGAGATCTTTAAATTGAATCAACTTATAATAACTGAGTTTAGTCTGCTACCATTGGCAGCTTTTTTTCCATTGGCTTCTGACACAATCTATTTGCATACTGGGTGTGTCCCTCAGCTTCAGACCCTCATGATCAGTATGGTTAACTGTCTAAGCTCTGTGTTGTAGGCTGTAAGAACAAGCATAATTTTCTGAGCTGCAGTAACTTTGTTCTGGCTGTGCTTTCAACTGTTTATACTATAGTATGAGTTACTTAAAAAAAAGTTAGGAAACCTTTTTCACGTAAAAACAGCAAGTACATTTTAAAAGCATATATTCAAGTGTATTTAACTACAATTTTTTCAGTAAATGTTACTTTGCAACAATTCAATATTCCATTAGGTTTTACTCAGTGTATCTTAGGAGATTTTACTACAACAATGCAGCGCCACATTCTCCCATGTCTTTTATGGTTTACTAAATAGTACTAAATAGCACTGAGTTAAAACTACTTAAGTGTTCAATTTGTCCTTTTAAAAAAAATCTGTTTAGTCAAATAAACTAACAATTCATCTTTATTTTAACACACACTTCCAAGTTAATAAAACTTTAGTAATGTTCACATAACTTCATTTTAAGTTAACCACAGGTATTCTCAACATATTTAGTACATTATTATTTAACTGCCAATTCTGACAGTATAATACTGGAGCAGTATAGGAGTGAACTCTGTAGCTCAAAGCCAGCATACTGTGATCACTAGAAACACAGAATAAAGTTAATGTGCTCTTACAGCTCTACAACACTGAGACCTGCCAATCAACATGTATATTATAATTACTGCACGGCCAGGATAAGGTAGCTTTGGGCAACAGACAACACAAAGATGGTAAGTAAGGGAGAGGCCACACCCAATATGCAAATATATGGTTTTCAGTTTTGCTTCTCACAAAAAGAAAGAATTACAAAAACGTTGTACTTTGGCATTTAGACTGAAATTTACAAATGTATTTGATGACAAACAATTATAAAGAAACACCAAGTACTGCATATAATTATATATAAAATTCTTAAGTAACTAGACTGTACTAGATTATTCTTGTAGATAGTACTTAAATACACTTAATTAAATTTACAAAGTCAAAAAATCATTTTTACAGTGTATTTTGTTTTGTGAAGTAATGATTTTGAGGAAATACTATTAATACAAACTTGTTTCGTCTACTAAATCCTGTTAAGAGTCTATTTTAGTTCAACTTAACTTTCTTTTTTTTTCTAAATTTTGAGTGGTGCCCCTTTAATCTAGAACTTTTGGCCATAAAACCAACTACAGTATTCATATGTTGAGTAAAAACAACTTAATGTAACAATTGAAATAAACTTAAACTTAACAATAAGATTTGTGCAAGGCCAGTTGTACAATCAATATTTTAACTTACACCACATTTTAAGTGTCAGGTACACTTAAGGTTTGTCTGTTGAACTTAAAAATGAACTATTGTTCAACTCCATACAGTATTATGCATTAAGTTTCGAAAATGTCATTTATTTGATGCCACAAATTACCTCAAATTATTTGAGTAGACTTAACTCTCCTAACTGCACTGTAAACCTTTTTTCACAAAGGTACTATTTTGTATCTACAATACAGAACATTTTATAATAATGAAAAAACTATAAATAAATCTCTTATTCTCTTCTCTGATAAGACTTTTTGTCTTACTAAGCATTGTAAGTGTTAGATTATTTTGCTTATTTTAGGGATAATCTTAATTATCTTTATCTTAATTATCTCTAGCTTTTGTACTATTTTTATACTGTAATTAAAGTATAATAAGTACAAAAAATGTGGTTCCATTTTAGCACTCTTTAAATATACTGATTAATAATAATGTGGCTATAAGTAGACTTTAGTGCACTATAGCATAATAATGCTTAGTGTACTTTAACCTACTTTTTCACTAGGGTATTATTTTGTATCTACAATACAGAACACTTTATAATAATGAAAAAACTTAGAATTTTGACTGGTACAAAAAACTAAATCTTAGCAAGTGAAATTTTCTAAATTTAAGGCAATAAATCTTATTTTCTTCTCTTATTTTCTTTTCTTATTTTCTTCTCTTTTTGTCTTACTAAGCATTGTAAGTGTAAGATTATTTTGCTTATTTTAGGGACAATTATCTTAATTACCTTAAACTTTTGTACTATTTTTATACTTGTATTTAACTATAATAAGTACAAAAATGTGGTTCCATTTTAGCTCTCTTTAAATATACTGATTAATAATAATGTGGCTATAAGTACACTTTAGTACACTATAGCATAATAATGCTTACTATTCTTTAATCTACTTTTTCACTAGGGTACTATTCTGTATCTACAATACAGAACATTTATATAATAATGAAAAAACTGTGTAAATATAAGGCAATACATCTTATTTTCTTTTTTGATAAGACCTTTTGTCTTACTAAGCATTGTAAGTGTTAGATTATTTTGCTTATTTTAGGAATCTTAATCATTTTTACTTAGAATTTGAACTCAAAATAAGCACAATCAAGCAGCAATCAAGTTATTCTGATTCTTGTGTCCAAAAACAGTGACTTTTTTGCTTGATTTAGGTGTTACTTCACTCATTTTGAGACTTAGCCATTGCTATTTGTAAGAAATCTTACTAAGAAAATTTTGCTTACCCCATTGGCAGATTTTTTTGCTAAATTTGTCTAAATTTGCATATATTTTGTCTAGTTTTTGCCAATGGATTTTTTTGCAGTGTACTGTATATAAACAGCAGGAATACAGCACATTAGTGTGTTTGTTTTGGAATCAGAATCAGGAATCTAATCTAATCCCCTTAAGCCTCCAGCAGACAGACCGAGGCTGAGAGAGGAGGAAAAACAGACAGAATATTTTTTTCTCTCTCTCTTCTTTATATCAGTCGAGAGCCGCTCTGCATTGCGTAAACACATCTATAAGCATCAGCTTTAATTTTATCCTTTTCTCCGGACCTGCTTTATCTTTCACCCTTTACCTTTCTCCAGTGTTTGCACCTGTATACCCCTCCTCTCTCTCAGCCTCTCTATTCCTCTCTCTCTCTCTCTTTGAACTCTGGGCGGCAGGATTAAAGGATTATGGAAGGCGGTGGATGGGGTGGGGTGGGTGGATGCTTTGTGACACAAGCGGTCAGGTGACCGCACAGTTGTGTGTGACGTGGTCAGGGCAGGGTATGGCCTCAAGCTTATCTCTCGCTCCATGAAAAAAAAAAATCTCTATAAAAAATAATAAGTTCTTCAATTACTTTCCTCTGCAATAAGATTTCATACAAACTCATCCATAAATGATATTAAAATGTACTCCAAGAAAAAAAATAATATTTGCACAAAACTGCTTTGTCATTTTGTACTCGTGATTCATGAGGAGCTTCCATCTGCTAGTAAAGCTCAGCCTGCCATGTACTCGAAGAAAACATGAGAAAACTGTAGCTCCATTAAAACGTTGGGGTTGTAGTTGAGTCGGACTGGATCCTCGGTAGGACTGTCCTATGGTGAGTCCTTTCTCAGTAGGAACAGTCTAAGTTTAGTGATGATATCATGCATGAGGTGTGAAACAAATACCAATAAGATCCTTTAATAAAACAAGTATCAATACAAAGAGTAGTCAAAACGAGCAGGGTCAACACAGATAAACAGCAGTAAGAGGATGCAGACATACCATAAATGAGAGATGAGGTTCATACAAAGACAAGGATATATCAGAGGGCAGGCAGTAAAAAACGAGGTCTTAAACGAGATAATAAACCAGGCAAGTGATAAACGCATTGTAGAGTGGCAAACCAACAAAATTCAACAAGCTGTGTGTGTAGTAAAGGTGTCTATAAAGTGTATGGGTGTACACAGGTGAAATCAATATTCAGGTGATTGATTTCCTGGAGGTGCCATGTGCAGTGACAAGTGACAAGTGATCGTGAGAGGGAGTGACGTCAGTGTGTGGTGCATTCTGGGTATCATAGTCCAGAGACTGAAGATCACAGGTAAAGCTGAGTTTGGGAGAGACAGAAACACTTTGGCGTCAGGTGTGACAGTTTTTTTTAATATTTGAAAGCTTTGAAAAAAATAAAAATCCATAATTTTTGCCAAATATTCATAGTGCTGTTTTTCATTTTTTTCCCCTCATTTTGTAGATGTGTATTGTGTGAATTGTGAGTAAGCAAAGGCTGCAAAGGATACATCAGTTGAGTCCTTCAAAATGCTTCACATGTCGGCTGCATTTCTGGGTTGTATACAAATGATCCTTCCTTTTGGAAAAACAAAATATTGCAGTACTTTGATATATGGATATTTTCTTACAACCTTCCTGCTGATTGTTGTCATTGTTTTAATCAGTCAGTGGCGCACCTGTGCTTTTACCAGCACACCTATCAGTATAGATTTATTCCTAAACTCCGCTAGGCATGGGTGCAAGGCGTGAAAATAGACTTTTGACAGGGTTTAAGATAACAAGAAGCATCGTAACACGTCTTGTACTTGTTGTAGGATAGAGCCCTATGCATAATAACAATATCTATAATTTTATTTTTTTAGGTTTAAACTAATAAAAAAATAAATGAAAAAGATTTCGATCAGATCTAATTAAAAAAGATTGAATAAATCACAATATTTACATTCTAATCCTTGTACTCAAGAAAAAACAAACGTAGTATGTTTCACATTGCATTTAAATGGCTAGAGTCATTTTTTAAACATGATTATGACATCTCACTGTAGATTTGATCATTTTTATATTAGAATCTTTTAATCTGCTGAGTAAAGGTTTTAGTAGTTTAGATTTAGTAGTCTCTGCAAAAAAGAGGGAATTATGGGAAGATGTTGGGACCAAACTTGGTCTAATAATACATTTGCGTATTTAAAAAAATACTGTGGTAAAGTTTCCAGAGTAATTACATGCATTAATACTGACAGCGATGGTTTAAGTTTATTTTTGTTGAAGAGTATATACACAAGTACACACTGATACCGTAGACTAATAGTGTTAAAAGTGTTTAAAAATCAGAACTGAAGTCCATCACAATGTTATTCCAGTGTGAAACAGGGTGAAACAACACCAGCATCACAATATTCATCAGAATACAGTATAAATAAGCTTATTCATGCCAGGGGCAAGGTGTTCTGTCAGCGGGGTAATCTGTGGGCTGGGCTGTCAGCGTGTAGCATGTGCTAGATCTCAGCAGGCTGCTGCTGCTGTCAGGATCTGAAATGTTAAAAGTTTGTGTTTGGTGCAGAAGTTTCTCTGCTGATCTGCAGCACTTTTTTCTGCGTGGATAAGGCCGGACTGTGAATAATCAGTGCTCTGCTTTAACGAAGGGAATGAAAAATGACTGCTGAGGACCGCAGTTGCAATTCAGTGCAAGTCTTCATAATATCCAGTAAAATAAATAAGAAAAACACAGGCTGTGATTAATAAGCTTCTCTGAGATCTGGATGTAGGAGTTTGGAGCGTTGAAGCTGAAGGTTGGGTTGATATGAAGAGTTAGATTTCCCCCTGGTGGATTTAAGGTGTAGCACAGATCATGTGGCAAGACTCTGCACTGACTACCCAACCAGACAATATATGCTAATTCTGGGCTCACACAGTTGGGGGTTTGTATATGTGTTGTTACTGGGACTGGGATATAATGGATTGATATTATATAGATCAGTGGAATGAATGTGTGTGTGTGTGTTCTGTAGTTCGTCTTAAAGAACCTGGATGACAAGTTCTAATAATTTATTTTATCTGTCTAGTTTTTATTTTTCACACTCAATTTATGGATGGATAGATGTGTGGTTGGGTGGATAGGAAGATGAATGGATTGATGGGTAAATGGATGGGTGGATGTTTGGGTGGATGGATGGATGGATAGATGTATGAATGAGTGGATGGATGGATAAATGGATGGACGGGTGGATGGATGGGTGACTGGATAAATAGGTGGGTGGATGGAGTGGCTGTATAGATGGATAGATAGATGGATAGATAGAGTATGAGTGTATGAGTTGTTAATCCCTGACAAATAACATGTAGAATGACAAATATTATGATTGTGTTATTACTATGGTTTTACAATTGTCTTAACACCTTGTTAATGTTATTTTGTTATTACAAGTTATTATGTGCGGTTCTGTGATTCACTAGATTGCTCCCAAAAAGTGCACACACTGCAAAAAAACTAAATCTTAGCAAGTTAAATTTTAAGGCAATAAATCTTATTTTCTTCTCTAATAAGACTTTTTTGTCTTACTAAGCATTGTAAGTGTTAGATTATTTTGCTTATTTTAGGAAAAATTATCTTAATCATTCTTACTTAGAATTTGTACCTTATTTTAAGTAATTCAGACTCAAAATAAGCACGATCAAGCAGCAATCAAGTTATTCTGATTCTTATGTCCAACAACAGTGACTTTTTTGCTTGATTTAGGTGTTACTTCACTCATTTTGAGACTTTGCTATTGCTTTTTGTAAGAAATCTTACTTAGAAAATTTTGCTTACCCCATTGGCAGATTTTTTTTTGCTTAATATACATATATTTGTCTCAATTTGCATATATTTTGTCTAGTTTTGCCAAAGGATTTTTTGCAGTGCAGGTGAGTCAATTGTTGGGATATTGTATATGACTTGTGGTCATCAGGGAGGCACTCTCAATATACAGGAGAAGTGGGATGTCAAGATACATAGAGACCATCCTGAAAGGTCTTCCCAATCAGTGTTTCTATTTGGGCTGGGCTTGCACTCGATTTCTGTCTTTCATAGTGCATCATTTCAGTTAAGTTCTGCAGCTCCACAGTAGAAGGTTCACAAACAAGCAATATAAAAGGAACTTCGCTTGACATGCCACACAGCTGTACATATGTTTTGGATATTATGTATAGTATTCTTGAAACAAAAATCCATGCCATGACTATTAGACAAAATCCTTAGTAAAGTTATAAAACTTCCCAAATGGATGAATGGAATCATAAAATA
Source organism: Astyanax mexicanus (assembly GCF_023375975.1). Classification (NCBI taxonomy): domain Eukaryota; kingdom Metazoa; phylum Chordata; class Actinopteri; order Characiformes; family Acestrorhamphidae; genus Astyanax; species Astyanax mexicanus. Next base: position 31,941,869 of record NC_064426.1, on the reverse strand, counting down.
ATTATAATGATTGTGTATTTGTGCAACAGAAGAACAGAAGAAGGTAGAATAGGCCAATAGCAGTGAAGAGCAGAAAAAAAAGATAAAGCCGTTTTCAAAGCATCTTCCTCTGAGACTTACTACAGTCACATGTTATTTGTTTCACACACTCAGTTTTGTGTCACCATGGAATAAGAACTATATAAAAGAGTATTTCCCAAACAAAACACACTTAAAGTACAAACTTCACCGTGAATAAATGAAGAACAGGAAGACAGAGAGTTACTCTGAGAGCATTCAGAAAAAGCAACAGACCACAGCATTAGGAGTTAAATGGAAATTACACCAATTCCGTCTCAATTTCTACATAATCAATAAGTAGTAAACAAGTGCATTTAGAGTGGTTGGATGGGAATTGCTCCTTTCTAGAGAAACTTGAAACTGGGTCAGTGTTGAAACTGTTTACAGCAGTAGTGGAAAATTATGATATACCGTCAGTGTTTCTGCTACTTTTGTGTTACTTCAGAATTTAATAAAATGTCATTAAATTGCAATCATCAAAGTTTGCAGAGGGCTTTTATTTTGAGACTACTGATACCAGAAGTGGAGAAGTCCACAGCCTTGTTTTGTTAGTGTCCTGTCTCCACCCTAGCCCCACCCTAGCCATTAGTGTTGTCACCTTGTGTCTTGTTTGTAACCCCGCCCCCTTATTTACTGGTCCCAGGTGTTCCTCACCCTCCTCGTGTGTTTAAGCCTCTTTGTTTCAGCATTTCAGGTGGAGTCTTGTGTCGCAAACGGAAGGATGAGAGGATGGACATAAATGCAGAAATCTATCGAAACTGGGAAACGACATAACTAAGACCAGAACTAAAAACAATCAAATCTAAGAAAACAGAAAAACACAGCAAAATAGCACACAAAAGACTCAAAAGCTTCCCTTTTTAAAGTCTTATTTTTAACATCTCCACCTCTTCTACCAAGTAGAACTGTTTCAATTCCAATGTATCTCAGGTCTTGAACATTATGGTTTAACTCTATAAAATGTGGTGAATTAAAGTCTTTCCTCCAGATGCAGCTTTTATGTTCTGATAATCTGTTTTTTAGAGGTCTTGTTGTCTGACCTACATATCCCATAGAACATAAACATTGTAAAAGATAAATAACATTGTTAATAACGAATTGCACGTGATATGACTTTTAATGAGAAGAGAGGAGGTTTAGTAAATACTTTTGAAAGATTTGGATCAGCCAAAAAGGGCACCTCGCTGCTCATTGAGCTCCATTGGCTACCAGTTGATGCTCGCATCAAATTCAAAGCTCTTACAATCGCCTACAAGGTGATGACAGAACAGCTTCTTCCTACCTGCACTGATCACTCCTGAAGGCTTACGCTACCTCCCGGCCGCTGCGCTCCTCCAATGAACGTCGCCTCGCTTTACCAAACAAACATTCACACAAAGCAATCCAGACTGTTCTCATACAGAGTTCCCCAATGGTGGAACAAACTACCTTCTACTACCAGATCAGGAGAATCTCTCGCTATCTTTAATAAACTCCTGAAGACAGAGCTCTTCAAAGAGCACTTACTCTCCTAACACCTCTAACAAACTAACTACTTCTAACCTCATTTCCTTCTTCCCTTCCTTCACTTCTCTATGCCATTATTTCCCTTCGACCTCCTTTAGGCCCTGTCTAAAAAATGTTTTATCTTATCTTCTTTTACTTTTGTACTTGATTATTGTAAGTCGCTTTGGACAAAAGCATCTGCCAAATGTAATATAATGTATTGTAATATATCTAATCTTGTAACTTTTTACGCCATATGTAAGGCAACAAGTAATAGAAAACTCTTTTTTATCCTTCAAAACATTTCTTGAATGAGATCTTAATGAGTCAACTCTATTTTTGGCAGAGGATAACCACTGTTGTGGGTAGAGTCTTGACTTATGATTAATTTCAATTTCATGTGCATGCTTCTCATTGACCTTACATGACATTGCATGTCCTGCGATGTTACTACTGTGCATGAGCTTAATGCACGGAATAATAATGTTCTTACAATATACTGCGCAGCCCTAGTTGGGGTGAAATTAGTTTTCCACACCAAACTATTCATCCAACATCAGTATCTGAGGTCACTAACTTCAGCTTTTGTGGCTAAATCCAATCAAATCCACACACTGTCCACCCCAATCAAAGACACACACACACACACACACACACACACACATGTTCTCCTGCCTCCGCCTCCACCTCCCCCTGCAGCTGACCAGCAGCATCCCCTTCTCATCAGCGCTTAATGAGGGAGGACGTTTTTCACTTCACGCTGTAATTGGCCCTGTGGAGAATTTTAATGGAATCACTCAGGGAAATGAGCTCTTAACTATAACATGCTGAGTGCCCAGTTCCTCTCCTCTTTCTCCTCCCCCTCTCCTCTCCATCCCTCGCTCTCCCGCTCGCTCGGCCAGGTTTAAGGTGCGCTGCCTTTTTTCGGCGAGTGCGTGCCGCTCAGAGGCCTTGCAATTAATTGCTGTCATGTTTGCTTCTGTGTGGACCGTGCTGTAAGTAACAGTGACAACTTGTATTACAGAGCTCATTCCATGCATGGCTAGCCTGTCTGATGACTCCGTGCTTATAGAGCAGAAGGCTGGGAAGGCTGGGCCTGGCGGAGAGCAGGGCGAGCACTGCTGCTGTACCTGTGAAGATGGTGCAAAGAAAAGGGATGGGTGTTAGCTTTATTCCACACAACATAATTCAGAGATGATGAAAAACTCATGCAGTAAAAATGGAAAGTCTCCAACTTGAAAATGAACAGGAGTCATATACGGAACAGCTAACAGACAGAAAGAATAAAACTCTTTATTCAGTGACAAGGGTGTGTTGGCAATACTTGGCCAAGCAAGAGTGCAGCATAGGGGCATACTATATACAGTACAGGCCAAAAGTTTGGACACACCTTCTCATTCAATGCGTTTTATTTATTTTCATGACTATTTTCATTGTAGATTCTCACTGAAGGCATCAAAACTATGAATGAACATATGAGGAGTTTTATGTAATTAACAAAAAATGACCTGGCCTCTACAGTCTCCGGACCTGAACCCAATCCAGATGGTTTGGAGTGAGCTGGAGAAGGCAAAGGGTCCAACAAGTGCTAAACACCTCTGGGAACTCCTTCCTTCAAGACTGTTGGAAAACCATTTCAGGTGACCACCTCTTGAAGCTCATTGAGAGAATGATGCCAAGAATGTGTGAAGCAGTAATCAGAGCAAAGGGTGGCTATTTTGAAGAAACTAGAATATGTATATTTTTTATTCCACCTTTTTTTGTTAAGAACATAACTGCAGCTACTGCAAATTCTGCAGGAACTGCATAGACTATGCTTGGAGTGTCAATGATTCTTTTTCTCGCCTAAAACTAGATTTGGAGCAAAGACCATAAAGGTTAGAAGTACCAAACTTGACCACAAGGTCCAGAAGGTGTGAAATGACTCAACGACTAAAAATGACATTTGATTATGAATCTCTGCCCACTTAGATTTTTGTTGTTAATTCGCACAATATGTGACACCTACTTTTATGAACTAGTCCATGGATTTTTGACAAAACCTGACATGTTTTCGTATCAAACAACTTGACAGAGTGTATTAGAAGTGTTAACTAAATAATAATTTAAAAAATATTGATATTTGTTAACAAGATGGCCATCATAATTCAATAAATAATCCTGAAGCGAAGCGAAATTTATTCTAAAAGCTATAACTTTTGAAAGCTTATATGTATTTGAATGATACTTGAAAGCCACATTCACAACTTGATTTGGGGGTGGCCTGTCAAGTTTTGTAGACATACGCCCAAAAGGGGGTGGAGCCAATGCTATAAAACTGTTTCTCATAAGCCTGAAACCTATTATGAACCTCTACAACTCTGTGCCAAGACTTTTGGCAGGTTGCGTTACACGTTCATGTAATATATGCTACTTCTGTATGTGTAGCTCAATAAATGTTGCACATATCAGTCTAAACGATTAATCATTTATTATTCTTGCTTACTTTACACCATCCTTCCGAAGAGCTTTGCAATACAACACTCCACTCTGGGTGCCATAGCATATAAATATATATATTAAAGAAATATACACTACCGTTCAAAAGTTTGGGGTCACTCAAACAATTTTGTGTTTTCCATGAAAAGTCACACTTATTCACCACCATACGTTGTGAAATGAATAGAAAATAGAGTCAAGACATTGACAAGGTTAGAAATAATGATTTGTATTTGAAATAACATTGTTTTTACATCAAACTTTGCTTTCATCAAAGAATCCTCCATTTGCAGCACTTACAGCATTGCACACCTTTGGCATTCTAGCTGTTAATTTGTTGAGGTAAGCTGGAGAAATTGCACCCCACGCTTCTAGAAGCAGATCCCACAAGTTGGATTGGTTGGATGGGCACTTCTGGCGTACCATACGGTCAAGCTGCTCCCACAACAGCTCAATGGGGTTCAGATCTGGTGACTGCGCTGGCCACTCCATTACCAATAGAATACCAGCTGCCTGCTTCTGCTGTAAATAGTTCTTGCACAATTTGGAGGTGTGTTTAGGGTCATTGTCCTGTTGTAGGACGAAATTGGCTCCGATCAGGTGCTGTCCACTGGGTATGGCATGGCGTTGCAAAATGGAGTGATAGCCTTCCTTATTCAGAATCCCTTTTACCCTGTACAAATCTCCCACCTTACCAGCACCAAAGCAACCCCAGACCATCACATTACCTCCACCATGCTCAACAGATGGCGTCAGGCATTCTTCCAGCATCTTTTCATTTGTTCTGCGTCTCACAAACGTTCTTCTTTGTGATCCAAACACCTCAAACTTGGATTCATCCGTCCACAACACTTTTTTCCAGTCTTCCTCTGTCCAATGTCTGTGTTCTTTTGCCCATCTTAATCTTTTTCTTTTATTAGCCAGTCTCAGATATGGCTTTTTCTTTGCCACTCTGCCCTGAAGCCCAAAATCCCGCAGCCGCCTCTTCACTGTAGATGTTGACACTGGTGTTTTGCGGGTACTATTTAATGAAGATGCCAGTTGGGGACCTGTGATGCGTCTGTTTCTCAAACTAGAGACTCTAATGTACTTATCTTCTTGCTTAGTTGTGCAACGCGGCCTCCCACTTCTTTTTCTACTCTGGTTAGAGCCTGTTTGTGCTGTCCTCTGAAGGGAGTAGTACACACCGTTGTAGGAAATCTTCAATTTCTTAGCAATTTCTCGCATGGAATAGCCTTCATTTCTAAGAACAAGAATAGACTGTCGAGTTTCAGATGAAAGTTCTCTTTTTCTGGCCATTTTGAGCGTTTAATTGACCCCACAAATGTGATGCTCCAGAAACTCAATCTGCTCAAAGGAAGGTCAGTTTTGTAGCTTCTGTAATGAGCTAGACTGTTTTCAGGTGTGTGAACATGATTGCACAAGGGTTTTCTAATCATCAATTAGCCTTCTGAGCCAATGAGCAAACACATTGTACCATTAGAACACTGGAGTGATAGTTGCTGGAAATGGGCCTCTATACACCTATGTAGATATTGCACCAAAACCAGACATTTGCAGCTAGAATAGTCATTTACCACATTAGCAATGTACAGAGTGTATTTGTTTAAAGTTAGGACTAGTTTAAAGTTATCTTCATTGAAAAGTACAGTGCTTTTCCTTCAAAAATAAGGACGTTTCAATGTGACCCCAAACTTTTGAACGGTAGTGTATATTTATATATGCAGCATGTCTATGTGTGTATCATTCTGTGTACAGACTTGTTCACAGTTTACAGACATGTGTGGTGATGTAATATGTGGAAATATATGTTGTACACACTGGAAATCAAGGAATGCAATAAATTCAGTTTCCTGGAAAAATGCCCTCACTTAAAACTAAACTAAAAATAAACTAGTCATTTATGTCTGTAATATATATATATATTAAAATATATATATATATATATATATATATATATATATATATATATATATATATATATATATATATATAAATATATTATTACTGTATATACAGTAAAAAAGACAGAACACTGCCACTAGAGGGACTTTTACAGCACTATTAATTGTTTTGACAGCAGGAATGGTGAGATGGAGAGTGAGAGAGTGATAGAGAGGGATGAAGTGAAAGAGGTGAATCCTTATCTCTCTTTTTTCTCCATCTATTCCTGCGTTCCTGTCTCCCTCTCTCTGTAATGAGATCATCCTATGCCTAATCGCTTCCCATTACCCTGACTGACACACAGCCTGTCAAAGTCTGTTGCGGTGAATGGGGCATCAGCTCGGCAGCACCAGCACACACTAGCAGGAGTGTGTGTGTGTGTGTGTGCTTGTGTTTGTTTTTGCACATTTTTGAGACATTTTCTACCTAGTGTAAGAGTTCACAGCCAACATACATGGCTGAACTGTTCTGTCGCCTCTAGAAAGGCGTCATTATCTGGATACACTATAAAATGTTACCGATTGTCGTTTTTGTACGACAAAAACTAATGTATAACATGGCAATCAACATGTTACCATGGAAACGTAGTTGTAAATCAGCACAGATGAAAATGAAAAAGTATTTCAATAAGTATCCCTTGCCTTAACATGCCTTAGCATGTCTTATTGGATAATAATTGGGATAATATACAGCTCTGGAAAAAAAAATTAGACCACTTAAAAATGATGAGTTTCTTTAATTTTACCAAATTAAAAACCTCTGGAATATAATCAAGAGGAAGATGGATGATCACAAGCCATCAAACCAAGCTGAACTGCCTGAATTTTTGCACCAGGAGTAAAGGCCTAAAGTTATCCAAAAGCAGTGTGTAAGACTGGTGGAGGAGAACATGCCAAGATGCATGAAAACTGTGATTTAAAACCAGGGTAATTCCACCAAATATTAATTTCGGAACATACTTTACGAATATAAACTTGTTTTCTTTGCATTATTTGAGGTCTGAAAGCTCTGCATCTTTTTTGTTATTTCAACCATTTCTCATTTTCTGCAAATAAATGCTGTAAATGACAATATTTTTATTTGGAATTTGGGAGAAATGTTGTCTGTAGTTTATAGAATAAAACAACAATGTTCATTTTACTCAAACATAAACCTATAAATAGCAAAATCATAGAAACTGATTCAGAAACTGAAGGGGTATATATAATTTTTTTTTTTTACGAAGATATACTATGTACATTTTCAAAAAAGTATACTATATGTATATTGTGTGCAGTGTCAGTGATGGCGTAGATTATATTGTATATATCATGCACATCATAAGCAGGTGAAGCTGAGGTAAGTAGCTGCACAGATGCTGGAAGTTTCATTAGTTTTAGAACCGTAGCTTTCCCTTCCATAAATCTGTAGTAAACTCGAGACTTTAGAGCTAGTCAAACAGCCCTCAAAGGAGTCATCACTTCACCACATTCTGTTCATCATAATACCTTATTATCTCTCCCTCTAGGTTTTATATGCTAACACTAAAAATACCTTGTTAAATTTTCCTCTGTGTTTGGCACCGTTCCTCCGCCCACTCTGCCTGAGGGGGGGTTGACGTAGGGCTGCTGGCTGTATGGCTGAGGGCGTAGGTTTTGTATGGGCTCACTGTGGGTAGATAGCCTGAGTAAATGTAAAAAGCAGTTTTAAACAATAATTCTATTATATATCGGCAACAACTGCAATAAAGATTTACTGATAACTGGCAATAACTGAAGTCTTTCACATCTCTGTGGATTAATTTTAGCTCACTCTTTTTTACAGAATTGTTTTAATTCAGCCACACTGGAGGATTTTCCAGCATGCACATTCTGTTTAAGATCATCCACAGCTTCTTAATGAATTACACTTTGTCTAGGCCACTCCAAAACCTTCATTTTTTTTTTTTTTTCAATCCATTCAGAGGTGAACTTGTTTGTGTGCTTTGGGTCATTGTCCTGCTGCAGAACCCAAGTACACTTGAGCTTAAGGTCACAAACTGATGGCCAGATATTCTCCTTCAGGATTGTCTGGTAATTCCCCAGTCCCAGACCATGACACTACCACCACCATGTTTGACTTTCAGCATGATGTTCTTTTTCTGGCGCTATGTGTTACATTTATGAGAAATGTGAAAGTGGAACTGAGAGAGAGAGTAAATGAGAGAGAGAGAGTAGATGAGAAAGAGAGAGTATGTGAGAAAGAGAGAGAGAGTGGGTGAGAAAGAGAGAGAGAGTAGATGAGAAAGAGAGAGTATGTGAGAAAGAGAAAGAGTGGGTGAGAAAGAGAGATAGAGAGAGAGTAGATGAGAAAGAGAGAGAGAGGGTGAGAAAGAGAGAGTATGTGAGAAAGAGAGAGAGTGGGTGAGAAAGAGAGAGAGAGTAGATGAGAAAGAGAGAGTATGTGAGAAAAAGAAAGAGTGGGTGAGAAAGAGAGAGAGAGTAGATGAGAAAGAAAGAGTGTGTGAGAAAGAGAAAGAGTGGGTGAGAGAGAGAGAGTAGATGAGAAAGAGAGTATGTGAGAAAGAGAAAGAGTGGGTGAGAAAGAGAGAGAGTGTAGATGAGAAAGAGAGAGAGTGGGTGAGAAAGAGAGAGTATGCGAGAAAGAGAGAGAGTGGGTGAGAAAGAGAGAGAGAGTAGATGTGAAAGAGAGAGTGTGTGAGAAAGAGAGAGTGTAGATGAGAAAGAGAGAGTATGTGAGAAAGAAAGAGAGTGGGTGAGAAAGAGAGAGAGTGGGTGAGAAAGAGAGAGAGAGTAGATGAGAAAGAGAGAGTATGTGAGAAAGAAAGAGAGTGGGTGAGAAAGAGAGAGAGTAGATGCGAAAGAGAGAGAATGTGTGAAAGAGAAAGAGTGGGTGAGAAAGAGAGAGAGAGTAGATGAGAAAGAGAGTATGTGAGAAAGAGAGAGCGAGAGAGTGGGTGAGAGAGAGAGTAGGTAAGAGAGGAAGTAGGTGAGAAAGAGAGAGAGTGGGTGAGAGAGAGAGAGAGAGTAGGTAAGAGAGTGGGTGAGAAAGAGAGAGAGTAGATGAGAAAGAGAGAGAATGTGTGAAAGAGAAAGAGCGGGTGAGAAAGAGAGAGAGAGTAGATGAGAAAGAGAGTATGTGAGAAAGAGAGAGCGAGAGAGTGGGTGAGAGAGAGAGTAGGTAAGAGAGGAAGAAGGTGAGAAAGAGAGAGAGTGGGTGAAAAAGAGAGAGAAGGTGAGAAAGAGAGAGTGGGTGAGAGAGTAGGTAAGAGAGTGGGTGAGAAAGAGAGAGAGAGTAGGTAAGAGAGGAAGTAGGTAAAAGAAAGAGAGAGACCAAACGAGGCAGGTGTAAAAGCACCCTTAGTAAAGAGCTAAAAGTTCTGAAACAATGGGCTGAGTGGTACTGTTGTCCCTGTAGCTCAGAACGCGCACCTCAATAGTGTCATCTTCCTCACTGTCGCCTCTCATTTGTCTGGCTAAACTAGAGTACAGCTTCAGAAACACCGTGCACGACTGACTGACAGCCGTCCTGACGCTTGAGTCTCACAGCATTATCCATCATATAGAGTTTTGAAGCTGCCGGAGCAGCAAGCGACTCTCTGCCGCTCTCCAGATACCAAAAAATGTATCAGTGCATTTATTTATTAGCTGGAAAATGGCTTTCTGCTCGAGCCCTGCAGCAACGAGGCTCTGCGCTGGGCAGGAGGGTCGCCGCGAAAGGTCGTCCCATCTGCATAATTTCATATTAATGTTAATGTGGGGTGTGATTGGGCTGAGCCTGCTGGCCAGTCAAGCGATGAAATTTCTTATTTCATGCTCTCCTAAATGAATTCTTCTCCGAGGGCTGGAGTGTGTACGGCTGGTGTGTCGGGGAGTGTGGAAGTGTGGTTTTTATAATAAAAGTTAGTGTGTGGTAAAAAGAGAGCTGGAGAGTATGAGAATATGCGCAAGAGACAGAATGAGAGAGAAAAGAAAGAAAGAAAGAGAGAGAGAGAGAGAGTGTCACACTTTGCAGTGCGGATAGTAGAGTCTGTCACAAGGTTGTGGGCCCTTTTTTAAATGGGACTGCTAAAAAATGTCCACTTCTACACACGAAAAAAAAATTGTCCAAACATAGCTTCGGGGAAAAAATTGAGTCCATTTGATGAAAAAATGATGAGAAAATAACACATATTTTCACAATATATATATATATATATATATATATATATATATATATATATATATATATATATATATATAATTTAGAGAGTGTTTCTCTCCAAAACACTCTCTAAATCTCTACCAAAAGCAGTGATCCACAATATCACCCTTTTTCTATTCCTTTCACTCTCCCAGCCATGAAAGACTGACTCCTTATATAGGCCTCCCCTAGTGGTTAACTGAGGAAAGACATGCAATTTTAAAGTGGAGGGGGGGGGGAGCCAAATATACAACATTAATAAATCTTGTTAAACAGAGTGTTAGAAAACCCTATCATAACATAAAAAAATATAAAGGAACAAAAATAGGTCAAACTCTTTCCCCCTCAAGATAGGTCAAGCCACTTGGCCCACACTGGGCATGCTCCAACTTGCCCTGGGCCTATAAAAGACCGGGTTAAACCATTTTGCAACCCCTTTTTCTGCCTGAAATCAGAACTAACATTCAAACTTTCATGGAAGTATGAAAGATTATGTCCAAAATATCTGTCTCTGCTTAGTAGTGATGGGTTCAGCAACACTGAAGCGTCGGCACACGCGCCGAGCTCCTAGAGCAAACCCCGCGTCGGTGCGCGTATCGGTTTCAGCAAGTCACATGACCGATAGTGGAACTGTTTCGAAAGGACACTAATGCGCCAAACTGTGTTTCTAAAGAAGCGCATCTGCCAAAAAAAATCACTGCACTTTAGCGGTACATCGACTTTTTCATCCAAAACTATGGAACAGCCTCAAGGGAAAAGCAAGTTTTCTGCTGTGTGGGACCATTTTGATCTTACATCGGAAAATAGGGTATTAGTTTTAATTGTGTTGTTGTTTAATCTGGTTCCTTTCAGAGCTTCAACTTGATCTATCTGAATCCGAATTCATCTCAAATGGACTCTTAGCTTACTCATAATGATTCATATTATGTTCTGCAGGTTAAATGTCTCATTTGTTTGACAGAACTGTTATATTTAAACAAATCCACCTCCTCAATGCTGAGGCATTATAGGGCCAAACATGAGAATGAAGTCCCAGATAGACCCAGGATGAACTCAGGTATACAACCATAAAATTGTGTGAAAAAAAAAAACAGTCCACAAGCATCCTCATTCCAAACACATTCACTTAGATTTTCACGTTATGTTACATGTTCACATTATTTATTGACTGTATCTTAGAATTTCAAAGATATTTTAAATGTAACTGAATGTATGAAATAATATAATTAAGCAATAGAACACGAGAGTTTTATACAACAGTTTCTTTTTACAAAATGAATAAAGAAAATATATCAAAGAACTTTAAGAAAATCAGTTTGAATATGCTTTAATATGGACTGAGCCTTCCGCCAAAAAGTAGTTCCACCACAGCTCTAACAGAACTGAAACTTAACTACAAAACGATGTATGGTTCATACAGACTAACATCACGGAAGTTAGCTTGAAATCAAAATTGGGAATAAGTGAAGATGGTAACGTTAGGACCGTGACATGACGCTGATTTTTTCTCCTGCTCCGTGGAGGTGAAAGCTGCGCATTTTTTTAAGCATTTCTGAGGTGTTGGTTTTAGCTAGCCGGCTGGACTGTGGTTAGATTAGCGTAGCTTGCTTTAGCTCAGCATTAACTTAGCTTAGCCTAGCCTGGCTGGTTAGCGTTCTGGCTGTCAGACGGCATTAACCGAGCGATTTTCTTTCCCTTGTCTTTCCACGAAAGACGAGTCAGCACTGCGGGCTGCGGGCGAGCGTGCCGCGGCTGAGCGCTAGCCTGTGCTAAGCTAATGCTGCTGCGGGTGTCCTGTGTATATACGCCGTTACTCGGCAACGCGTCGGCGGAGTGATACAGGTTTAGTGTGAGAAGGCGTGATGTTATCACAAATATCATCACGGCTAGATCACTTCTCAACCAATCAGATTGTGAGGTCGGAACTAACTGTTGTATAATATACAATAAAATACATTGACTTAGAACATATTTTGTATAGACTAGGTCATCAATCAGTCAATCAGTCTGTCAACTAGGTTGCCTGTAGGGATTTTTAAGGTCCAGTGGGTGTCAGTATTCAGTGACACAGTATCAATACAGTTTTCCTATGGGTCTAAACACTTCATGGCGCCTCATCTACCCATCGCTACTGCTTAGCAAATCCTGCAGTAAGAATGAGAATTATGATAATTATGTAAAACACTAAGCTAGCATGTAACTGTAATAGTGAGTACTAAACAGGGACCGATCGGTGCTGTATGTTATGGGAAGTTAGAAAGCAGTAAAACTAAGCTATGTTAGCCTGGCAGACTCGTTCTGTCACAGAGAGATAATGAAGGAAATGTATATACAGCATATGTGGTCATCAGCCGTCATTATTTTTCCTTTGCAAACATGTACTCACTGTTCACATACATGGACTCATCGTGGAAATAACCCTGAAAAAAATAACTTTAATAGCGTTTCTCAACACCGGTGTCTGAACATACAGCAGCTCTTTGCTAAGCTACTTATGTTGTAAAATAACAGCACAACAGTTGCACTTTAAAATACATTAAAAATCATTACAACATCAGACAGATTTAACCGTTTCCAACGCAACAGGCTACACATCTCACGCGTCAATTTCTGCAATGCACTGCTAACGTGTCTCTCTGTGTAGTAAATGTGTAGATTTAAACCCAATTTTTTTTTTGTCAAACTGAGCTTTTTAAAAACATTTTCGGGCTGTTTGAATAAGCGAAATCTGTTTAGAATTATTTTATTTAACATTGTAACACTGAAGAAGCATAGACCTATTATTTAAGAACAATGTTTTTTACAGTAAGAACAGACCTCCAAAAGATTAAAACAATGATCCACAGCCTAAACATCGGTAAATTAGGCTACTAGAAAAATGTCTGAATGACTTTCCTCTAATCTTATATAGTTTAACATGGTTTAATAATACAAAATATTTTTTTAAACAAACAAACAAAAATATTATTGAGCTTATTAATAATAGCCTAAGTGCAAAAACACAAAAAAACAAAAATATGCCCAACCCGATTAGACCAAAAACAATAATACAATTTACAATGACTTTCCTCTAATCTAATATTATTAACAAAGTTTAAGAATATAAAACAAACTGAACAAACTAATTTTTATTTAAAATATTATAAATGATTATATATCTTATATATATATTCTATATAAAAATCTATTTCTAGTTTGATTTGTTACTTAGCTATATTGTGATTATAATGCCATAGCTTAATATATATATTATAAAAATAGCAACAAAAAAAAATCAGACACCTACATCACAGACCAGATTTCCCACCACTTTTCTCAGGCCAGCTCAAGAAAATCATGTTGGGCTCGAGCACAGAATCAAATAAGCTCTAACCATGATACTACCTGCACTGCGTTTCATAGATGTGACTTCTATGGCTTAAATACAAGCTGTTTTGGAGGGAGAAATCAGCTAAAACTTTTCAAAAACAACATTACTGCTTTAGCTAAGGGGGTCAAATACTGAAAGCAAAGATTCACAAACTTTTTAGAGCTTCTTATTAAAAAAATGATATTAAGTTAGTAAAAACTTTAAGTTTTAAGTATGTAAAAACTTCTAAAGTTGGTTGAATGTTATCAAACATCTCTGTTTCTGGACTAAGACTTGCTGCCGTCACTGGTTCCTCCATGCTGGAGGCTAATTGACTTTCTCTCTGTCTGTTCGCTGTCCTGCAGTCCTGCTGTCTCTCTGACGTTCAGCCAGGAGAACAATAGCCCCCACATCTGGCTTCTGGCATGAAGTGGCTCAGATGTGTTGTATTAAATACCCAGATGCCCAGAAAGCTCTGCATGCAGCTTACTTCAGTTTATGCAATGCCAGGTCCTGCAGTGCAGACTGTTAAACCTGAGGAAGTGTTGAATATGTTTAATACAATTTTATAATATAAAAATCATATTAAATTATTACTGGTTGGTTCTTACTCACTGAGCAAAGACACTTCCTTAATATATAATTTCGACATATGTTTAGAACGTTCAATAGATGTCTGTATTAAAGCCAGAGTTTAATTTTCGTTTTTAAACATATTTTAAATGTCCATCATTAAGGTTTTCCGTGTAAAGACACTCAATAGAGGTCCTAATCAGACGTTTAGATATTGAACATTTTTATATGACATCCAATAAAGGTCCTAGTCAGATGTTCATATATGGAACCCATTTTATACATCTATCAGACGTCCAAAAGAAGTCTTAATCACATGTTCACATAGGGAACCTCTTTTGTACATCTACTAGACTTCCAATAAAGGTCCAACTCACATGTTCATACAGGAAACCTGTTCTGTACATCTAAAGACGTTGGTTAGAGGTTGGTGCTAGTCAGACATTGAGAGAGTGAACCTGTTTTGTACTTCTACCAGACATCTAATAGAGGTCCTCGTCAGTCATTCAGATTGCGAACCTGTTTTCTATGTCTACCAGATATCTAAAAGCGGTCCTAGATCAGGCATTTAAACAATAAACCTGTAACATACATCTACCAGATATCTAATAGCGGTACTAGTGAGACATTCAGAGAGTGACCTGTTTATTACATTTACCAGACATCTAATAGAGGTCCCCATCAGACATTTAGCGAGTTAACATGTTTTGGACATCTACAAGACTTCTTATAGAGGTCCTCATCAGACATTTAGCGAGTTAACATGTTTTGGACATCTACAAGACTTCTTATAGAGGTCCTCATCAGACATTCAGTGAGTTAACGTGTTTTGGACATCTACAAGATATCCAATAGAGGTCCTCATCAGATTTTCAGATGGCAAACCTGTTTTGTACATCTACTAGACTTCCAATAAAGGTCCTAGTCACATGTTCAGATAGGGAACCTGTTTAGTACATCTATTAGACATCTAATAGAGCTTCTCATCAGACATTCAGAGAGTAAACATGTTTTGGACTTCTAAAAGATATACAACAGAGGTCCTCATCAGTTGTTTAGATTGCAAACCTGTTTTTTTTTTTTTTTTTACATCTATCAGATATCCAATAGAGGTCCTAGTCAGACGTTAAAATTTTAATTCTATTTAGTACGTCTACCAAACATCTAATAGAGCTCCTCATCAGACACTCAGAGAGTGAACCTGTTTTGTTACTCCAATAAACATTTAATAAAGGTCAGAGTTTGACATTCAGATATTGATCCTGTTTATTATGTCTACCAGACATCTAATAGAGATTAGATATTTGTAGTGTTTAGTACTACTTCCAAACATATAATAAAGGTCTTGAGACATCAGACATTGAGAGAGTAATCCTGTTTTGTATGTCTACCAGACATCTAATAGTGGTCTTCATTAGACATTCAGAGAGTTACCATGTTTTGGAAATCTACAAGCTATCCAATCCAAATGTCCTCATCAGGTTGCAACCCTGTTTTGTACATCTACCAGACATCTAACCTAGGTCCTTGTTAGATGTTGAGAGAGTTAACATGATACAATCTATCCAATAGAGGTCCTCATCAGATGTTCAGATCCTGTTTACTACATCTACCAAACACCTAATAGAGGTCCTCATTAGACATTCAGAGAGGGAACCTGTTTTGTACATCTTACAGACATCTAATAGAGGTCCTTCTCAGACATTCAGAGTGAACCTGTTTTGTACATGTAACAGACATCTAGATATCCTAGAGTTTAGCCTGTTTTAGACATCTACAATATCTACAATGCCCAATAGAGATCTAACAGACATCTAATAGATGTCCAGTAGAGCTCCTAGTCAGATGTGCTCATATTGATCCTATTTAGTACATCTACCAAATATCTAATAGAGGTCTTCATCCGTTCGTTAGAATGTGAACCTGTTTTATCTAACAGACATCTATTAGAGATTCTAGAGTTAACGTGTTTTAGACATCTACAAGATGCCCAATAGAGGTCCTAGAGGTCTAACAGACATCTAATATACATCGTATAGAGGTCCTAGTCAGACAGTCAGATATTAAAACTGCTTTGTACATCTACCTGATGTCTAATGGAGGTCATAGTCAGATGTTCAGATAGGGACCCAGTTTTGTACATCTAAAGTCATCTAATAAAAGTCCTGGTCATTCAGAGAGTCAACCTGTTTTGTATGTTCTCCAGACGTGAGTTGAATATCTGAATATCTGGACTGTCTCTCTTTCTCTCCTCCTCTCTATTTCTCTCTCTTTCTCTCTCTCTCTCTCTCTCTCTTTTTCTCATCTCTAATTCCATTATATCTATGTGCCATCTGATCAAGGTTTTATTATGCTCATATCAGGAATGTGATTTGATTTTAAACAGCCATTAAAGGGCAGTTTATTCTCACCCAGCCTTGTCTGTTCCCCTGGCCTCCATGTGAATGTGTGTCCAGGTGAAAGTGCACCTCCGCTGTGAGGCACACACACACACACACTCTCAGCTGGCTAAAGGAGAAAATCAATAGCAGTCAGTGAGCGCTGCAGCAGAGCCAGTGCAGTAGTTCATATTACAGTAATGCATCATCATTAGCTGCTACTGCGCTATGCTGTAGTAAATTATATTTTCCCCATACTGAAGTTTACTGCTTTTTCTCATACGATAAATAGGAAGAACTTGTCAACAGACTTTTACACAACACACACGTACTGTACACAGAATGTAGCATTTACATTCAAGCTTGCAGGCAGCAGTATAAAGCTGTGTTTAGGCACTTTCGAAATTCAATATTTTACAGACTCTTCTAACATATGCAAGTGAATTCCACAGTTTATAATGTTGCCAGAGTACAAAATGTGCCCTTAATTTTTTTTTTTTTTTTTTTGGGTGGTGAGGAGTGAATGCAGTCTTTTGGACCTAGTGAAAAAGTAGATTAAAGTATACTAAGCACTAAAATGTACATGTAGCCACATTATTAATCAGTATATTTAAAGAGTAAGTATTGTGAAAATAGTACTAATACTTAAATTGTGTAAAAAGTGTACTTAACTGTATTTAAATATGTATTAAATAAGTGTTTTAAATGTACTTTTAAAAGTAACATTTAAACATTTAAAGTATTTCATGTATGTAACCCCATATTTAAAACAGTAAAAATTTACAGTAAAATTAAAATACATTTAATGAGTATTACAACTGCATCACTATTATACACCGAGTATATTAGGAATGTACTAAGAATTGAATTTAAATATATTTTCATGAGAGTACAAATATGTTTCTTATAGTCTATTTTTTTTAAATACACTATAATGTAATTTTTAAAAAGTATGATCAAAGTTTACTTTCAAACATTTGATGAAAGCTTAATAATATTAATGTACTTTTAATATATTTTAAGTAAGTACATAAATCTGTTAGTATGTTTAAAACATACTTGTTTTAAGAACAATACATTTTTAGTTTAGATGTACTAACTGAAATAACCAAAAAGCATCAAAATACTTTCTGTAATAGCTTGAATTTCTTGCCCTCTTAATGTGTTTGAGAGCGTCAGTTGTAAAGTTGTTAACTAGCACTATTTCAGTAATGTTCTAATCCATATTATGAAAATTAAGAACTACTCAACTAAGTAAAGAAAAGTGTACTTTAAGAAATTAAAGTTAAAAATCTGAAACATTTTAAGTACTATTAAAAACTATCCTCAAGTGCAGTCGCAAAGACCATCACCATATTGTCCATTTCTTAATTCCTCAGTGACGGGGAGCTGAAATTAGCTTTGTTTAGCTTTTATTTTACTTTATTTTTCTGTTCCGCCTTAAATGCTGCAGCCCCTCTGGCTGTTGCACCACTTAGGGTGGAATGGGAAAGTTAGCTAGCGATCTTTTTTGTGCTTGTTATGAAAAATGTGGTCATAAAACATTGAAACTACACAACAACCTATGGTAATATAGTGCTAATCGTCACTTTTAACGAAATTTTAAGGAAAATACTTACATTTGTGGGTTTCTTACCAGTGATTCTCATATACCTCGGGAAAAAACAGAGGCTAGGTTCTGATACATCCGCTCACAGACGCCTCGTGCCGACCGGCGCCACCTTTAAGCTTGATGGGGAGAGAGCGCCATCTACCCCAAGGAGGAAGCAAGGGCAATTGTGCTCCCTCTGGGTGCCAGCAGCTGATGGCAAAGCTGCATGATTAGGGGTTCGAACCTGCAAACTCCCGCTCATAGTGGCAGCGCTTTAGACCACTGGACCATTCAGCGCCAGATACCTAAATGCTTTTTTGAGCCAAAATATACTTATCTTGTCATATCTGACATGTAAGTATCTTAACTTGGTTGCATTAATCCCAAAATGGCAGATAGAAGCATGTGGATGGATGTTAGGTACAGATCCCTCCTTCAGTTGAAGTCTGCTGGCTAATCCTGCTGTGTATTGTCTGAGGTTTTAACCAATAGACTGAAGCAGCGTTTCTTCAACACTGATCTAGTTGGAGGTGCCAGAGTGGTTCTATGCAATTTTTCTTTATTGTGACAATTGTCACAATTAGGACGCCATCCGAATTGCAGATAGAAGCATGCGGATGGATGCATGAATGGATAGATGGTTTTTGAGAGTTTTGCAAAAAAAAAGGGCTCTCAGGTCCCCATCTCTATAAATCATAAATTAATAATTACTTGAATAAATACACAATAACTTTTTCTCTTTTTTTTTTTATTTAAAAAAATGTATTTCAAAGAGAAAAAGTTCTAACTGGCGTAGATAAAATTTGGCTCTACAAACTGCAGATCTTTATCTTTCTAGCTTTACAGGTTGTGGTGAGGCAGGGGGTCCTGCAGCTCTGTCGGGGTCCGCCGTGCTCCAGGGCAGAGCTCTAACTGTGGCAGCAGGCTCTGTGAAACGCCGTTCTCTGGGTAATGAGGAGACACACAGGGTCCGAGACTACAGAGGGTCCAGCGCTAACAAGCCGAGCCAAGAGGAGGATGGGGGGTGCGAGGAGGAGGGGGGTGGGGGTGCAGTGTTCGGATCTGCTGCAGCAGGAGCTCAGCCTTCAAACGAGCCTGCGGACAGCCAACCAGCTAACAGCTCAGTGATTGCCTCTCCATTGCTTCATTTTACACCCATAGAAAAGTCCATTCAGCTGCTTGATCTGCTGGAGCTGCGAGCACAAAGCTCCCACTGCAACCCAGACACGGCGTTGGACTGGAGGTGGACGATACGACAGTATGATTAACAGTATTGTTGTTACTATTACTATTAATATTAATATTTTATGATAAACTTCATTTCATTTTAAAATAAACCAACAGACAAAAAAAACAGTTGTCAGTAGTTGGAATGTGCAGTACATCCTGTCAGCAAATTCTCAAACTCTGCCCATTGGTTTCTGGCACCACGTTTTGCTTATACATCTCATGAACATCATTGAAACTTTACTTTATTTAAAGGGGAACTTCGGTGTAAAATTTAATTTTTGGTGAAGTAAAGCTTACCTTTGATGAATAGCACACCTCCGTTCTCCCACAGCGTTCCGAAATCCAGAAATTTTAATAGTTTGTCCAAACACCCTTAAGACTGGGTGACACGGGGTATAATTTGCCCCAATAAATCGCCTTTCCACCGTAATTCAGGCTCAAAGTAGCTCCACACCTCCTTGCTAAAATCAGGAGAGCCCTGACATTTAAAAACGAAGCATTAATAACTTAAAAAGTGCACAAGAAGCTTATTAAAAACACTGTTTACCTCCCATAATGCTAGCTTCAGTTCAGAGCGCCTGACATCTTTGTACTGACAATGTTATAGACATACAGTCATATGAAAAAGTTTGGGCACCCCTATTAATCCTAATCATTTTTAGTTCTAAATATTGATATTGATAATATTGATATATCTAATAACTGATGGACACAGTAAAGCACACCTCAGGCGACTCTGTTTGTGGTGTGCTTGCAGAAATGGCTTCTTTCGCATCACTCTCCCATACAGCTTCTCCTTGTGCAAAGTGTGCTGTATTGTTGACCGATGCACAGTGACTCCATCTGCAGCAAGATGAAGCTGCAGCTCTTTGGAGGTGGTCTGTGGATTGTCCTTGACTGTTCTCACCATTCTTCTTCTCTGCCTTTCTGATATTTTTCTTGGCCTGCCACTTCTGGGCCTTCCCCTGAACAACTATGTTGAACAATCTTTGTTTTTAGATCATTTGAGAGTTGTTTTGATGAGACCATGATGCCACTCTTCAGAGGAGATTCAAATAGGAGAACAACTTGCAATTGGCCACCTTAAATACCTTTTCTCATGATTGGATACACCTGGCTATGAAGTTCTAAGCTCAATGAGGTTACCAAACCAATTTTGTGCTTCAGTAACTCAGTAAAAAGTAGTTAGGAATATTCAAATCAATAAAATGATAAGGGTGCCCATACTTTTGCACCGGTCAAACTTTGGTTTAATGCATATTGCACATTTTCTGTTAGTACAATAAACCTCATTTCAATCCTGAAATATTACTGTGTCCATCAGTTATTAGATATATCAAACTGAAATGGCTGTTCCAAACACCCAAACATTTAGAACTAAAAATGATTAAGATTAATAGGGGTGCCCAAACTTTTTCATATGACTGTATATAGACACATAGAGGTAGCAAGAGACAGGCTATGTGGAATCTATGTATATATGTCTGTCATTATCAGTACAATGATTTGTGGTTTGCAGAGTCATGTCACCTGCTGGTGTTTGATGGAGGAAACGTTCAATTATTATTATTTTTTTTTTTTTTTACATTATTGTAAACATCTCAGCTTGGTTGTAAGGATTTGGATGAATTGGATCTTAATTTGCTGAGTTTTAAAAGGATGTTTTTTTTTTTTTTTTACATGTGTAGTTGGTTTCTATGGTCTGGATCAGTGGATGAGTTAGTTTAATTGGAGAATTTTCTCCCACTGTTTGGTTTGGTTTCACACAGGCATAAAAACCTAAACGCACCAAAATGCGCACCAATAAACCACACAAGCACATTGTCTCCTCTGATTGGTCAGAGCTGTCTGGCATGGGAGTAACAAAGTAAATACAGAGAGACTAGTTAGTACTACTACTAACACAAAAGCTACTTTACGTTACTTTACGTTAAAGCTACTTTAACACAAAACACTGAAAAATGGGCTATGAGCAGTAAACGATGCACATGGCGGCTGCAGTGTAAACAGCATGGAGCAGCAGAGACAGCGTTTGTTCATAGCAGTATATTATCTGGCAAAAATATCAGAATAAACTGCGCTTTATCATTACTGATTTCAAATTAATACCGTGACAAACATCATGTAAACGTCTTTAAAGCACTGTGATATATTTTCTTTATATTATTCCAGCTCTACATCTAAATAGCCATAATCAACAGAGCTGTGAGAAAGAGAACAGTGTTACTTCTCTTACGCTACAGCTTGTAAATTAATGACTCATAACTTACTCATAATGCTGAGTTCTTAAGAGGACAGTAGTGAAGAACACCCACACACTCAGCCTCAGATGTCCAGCAGCAGTGTGTGTGTGTGTGTGTGTGTGTGGGCACTCTGCATATGGCCACACTTGCTCTGCAGCAGCACCACAGGAGGAACTCAATTAGAGGCCTTTTGAGTGTCCACGTTTCAGCCACCAACCACTGAGAAAATGGCCCATTTCTGCATAATGGACATAAAGCAGCGACAATTACTGCTCTTCTCTCCTTAGACTCATCATCACTGATCCTCTATCTCCTCTCACTGAAGTGCTTTGTTTTTTAACTCGGATCTCAAGCTTATTGAGGACAAAACCCGCAAACCACACTCTGTATTAGCTGAGTGGAGCATGAAGGGAGCTATAAGGAAAAGCGTGCTCTGGGTCGGCTTAAAATAGAACATGAACTCTTGTTCAATCTCAGACAAAAAACTGGAGAGTTAAACAGTTGAGTTAAGAATTGATCCACTCTCAAATAGTGGTGGTTTCTTCATTAGGTTAATCGAAAAAGATGCCCCACCATTGGGTGAGAAAGAGGGAAAAAAAAGAAGTTTCCAGCGTATTCAACCAGTGTTAACCTAGCTGTGACTGTTCTGGACAGCCAGTCCTGCTTCTAAATATCAGAGTCCAGCAGTTCTCAAACTACTAATAAGCAATGTACCACCAATGATCAAACCAAAACTGCGTCTGTGAGCTGATGTATCAGAACCGAGTTTCTGAATTAAAACAAGAGCCGGTTGTTATTGTCTGTTCTGTAAAGTGTGTGAAAGTGCTGGCAGTGCAGTAACACTGTGCTGGATTAAATTTAGCCTGTGATGTTAAAATAGGCTGGCAGACAGGAAGCAGGAAGCAGAGCTGTTTTATTCTGTATAAAAAAAAAACACAAGCAAACCTTAACTGATTAAGCAATGGTTAGTCATACTGAGTGACTAATATTTGTACTACAATTTTACTTGTTCACTATTAGCTTAACCTATTAGGGTGTTGAATGAGCAGTACTGTGAGTGACTTACATTTCTTTTACTTTTATACTTTTAGTAGTTTTAAAATCAGTACTTTCACACTTTTACTTAAAAAGTATAATGCTTGAGTTGATACTATAACTTCAACACAATTATTTTCAACGCAAGTATCTATACTGTATAGATTTCCAATACAGAACGTATTGTTATTGTGAATCATGGAAATCCACAGGGTTCAGTTGTAGGGTCTTATAAACTGTGAACAACTGAAGTGTAAGCTTACATACAGGTTAAGCAGAAATTAGAGGTAAAGGATTTTAGATTTCAAATCATTAATTAATTTTTATGCATGCTTTAACATTTTCTGAGGTCATCTTCTGTACCACCCTGAAATACTTTTTTCAGATTTGCCATCAGCTGCCGGAGCCCAGAGAGAGCACAATTGGACAATTGGCCTTGCTCTCTCTGGGTGGGTAGATGATGCTCTTTACACTCATCACTCCTACGGTGATGTCGATCAGCACAAGGCTGCATCTGTGAGCTGAGGTATTAAACGGAACAGTGCAGTACATGTTGCTAATGGTCATTAAATAATTAAATAATTAACAGAGCAAAGTGCAGTGTGCAGTGACATTGATTATGAAAGTGACTGATGTGACATAGAAATATAATATAAATATGCATCCGTAACAAATATAGTTCTAAAAAGAGAATGTGAATATGTGAATACCCAATCATGAGTAAAGTGTACTTGAATGTAAGTGAGGTTGGGGAAGTGTTAGAGTAAATAATTAAGTGGTTGAATAATGTCCATATGGTGTGACTGGGTTAAACTCAGTCTATCTATACTCCTACCTTATAAATAATAATACATGTCAATACTTTTCACACCTTTTTCATTAACCAGTGATGTGCACAAGTTCCTACAATTCTTTATTTTTACAATGTTAACATGATTTCTTTTCAGCTTTTGGTTCATTTTTTTCCTAAAAAAAAAAAAGCCCTGGTCAGTTTACTGCTAACTTTTGTACCATTTAAGTTCCGTGGATAATTCTGTACAATTATTCACTTGATCTTACATGAGCTGACATGACAAATATGACCCATAGTTTAAATCAGCATTTAAACTATAAAAACTAAGCTTTTAGATGATTTCAATGCAGATTGGTTTGTTCTTTTGCATATCAAATCACTTACTAGTCTGAGTACAGTATATCATTGCTGTCCAATGTATATTCATTCAAGTATATTCATTTTTGTCAATTTTTAGTTTACTACATAATTTGAACAGACAAACTGTCCCTTACACGGTGCCAACATTTCTTAATGATCAATTGAAAAACTTCAACATGACCTGAAATAAACTCTTTTTACATTGACTTCCACTGAAAGTTTAGAAGTTTTTTTTTTCTCTTTCCTGTAAAATTGCTGTTTTGGAGATACTTCTTTTTATTGGACAGCAACCATTCTCAGGGCTGTTTAACATATTTATAGTTAAATAAAAAAAGGTTCTATTCTTTTAGTGCTTTAACCCTTTCAGACCCTGCATCCATTACAATGCTACATCATGTATTTTCTTTATTTTTAAATGTTTTGTTGCACAATAACACTATTAACACTATTTGAGAGCTGTTGTCCATCAGAATAGACCATCAACCAGCCAACGAACAAGTTTATAAACCAGTGAAACAGTAAGTTGGCCCAGCCCACTGCACTGGAAAAACAGTAGTAGTAGTAGTAGTAGTACAACTAGTAGTAAATAGTAGTAACAGCACATTTTTACTGAAATTTTCTAAATCTAAGGCAATAAATCTTATTTTCTTCTCTGATAAGACTTTTTGTCTTACTAAGCATAAGTGTATAAGTGTAAGATTATTTTGTTTATTTTAGGGATAATTTTTCTTAATCATTCTTACTTAGAATTTGTACCTTATTTTAAGTAATTTGAACTCAAAATAAGCACAATCAAGCAGCAATCAAGTTATTCTGATTCTTGTGTTCAAAAACAGTGACTTTTTTTGCTTGATTTAGGTGTTACTTCACTCATTTTGAGACTTTGCCATTGCTTTTTGTAAGAAATCTTACTAAGAAAATTTTGCTTACCTCATTGGCAGATTTTTCTTTGCTTAATATACATATATTTGTCTTAATTTGCATATATTTTGTCCAGTTTTTGCCAATGGATTTTTTTGCAGTGTGTCCACTAGAGGGAACTGTCTCTACACCGGTTCCTGGGCTCTGCCTGTGTTACAGTAACAGGCTGTAAGATCAGAAGCAGGCTAATTGCCCTTCACTTCACACCGGTGCTGTAAGCTCTTTGTGTGCTGTATAATGCTGCATGAAAAATTCAGATTGTTGTTGCGGTGGTTAAGTAGGTTTGCTGAGGTTGGTCAGTGTGTGCTGAACGAGGGATAAACGCCGTTATGGTTGACTGATGTGCGGAAAGCGAGTTAAATGGCGCCAGATGTTCTCTTTAAACTTCCATAGAGTCCTGATTCTTTCCTTCCCTTCTTTCTTTCTCTCTTTCTCTCTCTTATACTTCTTTTATTCAGCGGTGGCTGAGCGGCGTGTTGCAGGGGGGCAGGAACTGGTGGTTTAGAGATGGTTTAGAGTGTTGTGGACCCCTCCTGCTGGCTGTATGAAAGACATGCTGAATATGTATGGGCAGCCCGTTCCAGTGTGAGCTCCACCGGCCCACCACACGAGCACCTCACTATACCCCACACAGCGCTGAGAGGACACCTATACATATTCAGCAGCATCTATAGAGAAGTACTGAAGGGTTCGCCACAGCCAACAGGACACTGCAGCACCGCGAAAAACACGGTATTGCGGAAAAACGAAAAAAAAAGATTTCTCATTATACAAACATTCTGAATTATACACCCATCCTAACAAGTTAACCCTTAGAACCCTACAGACGGATTTTCCATCCAAAATCGCACCGTGTGTTCTCATCTTAATTACTCAGGAATCCCTTTACACATAAACATAATCCATATACATTACATTACATTACATTACATTACATTACATTTGGCAGACGCTTTTGTCCAAAGCGACTTACAATAGTGAAGTACAAATGTAATAGAAGTTAAAGGTAAAAACATCTTTAGATAGGGCCTAAAGGAGGTCACAGGGAGATAATGGGATAGAGAAGTGAAGGAGAGGAAGAAGGAAATGAGGTTAGAAGTAGTTAGTTAGTTAGTTGGAGGTGTTAGGAGAGTAAGTGCTCTTTGAAGAGCTCTGTTTTCAGGAGTTTATTAAAGATAGCGAGAGATTCTCCTGATCTGGTAGTGGAAGGTAGTTTGTTCCACCATTGGGGAACTCTGTATGAGAACAGTCTGGATTGCTTTGTGTGAATGTTTGTTTGGTAAAGCGAGGCGACGTTCATTGGAGGAGCGCAGCGGCCGGGAGGTGGCGTAAGTCTTCAGGAGCGAGTGCAGGTAGGAAGGAGCTGTTCTGTCATCACCTTGTAGGCGATTGTAAGAGCATTGAATTTAATGCGAGCAGCAACTGGTAGCTAATGGAGCTCAATGAGTAGTGGGGTGACATGTGCCCGTTTTGGCTGCTTGAAGACCAGACGTGCTGCTGCATTCTGGATCATCTGGAGTGGTTTTACTACACAGGCCGGGAGGCCAGTTAGCAGGGCATTGCAGTAGTCGAGGCGTGAGATGACGACTGCTATATAGTTATAAAGGGCAGAACTTACTCTTTCTACAAATAGTGATGACAGAAAAAGTGTGAAACTACCTGCTTTACTCAAACTAAAGCTAGGTATGGTGTGCGCACTACTTTATATAGTTTTTATTTTACTAAGTAGTTATTTTGCACTAAACATTTTTTTAATATTTAGACTAAATTTTTTTTTTTTACATCTTTGTATATAGTTTTCTTTGTGTGTTCTGATCAAAATACAGTTAGGCATAGGCTGCTCTGAGTGTCAGGTTTTTAATAATCTACATGTATCCTAGAGGTGTGATTATCAAGAAAAATAAGTTCATCTACTTTTCTATGAGTATTTTAAGAAAAAGAAAAACATGATTGAAATCAAAGAGAAGAGTAAATACATATCTAAATTTTATTTACCTGACCATCACATTTAAAGCAGAATTCTTATGTAAAGCAATTGATATAACAAAAAAACATAATATGCTATCATATATTTTGGGTTCTGGTTGTTGGCGGAAATCATATTAATTATGTAATTTATTTTTAGTTAACTGTACCTGAACTGGCAGTTTATATTATTTAGTTTTTAAACTGAAAGCAGAAACATTTCTGAGTGGAAAATGGATACAATATTGTGTTTAATGGTGCCTGTGTGCTGCTAAGCCTAATATATTCATTCTAAAAACTCGGGTCGCTTTTCGCAGGAGTTCTTTTTGCCACGTCACACATCTTTACGTACTTACGTCACAGGTACAGCCTCTGAAAGAGGATCTGGCTCAGTTTTACTGAACGCGAGCGGCTGGTGGAGCAATGGAGACTTCAGAAGAGGAAACTCAGAGCTCAGTAGCTCATTCACCCATAGTAAACCAAGGAACCGAAGAAGTGAAGTTTCTGACTGAGTGCTCTCTCTCTGTCTCTCTCTGACTGAACATAACCTGGAATCAGATTCATCCACTCTGAAAGAAGACCGCATCGCACCCGCCCAATTTAAAATGATTCTTCTGCATGCTCTGTGCAATTACCCATTCTCACCAGAGAGGGCCCTAAATACCCAAACTGTAAAAATTATATTACATGAACTTAGAATTTATTAAGTAGTCGGTTAAACTAAAGTTTTAAGGTTTTTACAGTGGTGTTTTTACAAAAGATGAGAAAATAAAACATAAAATGTAAAAAATAATCTTACCAGATTCTGAAAACAATGTCAGAATGTTAGAAACGTAATCTATTGGCTACATTTAACAGTTTTTCACTTTCCAGGGTAACCTTTTGATCATTTTTATCCCCAGTCCAGCACTGACCAGCGTGGCGGTACTTTAAACCATTTACACCCAGCGGACGAGCTTCTGTTTGAGCCTGCAGAGCTGCAGCACCTCATCATTTGCGATTCTGAGAATTTTCGGAGCTTTTTCACGCCCTATCCAGACCAAAGAGCGGGCGGTGATTCGACAAGGCCTTGAAATGTAAAAAAGTGCCTCATGAAAGTCAAAAAGTCCTTTTGTTGTATGAATCACAATCTGACATCAAGCTAAAGCTGAATATGTGCCGTGACCAGTCCGTTCGGCTGCAGTCTAACAGGAGAATCATTAATTTCCTGTCCTCATCTTCTCCATTACCACACAGCACAGCGCTCACTTTCAGCACTCCCTCACGCTGACATTTGACTAACTGACGCAGGAGGCAACCTGCAAATGCCACGTTCCACCAGGAGTGCATCTCAGAGTACATCTCAGAGTGCTGCCGTACGCCTTCTCACTCACCTCTTCTCAATTGTTTCACTTTTTATGTTTCTTTTCTTGCACTGCCAGGTTGCCACAATTACTTGATAAAACTTTATCAAGAAATCTTCAATTCTCAAGGTGCTGGGTGGTCCAGCAGTGCACTGTGATAGGGAGATTGCTGGTTCGAATCCTGGTCATGCAGCTTGCCATCAGCTGTGGGAGAACTTGAAAAAAAGTGCAATTGGCCTTGCTCTCTCTGTGGGTGGGTATGTGGTATGGTATATTTCATACGTCTCTCTTTTCCTTCATCATGCCTAGGGTGATGTAGATCAGCACAAGACGTCTGTGAGCTGATGTGTCGCTGCGCTTTCCTCCGAGCGCTCTGTGATGCTACTCGGCAATGCTGATTTACTTGCATCGGAGGAGGCATGTTCTAGTCTTTACCATTCTTGTGTTGTGGCATCACTTGTACTTGTACTTATACTGTACTTTCTGTAATAATAATCCTTTAGGTACTTTTATGCATATTTTCTGCTATTGTCCAGAAGTATTAGCGTTCTGGAATGAGGTCATTAGAATTCTCTATTCATTAACTGACACAATTTTTTCAGTAAGCCCATCTTTAACTTGATAGTTCTACCTTTTAAATGACAAAGAGAGTACAGAAAGTTTGGTTGGCTGGACTGAC
Source organism: Astyanax mexicanus (assembly GCF_023375975.1). Classification (NCBI taxonomy): domain Eukaryota; kingdom Metazoa; phylum Chordata; class Actinopteri; order Characiformes; family Acestrorhamphidae; genus Astyanax; species Astyanax mexicanus. The sequence goes on along the minus strand of NC_064426.1, from coordinate 31,913,281 downwards.
AGCTGCTAAAGAAATGATTGTTCTATTCATCAGTCCCCGCCAACAGTCTATTTTCACGTCTTGCGGCCACGGCATTAAAAAAGCATCAGAGTTTATAAACATATCTACACTGATGGACGTGGTGGTCTGGAAGTGAGGTGTGTTCAGGTAAATTTCTGGTGTGTTTTTATCTTGGTTTCGGGAAATAGATGCACCACTGACTGATTTAAACCCTGACAACAGTCAACAGTCAGCTGCCCAATCCTGTCTTAGCCTTGCATGAGCGCTATTTGCTCAGTGCGTGTGAACAGCCGCTCTTTAAACACACATATGGACGCAAACCCAGCTTTTATATATCTGAGTACATCTCATCTCTGCTGAGATGTACAAAAGTACCGCGCTGTTAAGATACTTATGTGCCAAAGTCAGAGCTCACCTGGTTCTTTAAGGGAATGACAACTGGCACACTGATTTACACTGGTTTATTTCACATTACGCCGAAAAAAAACACACCCGTGATTAATAAAGAGAATTAGACGTATTTTTGCGCCCTCATGATACCAAAGACACAACGATGCACCGTAAATCAAGCTGCATGATGCTCAGTTAACTGGTGCACTACAGATCACTAAAATTGGGCCCTGCAATTTTGCAGCACTTTAAACAGAACGCAGAATGCAGATCCACTGAGCTGGTTTGAGCTTGTTTATGACAGCGTCTACTGATCCACCGAGGTCTTTTCTGTAAAGAGAAGGATAATTAGGAGCACTTGTTTGTTTGTCGATTGTTCTCTTTGTGTGGAATCCAGTGGTGTGTGTGTATATTTTGGTGCTGGCGGTCCACAGGTGTAGAGCTCAGAACAAAAGCAGCTTTTGTGACAGCAGTGCTGGAGCTGGGGTCTGATGCACGCTGAACTGGATGAAATGGATAATGAGGGGACACCTGTGGAAAGAGACGGATAGAAATAAAAAGACAAATAAAGGAGGAAAAAAAAACAGAGAGAATAAGAGATAGAAAGGACAGGCCTGCTTCCACTATAGATATCTTTTGGCTCTGGTCCTTTCATACGTCTCCTCTGCAGCATCCACAGACCTTTACTGTTACTAGGGAGTCGAGGGAGGTCACCCGAGCGCTTGCAAGTACTTGACTCTACTGCAACCCTCTCCAGGCTGGTCTTCGGTCTTCAAATGTGTGACATCCAAGCCCTTGCAGCTGATCCAGAGAACAGAAGCATAGCTACTGAACTCATCTTCAGTACTTCTGAAATCATCATTCGTGGCTCTATTTAGCTGCAAACCCTTAACTTGCTTCCTATTGTAGCTGTACACATCAAACATAAAACATAAACATAAAAATAAAAAAAAATGACCCGGAAATGTTTCCACTGAAGCCTCAGCTTTCTGTTCTTGGCTGACAGAAGTATCATCCAACATGGTCTTCTGTTAAAATACTTCACAATTTCTCCTCTTGATGTTAACATTCTTCTTTTTATTTTCTATATATTAAAAGGGTGAAAACAAAAGTGTGGCAATAGATAACGTAAGTCTTCATTAAGGATGAATCTGCCAATTTTTTAATATATTCAGTGATCGGTTTGGTTTTAAACTCTTTTAAATGCGGATTCAACCGGACGTATGATTCAAAGCTCCACTAGGTAGGATTGAGATTTTGTGCTCGTGGGCTCCCCCTACAGTTGCAGGGTGTAATAAATGTCCCAGGCGGATTAGTTTCTCTTTCTCGTTTTCTGGCTTTCACAGACATATTCGGTCCCTTTCCAGCTTCTGCCAGAGTGTCTGTATGTTAGTTTGTAAAGAATGAACCAGTAGTCCTTGTAGAACTGTTAAAACTAAAAGTCGGAAAGCAGGTCGCAGTTCTCGTGAGCGTTGGTCGCGGCCGCCTCGGAAAAAAACTTACAGAGTCTGGTTTGAGCTCAGAAGAGCTCCGGCACACGAGACACAAGAGCAGCGCTATTCCTCCTATTACACCTCAATGCAGCGCTGCAGTGAGTTTCAAGCTGTAATTTTACTTCTTTAAAAAAAGATCAAAAATCAAGGAAATCCTACATAGTGCTGCTTTGACCTATAGTTACTTACGCAAGATAGCTAACGCTAACTAGCTCTGTAAACAGAAGCTGTTAGCACCTCCTTATCTCCTTCTGATGTAGCCCGGGTTCAGCGCTGTCTGTGGGCGGTCCTCAGCCGAGGTGGGCGTGGCCGTGAACTCACTGGTTGACGTAGACCTCAGAGCCTTTCTTGATCGACTCGTTTTTCTGAATTTTTTCTTCTACTAGCTACTGCAGACAATGGAGGCTGAGAAACCGTTTCATATGCAGCATCATATACAACACAGAGAGACATATAGTATTTCACAAAGAACAAGAAAAAGTATATTTTAGTGGAAGGAGACCTTTAACAACAACATACAAGATTTCTTTTTGCATTCTTGTCTCCAGAGTCATTTGTTTTTCCTTTTTTCACAATTCTGGTTAATCTTAAATGATGCTACTGAATATATTCAGTAAGGATTAATATGATGATTTTTTAAATTATTTCATTTATTGTTTGGGTTTTAAGCTCTTAAAATAGTAACAAATTGGTTGGATTCTCTGTGCCGCTGCAGTTTTTTATCCAAAGACTAGTACTGCTCTTGCAAATGTATTGTACACGGTATGAAAGCTGTCAGTTTATATATCATGGTACACATAACAATGGTATAGAACTGCAACCTTAGTTTGACACATTGTGAAATAAAAAAAAAGTTCTACCAGGAGACCCTAATGCTGCATTATTTTATTTTCCAACCAATCAGCAGCTCATTTAAGGGAACATCAATGTTATTTTATTCTTTAATCTGTTTATTGTTGAGCAACAAATGTGTGTATAATGAGAGGGGGTGTACACACACTGGGCTCACCTATAGGAATGGACTCCTATAGGATGATTGACTGTTGTCTGGATTCATTTCAGTCAGTGGAGCACCTGTGTTTTCTCCTCCCAAAATAGCAACACACCAGAAATTTACCTGAACACACCTCACTTCCAGACCACCACGCCCATCAGTGTAGATGTAAACTTCAACTCCAACAACGGCCGGGGTACAAGGTTTAAAAATAAACTGTTGAGGGGGTGTAAGGTAGCAAAGAGACTTGTTTGGTCCAGCCTTTCAGACTTTTCAGTTTGGTCCGAACCAAAGTAGCAGGTGTGAAAGGGGCCGCGAACCACGATCCGGACCAAAGGACCAGATTTTGGTCCGGCTAAGAGAGGTGGTCTCGGTCTGGATCTTCTGAACCATGGTCCGGTTCGCCTGCAGTGTGAAAGCGATTTTCTAGATGATTCGAACTTTCGGACCAATTACAGGAAGCTGAGCAGGCGTTCCTCAACAACGGCAGCAGAAGAAGTAAGAAGAAATAACCAGAAAAGCAGGAAAAATTAGCCGTGGATACAGTTGCTTCAGGACAAGCACGTTCGTTTGGCGAATTTGAACTAACCTAGAGTACTGTGCCTGAAGTTGCTGCTGCTGCTGCTGGTATAAAAAAACACAATAGCAGCAGCACTACTATGGAGATGAAATGAATCTGTTCATTCATTTTATCCTTATACTGGAAAGGCTTTTTCCACCTAATGAACCACCCGCTGAATTATCAACACGCCAACGTCAGCCGCATGTCCTTCTAAAACCAATCAGCATCAAGTTAAGGAAAACGCATCGATACGTGAGTGATGATGAAAGGATGTAGGAGTATCACACAAATGTCTTTGGTGCGCTCCCTAAACTGCAGTGTGAAAACAAAAATAAGCGGACCAACTATATACAATGTAGCAAACACATGAACCTTGATTCGGACCACGGTCCGGACTTTCAGATGTGAAAGCACCCTTAAAAGATTCTAAAAGCGTTCTTCTCTGGTGATTATTGGGCAAAAAAAAAATCCCAGTGGTTCTGTAGTTACACAAACTAGTCCATTACCAGAAAATAGCGCAACTTTAAAACCCCACATAATACACAGAAATTATACTGTATAATACAGAGAAACACTATATTTAATGTTCCAACTTTCCGAGTTTAGTTTTTTGTTGAGCTTATTCTTCTCTAAAACTTTGGATGTTGTGCTAACTCGCTCTCTCTTTTCAAATGTTCAGGCTTTAGTATGGGGAATTATGTTATAAAAAGGACTAATTTTTATTTACCATGTCGTATCAGCCTCTGTTCATTGCCATATATGTGAAGTTGAAAGTGTCTTCCTCATCTGAAGACGGAGCAGCGGGATGTGCTGCAAGCCTTTAGATGTTTCCGTTGATGGAGGCGAAAGAATGGCGTCAGTGGATGGTTCTGCCGGAGAGCAGAAATAAGCTTAAGCTCAAAGCACCTTTTGGATGGAAGGCTGGCTGAGTGTGGTCGGGCTTTATTTGAGCTGCTCCTAATTGCCAGCGCAGGGAGTGAAGCTTGAGTTGGGCATGAATTGCAGCATAAAAGACAAGAGGGAGTCCTTATGCAGCCTTGAGGACTACATTTGCTCTGACAGACTGAGGAGTGTTTGCGTTGTGGAAGTGAGAGAACGAGGAGACTTCTGCAGTGAGAGCTTCTTTCTGATGTTGTACATTAGACGGTATAGTCAGTGTGATTAAAGGTGAACTCCAGCATTTTTAACTTAGTCCCTAAAGCGCATTACACATCAGATGCACGGTATATTGCAATAGTGCTTTCTGTTTTTCTGTAAAAGTACATGGACCCTATGTTTGCGATCATGCAGCTGGATTTGGGGCGTGTTGGTGTGTCTTTGGTATCTCAAGGGCACCTAAGAAAACATCTTGCACAGCTTGATTCCCTTAAGAGCCAGGTGTGCTCTGACTTTGGCGAGTTTATGTCTAAATAGTGCATGTATGGGGCTTCTGCATGGATAAGATAGGATTGAGGAGATGACTGTTGTCAGGGTTTTAATCAGTCAGTGGTGCACATGTTTTTTTAGCCATTAAGATAAAAACACCAGATACAGTATTTACCTGAACACTCCTCAATTACAGACTACCATGCCCATTGCCATTAAATTATTCCTAAACCCTGATGCTATTTTAAAGACTCCTTCTTTAAGACTCCTTCTTTAAGACTTCTTTTTAAGGATCCTTTTTTATTAATCCTACTTTAGACTTCTTCTTTAAGAGTATTCTTTAAGACTTCTTTAGAACTTTCTCTTTAAGACTTCTTTAAAAAACCCTCTTTAAGATTTCTTCTTTAAATCTTCTTCCTTAAAATGTCTTCTTTAAGAGTTATTCTTTAAGACTTCCATTTAAAGAATTAATCTTAATTTTTTTAAAGATTTCTTCTTTAAAACTTCTTCTTTAAGACTCCTTCTTTAAAACTTATTCTTTAAGACTCCTTCTTTAAGACTCCTACTTTAAAACTCCTTCCTTAAGACTTCTTCTTATTTATATCTTTTTCTTTAAGACATCTTCTTTCAGACTTCGTCCTTAAGACTTCTTCTTAAAGACTTCTTCTTTAAGACTTCTTCTTTTAAGACTCCTGCTTTAAGACTTCTTCTTTAATACTTTTTCTTTAAAATTACTTTTTTTAAGACTCATTCTTTAAGACTCCTTCTATAAGAATCCTTCTTTAGGAAACCTTCTTTAAGACTATTCTTTAAGACTCTTTCTTTAAGAGTCCTTCTATAAGAATCTTTCTTTAAGAATCCTTCTTTAAGACACCTTCTTTAAGAATCCCTCTTTAAGACTCCTTCTTTAAGACTCCTTCTTTAAGAATCCTTCTTTAAGAATCCCTCTTTAAGACTCCTTCTTTAAGAATCCTTCTTTAAGACTCCTTCTTTAAGACTCCTTCTTTAAGACTCCCTCTTTAAGACTCCTTCTTTAAGACTCCTTCTTTAAGAATCCTTCTTTAAGAATCCCTCTTTAAGACACCTTCTTTAAGAATCCTTCTGTAAGACTGCTTCTTTAAGACTCCTTCTTTAAGTCTCCTTCTTTAAGGCTACTACTTTAAGTCTCCTTCTTTAAGAATCCTTCTTTGTCGCCTTCTTTAAGACTCCTATTTTAAGACTCCTTCTTTAAGAATCCTTCTTTAAGACTCCTTCTTTAAGACTCCTTCTTTAAGTCTCCTTCTTTAAGGCTACTACTTTAAGTCTCCTTCTTTAAGAATCCTTCTTTAAGACTCCTTTAAGACTCCTTCTTTAAGTCTCCTTCTTTAAGACTCCTTCTTTAAGACTCCTTCTTTAAGTCTCCTTCTTTAAGACTCCTTCTTTAAGACTCCTTCTTTAAGAATCCCTCTTTAAGACACCTTTTTTAAGAATCCTTCTGTAAGGCTGCTTCTTTAAGACTCCTTCTTTAAGTCTCCTTCTTTAAGGCTACTACTTTAAGTCTCCTTCTTTAAGAATCCTTCTTTGTCGCCTTCTTTAAGACTCCTATTTTAAGACTCCTTCTTTAAGAATCCTTCTTTAAGACTCCTTCTTTAAGACTCCTTCTTTAAGTCTCCTTCTTTAAGGCTACTACTTTAAGAATCCTTCTTTAAGACTCCTACTTTAAGACTCCTTCTTTAAGACTCCTTCTTTAAGACTCCTTCTTTAAGACTCCTTCTTTAAGACTCCTTCTTTAAGTCTCCTTCTTTAAGGCTACTACTTTAAGAATCTTTCTTTAAGACTCCTACTTTAAGACTCCTTCTTTAAGACTTCTTGTATGAAGGCTTCCAGTAGTTTTCTTCAGTGTCTTGTGACACGTGGCATTCCAAACAGTCTAATACAGCATGACCAATTACATTATGTTGACTTTACCTAAATTTACATGCAATTTTTCTGCAAATTTCTAAACAAAATAAACACAATTTTTACTGGTCTCAAGAATGTTTTTTTACTGTGTCCTCTAGGATCTCTTAAAGAACCATTCAAAGCACTTTCATTCTAAAGTGTGCAGAGTATGATTGTCCAGTGAAAGTGTGTGTGTGTTTGAATGTGTGTGTGTGTGTGTGTGTGTGTGTGTGTGTGTGATGGCTTCTGCAGCCGGAAGGCTGAGGGTAACTCTACGACTAATATGCTACATTGATTGCTTTGTCAGTGTCCCTCCTCCTTTCTTTGCCCGCAAGCTTTCAATGAGCTGGATCTCATTCTCTCTCTCATTCTCTCTCTCTCTCTCTCTCTCTCTCTCTCATCCCCTACCTCATTTCATTAGCACTAATCGGTTATCTATTTCCACACAGTCCTGCACCCCGGCCCTCCTCACCGCAGCTTTTCTCACAGGCCGAGCTCGGCTCTCCCTGTTTTTCTGAAGCACAGTGAAATCAATGCTGACTGCGCAGCAGGAATTTGGGAACTTCACGCCCCCCTGCCCCATCCAGCCCACCGACGGCACGCAGCGGTCCGGTCTGCCTCATTTAAATATCAGCTGGAGGCAGCTCGTTTTAGTTTTTTTTCCCCCTGATTTTTGGGCCAATTATCTCCTCAATGTTAGTTACAGCCAGTGCCCACCCACTGTCCGAATCCCCCCAATCACGCAGAGCCAGCCTTTCCAGCCTGGAAATGTGAAGAAAAGCACAAACTCCTTTGCTAAAATGTTTGAAGTTAGCCAATTAATCTTATCAGACGAGTACTAGCAGTAATGTATGAACAGTAAAATGAACATTTTTGTTTTATTCTATAAACTACAGAAAACATTTCTCCCAAAATTCCAAATAAAAATATTGTATTTAGAGCATTTTTTGCAGGAAATGAGAAATGGCTTAAATAACAAAAAAAAAAAAAAAAGATGCAGAGCTTTCAGACCTCAAATAATGCAAATAAAACAAGTTCATATTCATGAAGATTTAAAAGTTCAGAAATCAATATTTGATGGAATAACCCTGTTTTTTTAATCACAGTTTTCATGCATCTTGGCATGTTCTCCTCCACCAGTTTTACGTACTACTTCTGGATAGTTTTATGCCTTTACTCCTGGTGTAAAACGTCAAGCAGGTCAGCTTGGTTTGATGGCTTGTGATCATCCAGCTTCCTCTTGATTATATTCCAGAGGTTTTTAATTTGGTAAAATCAAAGAAACTCATCATTTTTACATGGTATCATATTTTTTTTTTCCAAAGCTGTACATCTTACCAAATAAAATTCATACATAGTGATGTACAGTATCTGTCACATTAGGTTCCTAAGTGACATATACAGCACTTTTCCAATGACATGGAACCAGCTCTATTGTGGTTCGCAAACCTTATTTTGAACCAGTTCGCCACGTTTTCACCAACAAAAGTAGGTTCTGGAACTTACTTTAGGACTAGAAAAAATAGATTCTTCACCGTAAACCATGACAACGTCTGTGGACGTGTCTGTTTGTACAGGAGCGCCCTCTGTTGATGACATATGATGTAACGTTTTGACGGTTTCAATAAAACTGGTGGAAATCTGGGCTTACCACCCAGAAGCAATTTTGAACTCATCCCATTTACCTGTACGGCACGTTTTTGGACTGTGTAAGAAAACTGGAGCATCAGGAGGAAACCCACATGGATTCGGAGAATACATGCACACAGAAGCCCCCGGCCTCCCCAGTTTTTCCCCACCCCTATTTTAGCTTTTTGCAAAAAAAATATATCTGCCAATGGAGTAAGACACTTTCAGTAGATCAAATTTCTTGCAAATATAAAGGTGGCACCAGTGCAGTTGACTGCTGTCCAAACCCACTTTGCTTTTTTGTACTCATATTTCACTATTTAACATTTAAGAGACTTTCTTTTTTTCCATGGCTCACATTAGTTATGACAGAAACACTCTTGTTTCTATTAATATACAATCCACTTACCTTCTGTTGTTTTTTTTAACTACTGAAAGTGAGCTGGCGTCAGGAACAGGCCGGAGGCTCGAGAACACCGAGCACCTCTCTGCTGGTATCCTGCTAGCCAATGTCCAGTGTCTGGAGAACAAGAATAAAGACATCCAGGCCAGGATTCTGTTCCAAAGAGACATTCGAGACTTCTGCAATCTAATCGGCTTCATGAGTCATGGCCGAGCCCAAATAAATGGAAGTTGTCTCTAGTCCTGAATCTGCAGTCTTGAATCTGTAGTCCTCAGTCTGCAGTCTTGAATCTGCAAACCTGAAACTGCAAACCTGAATTTGCAGTCCTGAAACTGCAGTTGTGAATCTTCAGTCTTGATTCTGCAGTCCTGAATCTGCAGTCCTGAATCTGCAATCTTGAAACTGCAGATCTGAATCTGCAGTCTAGAATCTGTAGCCTTGAAACTGCAGTCCTGAATATGCAGTCTTGAATCTGTAGTCTTGATTCTGCAGTCGTGAAACTGCAGACCTAAAACTGCAGTCTAGAATCTGCAGTCTATAATCTGCAGTCTTGAATCTGCAGTCTTGAAACTGCAGACCTGAATCTGCAGTCTAGAATCTGCAGTTGTGAATCTGCAGACCTAAAACTGCAGTACTGATTCTGGAGTCTTGAAACTGCAGACCTAAAACTGCAGTCTAGAATCTGCAGTTGTGAATCTGCAGACCTAAAACTGCAGTACTGATTCTGGAGTCCTGATTCTGCAGACCTGAATCTGCAGTCTAGAATCTGTTTTTCTGAATCTGCAGTCTTGAAACTGCAGTCTTGAAACTGCAGTCCTGAATATGCAGTACTGAATCTGCAGTCCTAAATCTGCAGTCTTAAATCTGCAGACCAAAACCTGCAGTCCTGAATCTGCAGTCCTGAATCTGCAGTCTTGAATCTGCAGACCTAAAACTGCAGTCCTGAATCTGCAGTCTAGAATCTGCAGTCTTGAATCTGCAGTCTTGAATCTGCAGACCTAAAACTGCAGTCCTGAATCTGCAGTCTAGAATCTGCAGTCTTGAATCTGTTTTTCGGAATCTGCAGTCTTGAAACTGCAGTACTGAATCTGCAGTCTAGAATCTGCAGTCTTGAATCTGTTTTTCTGAATCTGCAGTCTTGAAACTGCAGTCCTAAATCTGCAGTACTGAATCTGCAGTCCTGAATCTGCAGTACTGAATCGGCAGTCTTGAATCTGTGTTTATGAATCTGCAGACCAAAAACTGCAGTACTGAATCTGCAGTCCTGAATCTGCAGACCTAAAACTGTAGTACTGATTCCGCAGTCTTGAAATTGCAGACCTAAAACTGCTGTACTGAATCTGTACACCTAAATCTGCAGACCTGAAACCGCAGACTACTGTCCTGCAGGAATGTAGTGTTAAAGTCAAGGGTATGTGTAGAGCGTGTGATGGTAAACAGCAGCTGGTGGGACCGTGCCGGTGTTGTTAGTCTTGCACGCTCCTGCACACCCGCCCTCAAGTATTGTCCTTTCTACCCTCCTCAGAAACTCACATCAATCATTCTACAGCATCCACCTGAGGCATGCACGGACACTGACTGCACTGTGTGAACTTCATGATGCACTCCCACAGATTCAGATTCAGGTTTAATTGCACCGACAGAGCCAACCTTCATTAATTAGAACTGGGAGTGAGTGGAATGTTTTCTTTTAAACTTGAACTGTGAAACCTTATAACCTGTACTCCCCCTATCACTAGTGATGCCCCAACATCAGGAGGGTGAAGACAAGCCCATGCCTCCTCCGATACATGTGAAGTCAGACTCTGCCTCTTTTTTTAAAAACTGCTGGTGCTGATGAAGCAGCATTGTCGAGTAGCATCACAGCACACTCGGAGGAAAGCACTGCAACTCAGTTCCGATACATCAGCTCACAGACGCCTTGTTCTGATCGACATCACCTTAAGAGGGATGTGGGGAAAGAGCGCCATCTACTGTACCCACCCAGAGAGAGCAAGGCAAATTGTGCTCTCTCAGGGCTCTGGCAGGTGATTCCTGGTCATAGTGACAAATCTTAAGACATGATTGACCACTCTTAGCCGCCAAGTTATTTGATTAAATTTTTATGAATAGTAAAATATAAGTCTAAAAATGCACATTTTAGTTTTAGTTTTTGTTCCGCAAAAGGGAGAAATGATTGATATATGTTTTTTCAATGGAGAGACTCATTAGTATGCAAGTTAATGACAGTGTTCATATGCTCATAAAACATTTGGAAAAGTCATGGAATCTAAAAACATAAATTTTCAGGCCTGGATAAGTTTTAGAAAAATAAAAATACCCAGAACGTTTTGAAAAAGTCATGGAAATTTGGTCTACAAATTTTGTATCTCTGTTCATTGATGGAGAAAATATATTTTGAGCTAAAAAATACATCAGCTCAGAGTTAATTCAGCAATTTAACAATGGATCTCTCAGGATGCGACACACATTTTAACATTAAAGGTTGTGTATAATCAATTATAATTATAGTTTTGGTTGATTTTTGGTTTTATTCTCCATGTCTGCACTGATGTTTTAAAAATCGTACGGTCGTGAAAATTTGCCTTGAAGGCATGGAAAAGTCATGGAAAAAATTATTGTAATTTATTGGTTAAAAAGTATATGAACCATGTAATGATATTTAAGCAATAGAACACGAGAGGGACCTCGAGTGTTTTATTGCTTTTATACAACCGTTTTTTTTTTTACAAAATGAATAAAGAAAATAAATCAAAGAACTTAAAAAAAATCTGTTTGAATATGCTTTAATACGGACGGTGCCTTCTGCCAAAAAGTAGTTCCACAACAACTGTAACAGAACTGAAACTTAACAACAAAGCGGTGTATGGTTCATACAGACTAACACCACGAAAGTTAGCTTGAAAGCAAAATTGGGAATAAGCGGAGATGGTAACGTAAGGAGCGTGAAATAACGCTATACTCTCCTCTCCTGCTCTGTGAAGTTGTCTTCAGGTAAACGCTGAGCATTTTTTGAGCATTTCAGCTTGTTTTGCTGGGTCATGTTGGTTTTAGCTAGCCGGCTGGACTCTGGTTAGATTAGCGTAGCTTGCTTTAGCTCAGCATTAGCTTAGCCTAGCCTGGCTGGTTAGCGTTCTGGCTGTCAGACAGCAGTAACCGAGCGATTTTCTTTCCCTTTTTTCCGCAAAAGACAGCCAGCGCTGCGGGCGAGCGTGCCGTGGTTGAGCGCTAGCCTGTGCTAAGCTAACGCTGCCGCTGATGCCGTTGATGATTCTAAGCTGTCCTGTGTATATACGCCATTACTCGGCAACGGGTCAGCGGAGTGATACAGGTTTAGTGTGAGAAGGCCGTGATGTTATCACAAATATCATCACGGCTAGAACACTTCTCAACCAATCAGATTGTGAGGTTGGAACTAACTGTTGTATAATTATCTATAAATATCATTCTTATTCATTTTTTGGTCATCTACTTTATCTATTCATCTATTTGTAAACCCAGCAGATTCTTGCTGTTTTGACTGTGGGCTTTTAGATTGCGCAATATAGCGAACTGCACTGATTAATATAGGAGTTACAGCCCTGGTATAAAATGGGCTGTAGGTCGTGTTCAGATGGAGAATTCCTCTAAAAAAAAAAAAAAAAAACACACCATTACATCCTATAGCAGACCCAGATTCTGCAGGCTCTGCTTGTTCCGCTGCAGATCACATTTCTTCCCCGCTGCAGATCCTCGTGGATCAAACTGAAAAATGCTCAACTTCAGCGGATAAGCCTTTTTTTTTTTTTTTTACAAGATAACCAATCAAGAATGAGGGTGGGTAAATTGAACCTGGTGGCTGGTTGGTTTGGAATGGAGTTTTTTTTTCCTTGTATGTATTTGTGATTTAAGGAAATCTCTGCTAAAATAAATATATCTATACAGTCGTAAATGCAACCGCTCCATTTCTATATGTAGTCTATTTTTAAGCTATGTTGTAGGGTTGCATGTCCCCCCATAACACCACCCTAAAATGCATTTGCTGATGGACTGACTGCTTTTAGGCTTTTCCAAAGCATTTTTTGCTCAGAAAAATGTAAGTGATCTGTATCTGTGTATAATGTAAACGAATTTGTCCCTGAAACGCCTCACATGATCACATTGATACCTGTATAAACGTCGCCTTCTTCAACAAACAACAAAAAAGCGTCATATTTGAGAGACGACTCGTAGCTTTATAAAGGGAAAAGGATAAGTTAGCAGATCATATGTGGAACATCTTTTGCTGGAGTGGAGAAACAGTAAACAGCTGGTCTGAAGTACATGCTCAGGTCGAGGAGGTGAAAAAAGGCCAGGTGGTTTGCTTTTGCTGTTTTTGCAGCTATAGCTGCACAGCTGCACCAAGATATAGAGTGTGGGTACGAGAGAGAAGCACGTAGCACTAATGCTAATGCGTAAAAGCAAAAAGACGTATGAATTCTGCATGAATTTGACCGTTCAAATTCATGTCCAAGTCTATGGATCAGATACGTATCCAATACAGGACTATGAAAGTGACTCAAATCTGATTTAAAAAAAAAAAAACAGATTTGGCACGTTCACACAGCCATGAAAAAATCAGATCTGAGCCACATTGAGCAAAAAATCTGATTTGAGTCACTTCAGCCTGGTAATGTGAATGTAGATTTGGTTTATTAAGCTCCACAACATATGCACAGGCTGGGAACTGGGAACATCAAATGTTTAAAGCTCACAGCATAGCTATATGGAAACTTTAATAACAAAACTTGTTGCCTCAGGGGACGGCTTACCAGTATATATTGTGAGGTGTTATCTTGTGAGAGAAATTTTGTCAAAAATATCAATCATTTAAATGTGCAGTCAAATATTTATTTACAATAAAGACTTTCTTGAGAGAAAACCAAAGGAATTAGTGGACTAAGTAAAGCTGCCTGAGATTGACAGCACATGTTTTAAATAGGCAAATATACAGCTCTGAAAAAAAATAAGAGACCTTTTAAAAATGGTGAGTTTCTTCTACTTTAACAAATGAAAAACCTCTGGAATATAATCAGGAGGCAGATGAATTACCACAAGCCATTAAACCAAACTGGCATAAAGTTATCCAAAAGCAGTGTGTAAGACTGGTGGAGGAGAACATGCCAAGATGCATGAAAACTGTAATTAAAAACCAGGGTTATTCCACCAGATATTGATTTCTGAACTCTTAAACTTTATGAATATGAACTTGTTTTCTTTGCATTATTTCATTATTTGCGGTCTAAAAGCCCTCCATATTTTTCTTATTTCAGCCATTTCTCATTTTCTGCAAATAAATGCTCTAAATGGCAATATTTGTATTTGGAATTCGGGAGAAATGTTTTCTGTAGTTTATAGAATAAAACAACGATGTTCATTTTACTCAAACATAAACATATAAAAAGCAAAATCAGAGAAACTGATTCAGATACAGTTACAGTTAACAAGCAAATGGCACCCATTCAGTGGAATGGCTCCTTATATAAACAGTATTACCCTGCAAGTGAAAAAAAAAAAAACAGAAGATGTAATAAAATATGCTCTTGTGTGCTCATATCCCTGCATGGTGGCCCAACTGCTGATGCACGTCTAAGAAGTGAGAAGTGGCTCCCACTGCATGTTTGATGCCCTGTCATCACTCATTCACTTCCAGCCCAGTAGCTTTCATCCAGCCCCCCGCAACACGCTTTCAGCAGAGGCAGAACAAAGTGCAGGGCAGCTCCTGGAATGTAATATTTAATATGTTTTCTTGGGTTTGTTTCATGGATATCATGTGTTCTTCTCAGAAACGCAGTGTGCGCGTGTAAAGGACTCCTTTCTTTCCATAAAACTGGGTGCAGGGTGTGGGTAATGGATACATTGTTATCCGGGGTAATTTTAGACAACAGCCAAATCAATAGTAGTTGAAGTACAAGGGTGGAAATCGATGGCTTAATTTGTCTTTAAGTAGAGGGAGGCTCGCCGGGTGACCTGGCTCCGTTCCCTCTACAGCGCCGGCTCTGGACCGAGCTAAGCCCAGGCTAACCCGGCCCTGTCATAACACACCAATTGATCAGGCCCAGATCTTGACAGGAGCCAAATGATAGATGACAAGGCCAAGCGATGATTAACACAAGCAGTCAGCAGGCAGACGAGTCTATTTAAAGCTGATAATTGCTTCCACTGTGGCAGTTTGACACCGTGAAATTTGTTTGTTGACTTAATCTGAGATCTGAATCTCTTGAAATTGACTTTCTTTTCACGTTATTTGTTTAATTACACTCACATGGCTTGCAAATGTGCCATATTTAACATCTTTCTGCATGTAAGAATGATTTTTCTTGTAACTTGGGGTGGCACAATAATATTAAAAAGAAAAAAAAAGACTCAAAACTCACTTTTTGCTCAAAACAACGGTCAGCTCTAAGCATTTAATGTCAGGAATCATATGCTTCTATGAGTCATTGGGATGCTGCTTTATTGTGACGTCACATTAAGGAAAAGTGCCTAGAACCATCCTGACTCCACAGCAGGAGTAGCCAGCAGACTTTGTCTGAGGGAGGGATCTGTACCTACTGGCCATGGCAAGTCAGCAGGTGAAAGAGATGTACTGAACTAATTCCAGTATTATACTTTTTTTTTACTGTAAATTACTGAGGGGCGGCATGGTGAAGAAACAGCACAGTGCTTGAAAACTGCTGGGAAGTGGGCTGATGCACGAGATTGGAAGTTGTTAATGGATGTAGGTAGTAAACTGCAGATCCCGGAGTGCATTCTGGTTTCAACCTTGAGGCCGGATGTAGTATTGTACTCTGAAAGTAAGCGGATAGTGTATTTTATAGAGCTAACTGTTCCGTTTGAAGACGAGGTAGATGAAGCCTATGAAAGGAAAAGGCTGAAGTATACAGACTTGGTGGCTGAGGTAAGAGAGCGTGGGTGGCAAGCATATATTAGACCGGTGGAGGTAGGTACTAGAGGCTTTGTAGCAAAGTCTGCCACAAGACTGCTGTCTGAATTCGGAATTAGAGGTCGTGTGCTGAGGACAGTAGTGAAGGAGTTGTCAGATGTAGCTAAAAGATCTAATCAGTGGTTGTGGTTCAGAAGGGCTGAGGTTACGTGGGGAAGGGAATGAGTTTGTGCTTCAACAGCAGGCTTGGACGGGGGTGGGTCTGGGACGCCAGACTTCACTGTTGAGCCTTCTGCAGGTGTCGTTTGCTTAATTCAGCGAAACACTGACGAAGGAAGGTGCCTACCTGATGACCCCTGAGAAGAGCTTGCACTGAAGTTGGTGTTTAGAGTTTGGATGAAGGGGATTGATGTGGTCCTGCTGTTCTTGTAGTAATTTGTATTATGAGTTTTTGCAGACGTCTGAGTACTTGGCAGTTGAGGCACGGACCATGAACATAGTTCGCTATGCTTCTGGATTCTTGATTCTGTTCTGCTCACGCAACTTATAATGTCATTTATTGTGTGTGATTGCGCTTAGGTAGGGTGCTGTGGTTAGTGTGTTGTTGCCATAGTTAAAGGAAGTGAGCATAGATTAAGGAGGGATTCTGTTTGTTCATTGGTTATTTTTCGGTAGGTCTGGATACTTGGCAGTTAAGGCACGGACCATGAACATAGTGTTAGGCTGTGCTTCTGGATCCTTGTCGAGCCAGTATCAGATTGTGGTGGTTTTGGATGTTGTTGTTAGTTGATTGAGTAGTAGATCCTGGCTGAGCCCTATGTATAACCCCAGTTGTTAGGTGCAGGATTTGTCCTGTATTATACTACTTACACATTAATATGCTGTAGTCTTTCTCCACAGTGACTTACTGTAAGTTTACATTTTTTATTGGCAACTTTTGTTCTTTTCTTTGGAATAATTTGCCAGAAAAAGCATGAAAAAAAATTGTGTTGTCAAGTAAAATTCTAGTTCTTTTTTTTA
Source organism: Astyanax mexicanus (assembly GCF_023375975.1). Classification (NCBI taxonomy): domain Eukaryota; kingdom Metazoa; phylum Chordata; class Actinopteri; order Characiformes; family Acestrorhamphidae; genus Astyanax; species Astyanax mexicanus. The sequence goes on along the minus strand of NC_064426.1, from coordinate 31,896,601 downwards.
TTTTAGGACAGAGAAAAACAAATGAATGTGAATAAATGACAAACTATATATATATATATATATTTTTTTTTTTCTGACCAAGCTGTCCATTGCATCCAGTTTCTGCCCTCCCCAGTCTCTCTCAGCATATGACACACTGTATAACAGCCTGCTCTTACACAGAAAGACCGTTATAGCTTTAACCACTGACTCAAATCAATACAGCAGCAGCAGCTGAGTGAAATGTGGAAACTCACAGAAATCCTTCTTTCTCTCTCTTTCTTTCTGCATCCGTGGCCTGAAGCAGAGAGGAACCGGAGCGCTGAGCTGACCAGGCGTCATCCGGAGCCCACCCTCCTCTCCCCGTAACTGTGAAGGGCAGCCCAGAGAGAAATATAAATGAGCCCGGTGAGAAACAGGAGCCTTAACAAAGTGCTGTCATTCAAGCTGCAAGTGTTAACACCGGGTGCTTAATGATTGAAGGGAATATTCTTTACCGCGGGACGTCCATCACACAGCGCAGAGGATGACTGTGTATCGAGGCATCCCACGGGCAGGACTCTCTTCTCCATCTCTTCAAGCTGCAGATCGATCCCCTCACACCACTCGCACGCACACTTTAGGCCTCCCAGACCCTCCGTTTGGGTAATTATTATCGAATTGTCTTAGCTCAAAGTTCTCTATAACACTGTAAAAAAAAAAAGGTGTAAAAAACCCGGTAATTTTCTGGCAGCTGGGGAGCCAGAAAATATCTGTAAAAAAATAAAAAAATACTGTCACATTTAAAACAGATATAAACCGTAAAATATAATACATTTTTTATTTACTATGATTAACAACCAGAGTTGCTAGGTTTGCGGTTTTCCCGCCAAATTGGACTTGTGGGTGTTAAAGTAAAAATCATTTTTTAACTAATTATGTTACTATGAAATGTTCTTGACTGGGATATAAACTGTTATAAAATAACTAATAAAACAAAACACTAATGTTACACATTTATTAATGAAAGATAAATATCAATACTGATAATAAATTCCTTATGAACAAAAAAATAAGTCGTACACTCATAGTTGTTTTGTCATTTGCATCAAACGTCTGACAGACATATATTTTGGGCTAGTTAAGCTTCTAAAGGGCGGGTTTTAGACTGACTTTGGGCTGGATATTTTTGTTGGACCTGGCAACCCTGTTAACAACAATTACTGTCTTTTTACAGGAACTTGTCCTATATTTACATTGAATCTTTCACTTCTAACAGATTTTAGTTCTTAAAAATGTATCATACCCTCCTTATAAAACAGAATATTTAGTAATTTTACAAGAACTTGTCCTATAATTAAATGAAATCTTTCACTTTTAACATATTTTAATTCTTAAAAAAGCATTGTATTCTCCTTATAAAACAGAATAATGATTAATTTTACAAGAAACTTATATAATTACATGAAATCTTTCCCTTTTAACAGATTGTAATGCTTAAAAAACGTATCATATACTCCTTATAAAACGGAATAATTAGTAATTTTACAAGAACTTGTGGTATAATTTCATGACATTTTTCCCTACACTGTTAAAAAAAAAGTTTAAAAAGACGGTAATTTTCCGGCAACAGGAGGCGCCAGAATATGTCGGTAAAAAAAACCCAGAAAAATACTGTCACATTTAAAACAGATATAACCCGTAAAAAAAAAACGTTATTGTATAACTATTACTGTCATTTTACATCAACTTGTCTTATAATTACCTAAAATCTATAATTAAATGAAATCTTTCACTTTTAACAAGTTTTTAATTCTTAAAAATGTATCATACACTCCATATAAAACAGAATAATTATTAATTTTACAAGAACTTGTCCTATAATTACATGATTGTTTTCCCTACACTGTAAAATTAATTTTCCAGCAGCAGGAGGCACCAGAAAATGTCTGTAAAAAAACAGAAAAATACTGTTATAGATACAGATAAACCATAAAAAGCACAGTTATTTTATTTACTATAATTAACAATTACTACTGTCATTTTACAAGAACTTGTCCTATAATTACATGAAATCTTTTACTTTCAACAGATTTTAATTCTTAAAAAAGTGTCATACACTCCTTATAAAACAGAATAATTAGTAATTTTACAAGAAACTTTCCTATAATTAAATGAAATCTTTCCCTACTCTTCACTTTCTTCTTCACATCTCACTTCCTGCTTTAACACTGGAGTGAGGGAGAAACAGGTGATTTGAGGGTGTCAGCTCCTTATGTGCAAATTCCAGGGGAATCACAGTTGCGGATTTCATGTGGAATTTGTGTACTGTAATATCATTGGTTTAGATTGACCTATCCATGACATCATCTGCTGTGAAGCTGTATTACTATCATTATCAAAGAAAAAGCTGCACAAAAAATGTCAAAAATTGCAATGTTATTTGTATGGAAGATGAAAGTTATAAGCAAACATAATGCCAGGTTCACACTACACGACTGGTTGTGCTGAAGTTGTGAGTTGTTGGGTTACACTACACACTTCTTACTACATGACTGATCGGCAACACAGGGTGACGACCCAGCTGGCACACAATCGACCTTCAATGCTAAAATGTGGTTGAAATGTGTTTGAAGTCTGATGTCTGTTGTTGTTTCAACGTTAAAGCATATTAAATGGTTGTGCGAACGTTAAAATTGTAACATTGAATCAACACAAACTTCCACAAACTTCTGTCTTTTAAATAAACATTTTCATTTCATTTCATCAGCAAACAATAAAAAAACAGCTGGATGGAGGAATTAAAAAGTGTTTTTATCGCTTTTTAATTTGGCACCAATTCTTCACCATTCAACCAAAAACATCAACATTCCCAGCTGGCATTTCAGCGTTGAATCAACGTTGGATTTGGTGTTGATTTAAATAAATGTATCAACGTTGATATGGCAACATTGTTTCAACTTTGTACGTTCAACCTTTAATAAACAGTAGATCACAAAAACAGTCATCAGAACATCAGTAAAACAAACAGAACATGAACACACCCCAGGTATGGTGAACAATTGGCGCCAAATTATAAACCAATTGCTGTTAATGGAATAAAAATTGAATAAACTCCAGGAAATGATTACACAATAATTTAATTGTTACCCAAGTTAATGTCACATGCTATGCTTGTTTGTTGACTACATAAATAGCCTTAAAAAAATAATGCATATCATAGTGACCTTCACATCTCATTCAACACAAATGCCTCTAAAAATTCGTATATATTCTGAATTATATATTTTTATATGTTCTATACAGCTTAAACAGCCTGAGATCAAATTGACCCCAAACAACAACGATGTTTACAAAACGTGTACAGGAAACTGAAAACATACTATCAAAGTAATTTTATGTTTAGCCAGCTGTCCCCATTAAATTAGTAAAAGTCACTAAATATGAAGCAAATAAAATGATATTAACAGCTTTTGTAAAGGCGTTAAACAACGAATAGGGTCAAATTGACCCTAAACATAATAGGAGGGTTAAGGACATTATGTTGATTCAAACGTTAAAATTTCAATGTTTGCACAACCATTAAACATTAAAAACAGACGTTGCTTTAGCCATATTTCAACTGATATATCAAGGAAACAGAAAGTGGTCAAACTCTTTATAAACAGGTCTGGCCATGCAGAAGATGTGTTTTGGTCTAATGGTTCTCTCTTTGTGTGATCCCTTTGAGTGAGTAGTGAGTAGCCACTGTCCCTGACTCCCAGTTTCCGACTGGGTCAGATATTTAGCATGCTAAATATTGTCCGGCCATCTATGACTCGTTGGCCATCAGACAGTTTTACTAGTTTACACTACCGAATTGCCTCAGAGAGGGTTTCTTTATGTCTTGCAGTAAAGAAATACTTTCTACTTTCTAAAGCTAAACACCAGCAAGTACGTTTCTGAGTACGATACTTTTAATAAGTCCATGATCCTCTTTAGAGAGATGAACAGCCCTTGATTTTTCCAGTCTCTGAAATAAAGCTCTTGAAGAGTCCCGTGGGTACGGTGCCTGCGTTGTCACCATGGTGGCAGTCATTACGGGGTATCTCCATACCCTGCCAAGAACGTTCTCTGAGGAACGCTGTGGATGGGGAAGGGGGGTGGTGCGCTCATTCTCTGCTGATGCCGAGCCTGTGGAGGGTGACTTCATTTGCCCGTAATCTGTGCACCGTCCCCCAGGGGCAGTGTAGAGCACGGTGAAACAGCTCAGTCAACGCCTCGGCTTATTTGGCGCCGAGTCTCTCTGGCGCTTGCTTCTCTTAACAACAGAGTTATCATAATGGAGTGCTAGTTCATTTAAGGCGATTGGATGAACGCTGTACAGTAGCCTTAACTTACTCCTGTTGTGTTTGTTGGTTTTCGTGCAATCTGTTCAGTTCCTGGCTTTCCAACAGCTGCTATTAAACAGCGGGAAGGAACAACTTAATTCATGGGGCATCTCTGCCAAGTATTCTAATTTCTATATGGATGGGATGCTCTCGGATTCTGAGATGAGGGCGGTCTTCAGGTAATGTCTTCGCCGAACACCAGATGAGTTTCCTGGGCTTCGTAAGCAGGTGCTTCCAGTTCGAGTGCCCTTTGATGAAACACTGTACGGTTAGCCAGGCAGCTACAGCCAGACGCCACCGCCAAACTGATGGGGCCTGCTGGGCCGATGAAAGATGAAGCCCTCCGACAAATCCACTCCCACTCTACTTCCACTTCCACTGAGATAACAAGCTACAGAGCGCGTCGTCGCTGTTGAACTCAGCTTAGCGCATTAAGGTAATGTAGCTTGAAAAGCCTTTGAACTGCGTAGCCTAGATTTAGCTCTCATTAACTTCTACATATAAAGAAAGAGGCAATGGTTCGTTTGATGGAACTCATGTGGACTCAGTGGAGACGTCTTGCTTTTGGAGGTGAAGTGATGTAGACGATCCAGATGCAGGGGGTGGATTCTCAAAGCTTTTCGGAGGTTATTAACAACTATCGTTTTAATAACTGTATCTTCTGACCTTCTAGTATAGGACCCAGTGACTGACAATCACTGACTCTCCAAAAGCTATGAGATAGCAGTATGGAAGTGGGTTTGGGATTGCTCACACCTGTATAAGTTGTGAGGTGTTTTCTTGTGAGGTTAAACACTGGCCAGCATGCTAATGGCAAGGGACATTCACTTTCCGAAGTTGGGCAGGCATTTACGTTCCTCCATCCTCGCACTGCAGTGTTACATTAATACTGGGAATACATCATTCATTCTGTCATATCCAGTCATATCCAGACTATGCAGGAACTAATAAGGAATCATGTTTACTAACATTGTGAACTTTATGTGGTTACTGAGGCTGGTAACTCTGATGAACCTTTCCTGCGCAACAGAGCTAACTTTTGGATCCTGTGGTGGCCCTGATGAGTGCCAGTTTCATCATTTTTGATGGTTTTTGCGTTCTTGAACTTTTTTTTTGATTGACTGACCTTCATTTTATAAAGTAATTTTGTTCTTTACTTGAGTGATTAAGTAGTTATTGCCATAACATGGATTAGAACATTACTCAAATAGGGCTTTTCACTGTATACCAGCTGTATAAAGTCATTATCCCTCTTGACAAGTTCAGCACAGCTGAAACTGAAAGCCTGAATTCCAGGTGACTCTATCTCATAAAGCTGACTGAGAAAATCCAGCCAAGATGGGCAAAACTGACTCTATCTTAGCAAGAGGTGCTACTTTGAAGAATGTAAAATATAAAACATAGTCTGGTTTGTTTAACTAACTCACTAACTAACTAACTAACAACCAACCAACCAACCAACCAGCTAACCAACAAACCAACTAACCAATTAACTAACCAACTAACCAACCAACCAACCAACCAACTAGCTAACTAACTAACCAACCACCCAATCAGGTAACCAACTAACCAAATAACTAACCAACTAAGTAACTAACCAACCAACTTACCAACCAGCTAACTTACTAACCAACCAACCAACCAGGTAACCAACTAACCAAATAACGAACCAACTAACCAACCAATCAACTAACCAACTAACTAAACAACCAGCTAACCAACTAACCAAACAACTAACCAACTAACCTAATTACGAACCAACTAACCAACTAACCAAATAACTAACAAACTAACCTAATTACGAACCAACTAACCAACTAACTAACTAACCAACCAACCAACCAGCTAACCAACTAACTAACTAACCAACCAACTAACTAACTAACCAGTTGGCCACCTAGGCCAAAAGACGTTAATTTCAGGTTAAATGTGGGTCATGATGTCAGATGACAAATCATCTGTCAGGATACATGCCTGCAGGGTAACTAGCTGACTAACTAACTTAAAATAATGAAAACCACTGAATTTAAGACCATAGTTTTGACTGGTTCTGTAGGTGCAGAGCAAGTTCTAGAAGTAGAAGCTCAGCAATCCTTCCGTATTAATCTTGAGTTATCACTGCTATTTTCAGATACTAGATTGGAAATTGGCATATAATGACACAATCTCAGAAAATCTGCACTTTAATTTGTCTGCCTCAGGTGCCTTGGTCCGTCTGCAGCTTTTTTTTGTTCGGCGGCTCGGTTTTGCATGGTGAATCACCGCAGGGTCTGAGAGATAAATCTGGATAGAAACGCTAAAAGGATGGCAATATTAAAACGCTGTCATGTCCTTGTGCTTAATGGACTCATAAATACACAAGCACGTCACAGGCCTCTATTCCCCCGCGAGCGCCGTGGGGCTTCTTCCTGAGCCGCTAGTATTAGTGTTGTGTAAGTACTGACACGGCTCCCGGACGCAGAGCAACGGCAGCGGCGGCGGCGGCAGCAACAAACTGACGCGACATTTGACTTGACAGTTGTGTTTACATGCATGGGGTTTCCCTAATCGCTAATGATAGGCAGGGAGCAAGCTCATATGAAGTGTTTAAGCAGTGGGCAGACACTGATGAGGGGTTAGCGATCCGACGCCTACACGAGGCAGGACGCGAACTGTCAGCGGCTTGGTTGCAGTTTACTTTAGCTGTGTAA